>NC_052621.1:5556561-6156561 GCF_016545825.1 Eucalyptus grandis | reverse complement strand
GAATGAGTCATTGATGATGACCTACTACACGTCATCCTATTTATTCTTTTTAATTTTTGTCATACAACTATTTGACTTCCATAATTATTCTCCCGCCTGTAACGGGCTCGATCCTCTCTCATCACTCATTAATTATTGTCGATCTAGCTTCTTTCACTAGCTCCCTTCCTTCAGCAATCGAGGCATCTCCCGCGACCCGCCTCGATAACTGGCTTTTGATCGATCCGTTACATCATGTTCCAAATAACATTTTTCTCCAAACTCGTCGCGCTTGGTAAATGTTTTTTTTTTCCATGAAGAAACGCGACATCACACATTCGAAACGATAGTATATAGTTGCCGTAGGAGGAGACTAGTTCAATTATGCACTTTTCAATTAAAGATAGCTGGAATCAAGGTCAACGTTTTTTTTTGGGTGCAACCACATGGCATCTTCAACGAGACGCTGAGTTGTTTTTGGTGCATGCACATCGTCGGGGATTCCCGAACGCAACTAAAAAAGAACTAGAATAAAGGTCAACGGTTCTTTTTCTTTTTATTACACTATTCATTTAGGGTCCTATAGTTTGCTTAATTTAGAAAATACATATGAGATTGTGGATAGACTGGTTCTCAAACGGATGAGTTGAGTTAGATCAAAAATGGTTCAATCCAAATTGATCCATATAACTTGTTTTGACCAATTTCCATGCAATATAAATCCAAAAACTCATACTTGACTCAATCCATACACAACCTATACCAACCCGATCCATATTGTTGAAATATCTTAGGAAAACTCTTGCCCAAATTGAAATGAGAGCATGGAGTGGGTGAGTGCAAGAGCAAAAAATGTCAAGAGATAATGAAAAAGGAATTAGAGAGGTGAATTGAATATAAGTTGTTGACAAATTTAATATTTATATTGTTTTGAGATTTACCATTCTAAACCCATTTATGACCTATTTACTAAACATGACTAACCCATACAATAATTTAAATTATTAGATATGGATTAAGAAATAGTTATATGACCTATTTTGATAAGTCTAATTTTAAAAAATTGATTGTGCATAATACAAGTACATATATACATTAAAAAATCTTAGAGTTTCCTTAATTAATTAGAAAGCTAGTGATTCATTTTATTCCTATAAAAAAGAGGAAAAAAGCCAGAGAGATGCGAATTCAAAGTTGTCTCAGTAAGAAGTCTAGTCACAATAATTTCTATCAATATTCTCAGAGCCGTATTGAGATTGAACTAGCTTGAACTAGTCACTCGGCTGGCTTTGGTTGAATTCTGATGGCTGCTCGCGACACGACACGACGCGACACGACTAGCACTAACTCTCATAATATTCCCCGTACAATCATCATCCAACAAGGGACAATGCTGGGTCCCATATGGGCTCGTACATCAGCCAGAGCCCATCCAAATGGGCCGGGTCGAGGGTCAAGCGCCGAAAGCCCATTCGGCCCACGAAAGCACGGAATGGCGGTCCCCCTCAACTCGTGTCGTTTGGTTTGGGTCAAACGATAAGGAAAGGCCAATTGAATGCGTTTGAACTTTCGGGACCATCCAGCAAGACCGTATGGATGGGGTGTTGAGTGGGCCCCGCGCGGCATTTACACTGTCGTTTGTCACGAAGCGGCTTGTCGTTTTCTGAGATGGGGACCTCTCATTACATAAATATCATTGCATCTTTTTTCCCTTTTCCCCTTTTCTTTTAATTAATTTATTTTGCCCATTGGTGTCCAAGATCCTTTTCGTGTTTATCCATTCCATGGTTATCCAAACACGAACCGCCGGTCCCATTTTTAATTTCAAAGGTACTAAATTCCGATGTGATCCTCAGAGAGATCTTTCTACATGCATTAAAATTGAGGATGGGAGTGATTTCAGGCCTCATCTGGAACATTTGCGATTCAACTTTATTGGGATTTACCTTTCATGGGTCGTGGTAGAGTTAGCTCGCCATCAATTGCAATCATGACGACGGCCGGAAGCACAGATTCAACAGAGCACATTTCATCTTGCACTGGAGTAAATCGATTACTTTTTTGAGGAAATTAATGTTACTTGAAATCATGGACGGATTTGGATAACAAATTTTAGGTTTTGTACTGAACTTTTTGACTGCCCATTCCCCAGTGGGCAGGTCTACTGTAGAGAGAGAGAGAGAGAGAGAGAGAGAGAGAGAGAGAGAGGAATGGCTGTTGCTCTTAGCCTTTGATTGGGCTGGGCCCAGATCATTGAGCATGAAGGATGAAAGAATCCCAAATTTTCTGGGCCGAGCCCATTGAAAAGGGCCTTTAGACCCAAAAGGCCATGAGTCGAAGTCCTTCATCTGGTACGTCCTTTGTTCATTACTGGCCGACAGGTTTGGAATGCTAATCTAATCTTGTTTTCTCATTCATGTCCAAGATCTTGTTGGGTTTTATAATGGCGTGCTAAGTTCGCTTCGGTGTTCGTTTTCCCTCACCGCTCTTGAGATCGCCAGGAAATTTCGGCCAACCGACAAGTTGTCTATGTAAATCACTTCAATGCTCTATGCAGGGAAAATTATCTGAAAAGTGCTAACCCTATTATATGACAGTCAATTTGATTTAAAACCTTTTGACAACTTACCAACTTAGTACTAAATATTTTTACTAAGTCAATTTAATTCTAAACTTTTTGGTGATATCGAAATTGCTGATGTAGACATTAGTTATCTTTGTGATGTCATTGATGAGAATAAATTTGCATAAGTTTTTTTTTTTAACCTTTTCTTTACCTTTGGCTTGTGGACAATACTCAGCCATGGCCAACAATCGCCCAATGGAATGCCCTTGCCGGCCCTCATCTATGGTTAGTCATTGGTCATGGTCGAGTATTGGCCACAAGCTAAAAGAATTTTTTTTTTTTTAAATACGAATATTTTTCATGTTAGCACTAACCACACTAGTAGAGTGGCAGAATGTGTTCACTCCCTCAACTTTTGGCCAAAATCAACCAAAAAAACTAAATTGGTAAGTCATTAAAAATGTTTATGTTTAAGTTAGTATAATTGAATGGTCTAAAACTAAATTGATCATTACACAGTAATTTAGACTTTTTGAAGAATTACCCCTCTTTATGTGATATACAAGCAGCCACAGCCACTGGATGCCGCCGTGAGGGTCGGGACCTGGGGACCGTCGTCCGGCGAGGGAGATCTGAACCCACAAGCACACTAATCACGAAGCAAATGATGGCTGGCGTATGTAAAGCAAAGGGGCTTTTCGCAGATTCGAGAAAGCACGCGGCCTAAAAACCCTTCTTTGGTGGGGAGGAATTCGTGGGGAAGGAGCAGAAGAGACGGACTCGGATGGAGTGAGCTCTGATCTGTCTCTCACGAGCTGAGCATTATAGTAATGCACGAGGGATCAGTCTTCACCTTGAGATCACAGCCATTTAATTACTATCAAATTGACTGATGCCACACCATTATTCAAATCATCCGGAGCAGAAGAGTACCCGAGTCAAACGCCACGCCCCACTGTCCCAACTCCTGGAATTTTAAACTACAAGCGCTCCAGACAGACTTCCCAAAGCTGAATCTGTCCCCCACTGTCTCACCATCTTTGGCCACGAAATGGCCGAGGGGGAATCGCACCTTGACCTTGGGAAGTGCCCTTCGGAGCTCGCATCAGTTCGAGTCGAGCCGAGTCGGTCTATCCTGAATTGGTGACATTAATGCAATCGTTTTAGCATGAGTAAGCACGGCCGCTCGAGTAGATGGATTGTAATTAGGATCTTATCGACGGGTGCCTTTCGAAGCGATTCGAGTACGTCGAAACCGACATGACTTGCCTCCTGCTGCAGGCAATCGGTACGCCGTCCTGTCGGCCAAAATACGTCCATCGCATTGCTGAGTGGTTCGGCACGGCTGGCAGTCAAGACAAACTCTTACCAATGTGTGTCCATCTCCTCTTTTTTCCACACCTATGCTAAAGGGAAGAGAATCCCACACCACCTAACTCTCTGGAAAAGAAGACTTTAATTTGGTGGGCTCACTCCCTCCCCTGTTCTCTCACTCTCTGTCTCTCTCTCTTGTTCGCATTCCCTCTTTTTTGAACCGAGAGTCCATCCATCTACTCCTCCCCCAGTCCCACCGCGTTTTCCCTGAACTACCCAATTTTTGCTGCGGAAAAAGTCGACATCTTGTCTTGGTTTCTTGCTCGCTTATGCCCTCCACTCCTTTGGCACTGCTACTCCGTGTGTGTGTCCACTGTCGAGAGCTCGAGCTTTGATTTGGTTTCGGCAGTCGCCCATCATGGCCTCTGCATGTTCGCTTCGTAAAGGGGCCTGCTTTTTCCGTCGACTCCGTGTTGCTGGAGACGTGGGATCATGGGCATTTCTCTCCTCTGTCTCAATGATTGCCTACTGCTGCTGCTTTTAGATTTACAGTTTTGGGAGAAAAAGGGTGGTTTTTAATGGCGTGATCTGGGCGTCCTTGAGCTTCAGAGATTCCGGATTTCGTCCACTTTTCAAGCTCTCTTTTTGGGAGACCTTTTAGCTTTAATTCTTTCAGGTCGTTCACTTGGCCAGCTCGTGGCCGTTTCCAATTATTTGTTTTCTTGCTTTTTTTCTGTATTTTTTTTTTTTTAAATTCTCTCATTTTGCGGGTTGATCTTCTTTGGTGACCCTTTTTTGCGGTTCCAAGTTCGATCCGTTGCTCAATCAGTTCCCTTTTTTGGGCCACATTTTGAGAATCTCTTCGTTCTCTTTCTGTGTGTCGATCCTTGCCGGCTGGCAGCTGGAATTTGGAGAGCTGGGGACCGTGGAGCGAGGAATGCAGAATGCAGATGATATGTTTGATTATCTGCCTCTTCTTGGTCAATGCTCTTGCGCGGTCGGACTTGGAAGCGCTTTTGGAGCTCAAGAAAGGTTTCCAGAGAGACCCCTCAGGGCAAGTTCTTGATTCATGGGATTCCAAGTCCTTGGCCTCTAATGGTTGTCCGCAGAATTGGCACGGTGTCACGTGTAGTGAAGGTCATGTCACATCACTTGTCCTCGACAATGTGGGCCTGACTGGAAAATTCGGCTTTGTTGCTGTTTCTGGTCTCACCATGCTCCAGAATTTGTCAGTATCTAACAACCAATTGACAGGCATTGTCTCAGAGATTAGCTCGGGCTTAGATCAATTGAGATACTTAGATTTGCACGGTAATGCATTTTCCGGGGATGTCACGAAGCTGCTCTCTGTATTGGGCGACATAGAGTACGTCGATCTGAGCCATAATCAGCTCTCCGGTTTGCTTGACCTGGTGCTTGGTAATTCTAGTTTTGTCTCCTCGATTCGCTATCTGAATGTTAGCTCCAATGCTTTAGTAGGGGAGCTTTTCTCGCATGATGGGATGCCGTTTTTCGACAGTTTGGAGGTGTTTGATGCTAGTAACAATAAGTTGGTGGGTAAAATACCCTCCTTCAACTTTGTAGTGTCTCTTCGGATTCTCCGGCTCGGAAACAACCAGTTGTCGGGTTCTTTACCGCAGGCACTGTTACTGGAGAGCTCTATGATTTTGGCTGAGCTGGATCTCAGTGATAACCAGCTTGAAGGTATCTAGATCCATCAATTTAATGCAACTCCTGTTCGATTGCCTTTCTCCAAATTCTTTTGCCTGGTTTCGTTCTGCCTTTCTCCAAATTCTTTTGCCTGGTTTCGTTCTGTCCATTCAGAACCATTCTGTGCAGGGAATGATTAGATCCACAATGAAGCTAGATTTCTTGCCAAATGAAGATGACATGTTTCTTCAGCTATGACAAGCATATGTTCCTGAAAACATATATAAGCATTTATCTGTTAGATTTTTACCCCTCATAAATCTAAAGGAACCACTGGAAGTTTTTTTATATTAGGCAATTTCAAAAGTCTCCGCGTCTCCTTTGAAACTTAAAGAAATTGGAGAAACTGTCCTAAATTTCTAATGCTTTCACTGTATGTTTGGTATGTGTTGTACCATAACCAACTTTTCAGGATAATTTTGGAAAAGTAACTTTGTTTGAGGCACACTCTGCATGTTTTCACGGAGTTTGAAATAGGCATGATATTCTGAAATGACTATTTTTCTAAAAGCACTGATGTGGTTTCTATTATATTGCCATTGCTCTTACCATGCAATAATGTATTGACACAAAGTGAGAAATTTTTCGATTAACATCACTCACTGGAACGAAGGCGAAATCTGAATTTGCTTATTGTGATTAGCCGATGTGCCATGTCAATTTGGTTGTTTATTTCACAATATTTTATGTGCTACACAGGTTACAGTTAGCATATGAGATTTTCAGATTCTTCACAAAACTGAATCTGATTATAGTACTTATGGTCATTCTGATGTAATTCAATCGTCTTGGCAGGCCCAGTTGGAAGTATTACCTCTGCAACTCTGAAGAAGCTTAATTTATCTTCAAACAGACTGTTGGGCGCATTACCCATCAGTGTAGGGCATTGTGCCACAATAGACTTGAGCAATAATTTTTTCTCAGGCAATGTGTCACGAATACAGAGTTGGGGTAACTACGTGGAAGCCATTCAATTGAGTTCCAACTCATTGACAGGAACATTACCTGTCCAAACTTCTCAATTTTTGAGACTGACTTCTTTCCAGATCTCGGGCAACTCAATTGAGGGCACTCTTCCCCAAGTCTTAGGCACATATCCAGAACTGAAAATATTAGATCTTAGCCTCAACCAGCTTAGTGGATCCCTTCTTCCAAGTTTGTTTAGCTCAACCAAATTGACTGATCTTAACTTATCGGGAAACAACTTCACTGGTTCAATCCCTCTTAAGGAAAATTTAGGTAATTCTTCTGTAGGTTCCACTCAGAACTTCAGCCTTTCGATTATTGATCTGTCAAATAACTCATTAAGAGGCTCTCTCCCTCGGGAAATCGACAGATTCCACAACTTAGTATATCTGGACCTTTCTCGCAACTACTTGGAAGGCGACCTTCCTAATGATCTGCCTGATGAACTTCAAGGATTTAATGTTTCTCACAATAATTTCTCAGGCACTGTGCCTGAAAACTTGAGAAGATTTCCTGATTCAGCATTCCATCCAGGAAACTCTTGCTCGTTTTTCCTTATTCACCAAAATCTCCAGAAGGCCCTCCAGACAGGATTGAGCGACCTCGGGGACATCGTTTGAGAACTGCTATTAAGATTGCCCTTATTGCAGGTTTGGTTGGAGGTGCCTGGATGATAGCTATTCTATGCTTCATTATCTCGCGCAGCAGAAAACGAAAGGAAGGTGAAGATTTGAAAGGAAATATTGGGAAAAGTGGCCATTCTCTGGGCGATTCTGCAGCCAATCCTGCGTCATCTCCCCAAAAGATATTGGAGACTCCATCGTCTTCTGTTACTTTAAATCCAGATCAGCTGCCACCTGCTCAGATGGGCTTTGTACCTCAAACAGAATCGAATTCATCAGTCGCAAAAGCGAGTAAAAATCTTAGCCATCCTGAAAGAAAAGATGAATGGGTTTCTTCTCCTATGTCTCTGTTGTCTTCTTCAAATCCATCACCTTCTAACAACCAGTATCTGCCTGAGAGCCCCAGTGTGCTCAGGGTTGGTTCTCCAGATAAGTTAGATGGCGACTTGCATCTATTTGACGGGTCCTTTATGTTCACAGCAGGAGAACTTTCGCGTGCTCCTGCAGAAGTCATGGGAAGGAGTTGTCATGGAACGTCATGTAAAGCAACACTTGATTCGGGCCGGATTTTGGTTGTCAAATGGTTGAGGGAGGGGATAGCAAAAGGAAGGAAAGACTTTGCTAAGGAAGTCAAGAAACTTGGGAGCATCAAACATCCAAATCTAGTTTCTATACAGGGTTACTACTGGGGACCAAAGGAGCATGAAAAGCTGATCATATCTAACTATATCAATGCAGCAAGCTTGGACCTTTATCTTCAAGGTAACCTTATCCCATCTTTGTGATTGACTTGAGAATCTTCAATATGTGATTCAAACATTACCGTGATCTTGTTATTGTTACATATGTTCTGTGTGACAGTGTTTTAGCTCATGATTTTTAAAGCTTAAACCAGTAAAAAACTGTTGCTTAAAAAAGCAGAAGTTGAAAGTTCATTTTCGATTTGATTATTTTATAATTATATAAACTGCAACGCCCTTTGCATGATGCTCTATCCTCATTAAACTTAGGGTCTATGGGAGAGATTAGTCAGAAAATCATCTTTGGAGTTCCTAGTGCTGTCTTACCATGTGCACGATCTTCTGCAAGTGAAGTATTTCCAAATGAAGTGTATCTCTAGAAAAGATAGAATATGTCATCAGGAGTCAAGACATGTCATCCACTGAAGAGCACCCAAACCATCTGGTTAAATGAATAAAAGCTAGAGCATTATGATATTTCACCTGGCTAGGCTTTTGGTCCTAGAGACAGTCATAGTGGACCTGATGAGTAGAATGACTTTATTAGTTATACAAAGGGTTGGTGCTTTTACATCGAAGTTTTCTATGTTTGGGCAATATATAATATATCTTTATCTATTTGGAAATCGAAATTGTTCATTGTCATTTCACTCTGGAAATTCCTATCGGTGTGGATCAAGATACTACTGAAGATAAAATTGAAAACAATTGAATGTTACTTAGCATCGATTAAGACACCTATGAGTCTATGACATGTTTTATGTTCTTTGCAACAGAGAAGGACCCAAGGAAGCTACCGCCCTTGTCTCTAGATGCAAGGCTCCGGATTGCTGTTGATGTGGCGCGATGCTTGAACTTCCTCCATAACGAGAAGGCAATACCGCACGGCAACCTAAAGTCAACTAACATCTTGTTAGAAGCTCCAAACTTCAATGCCGTTGTCACGGACTACAGTCTCCACAGAATAATGACGCCGGGTGGTACCACCGAGCAGGTACTAAACTCCGGTGCCCTTGGTTACCGACCACCTGAATTTGCCAGCTCGAGTAAACCGTGGCCATCACTGAAGAGTGATGTCTATGCATTCGGGGTCATATTGTTGGAGCTTTTGACTGGAAGAAGTTCAGGGGAAATAATTTGTGGCGACCCGGGAGTGGTCGACCTGACGGATTGGGTTAGGTTGATGGAAGGAAAAGGCCGCAGCAATGAGTGCTATGACATAAGGATTCTGGAGGCATATGACATGGAGGAGGACTTGCCAAGATATCTCTATGACATGTTGCAGGTGGCTCTGAGATGCATCCTTCCGGCGTCCGACAGGCCAGACATTAAGACAGTTTTCGAAGATCTTGCTTCTCTACGGCCATGATGGGCAGGGCAAGCAAATACGACTAGTTCGGCCATTGATATTTCCTGTACTAACCCTCATTCTTTTCTATTTTTGGCTTCTTCCACTTAATCCATATTTGATCCTTGTATTCAGTTCTTCACTTGAATAGGGTTAGCAGTTTTAGTTCGGTGCCAAGAGTCTTTCCTTTGGTATTCTTCGGAGAAATCATCAATAAAGCTGCATCGAGATGTAAAGGGGATGATTGCCATTCTTTTGTCAACCGGAATGTTTCTGCCAAAAAAACAAGAATCAGGTTCGCACCCGAACAGGCCGAGCCATTACTTTTGCACCGCTTTCCGTTTGTCGGGTTACTCCTGTTTCATAGCATTGCAAAACGAACGAAATTGGACCGACGACGGTCTACTGTGGGATCTTCCTCTGCCCTTCCTTCCTCTTTCTTTTGCTGCAGAAAGAGTCCCACCATATTGATCCAGTCAATGTGCCATCTCCCTCCGGCCACCCACAAAAATCTGCAGACCGGAGGAGTTTTGTCTCGGTCCATATAAGCGGCTGTGAATGCACTGTTCTTGTGGAACCGCAAGCAGTTTAGTTTTTTCTGCGTGTAATATTGCGAGCGTCCATCTGGGTCGCGTCGTCTTTTCCTGGAAGTTTTGGGCCGGACAAGGACATCCGATGCTTGAACTATCATAAACACCCAAAACATAAATACAATCGTCTTGTCGGCATTAAACCACCTAATTTCTTCCCATAAACATCTCTCTCTCTCTCTCTCTCTCGCCTGACTTCGAGAAAATTTCAACAGCACGTGACGTGGCGCGAGACGTGTTGACCGGCAACCATAACCCTTCGTTCAGCTGGTGCGTCTGAACGAAATAGCACGCGCCCGCCAGCATAATCGTACGTCTGACAATGCATGCAAGCTCGAAGTACACAAGTTGATCGCGACCCGGTTTGAGTTATCGTGTCCAAGAGAAGGGGGAAACATCAAACTTTAGTAAAGCGAGAGCTTGTAGATGAAGGCGCTGGTTTCTTCGTGCTGTTACGCTGTAGCTTTCTGCTGGCGGAGGATATTATAATAGCGGAGGAAAGAAGGTCGAAGAAGCTTCGTTTTGACCGGCCTGAGAGGCTCCTCAACCTAACGCCGTGAGAACGTTTTGCCCCACGTTTTCTGAGGAAAGCGACAGTGGGAAAGTCAAGACCATCTCCTCCAAAGAAAACTCCAACTTGGCTTGTAGAGAGAGAGAGTGTGTGAATGGCTTGAGCAACACTAATCTCTCTCTGTGTGAATGGCTTGAGCAACACTAATCTCTCTCTCTCTCTCTCTAAATGACCAAATTGTCCAGCAGTAGAGATGGCGATGACGCCGAATGTAGTCAGTAGGAAGGGGTGGTTCTGTCCATTAAGGGCAAAGATTTCGCCTCGTTACTGCCGAGAAGGCTCTGGTTAGTATATACCCGAAAGAAAAAGAAAGAAAAGAATGACAGCATCAAGAAATGGGAACGAACTACGAAGGGGGGAAGGTTTGCTTGTGGACTTGTTCTCGAGAAACAACCAATTCTTTCGATGGGTGCTCAAGAAAAAAAAACTTATTAATTGACACGCTAGACAATGACCTGGACTCCATTCGCATTTCGATTACTTAGTCTTATCTCCCGGCTCTTTGCATGCAACTATAACAATCTCTCTCTCTCTCTCTCTCTCTCTCTCTCTCTCTCTCTCTTCCATACTCAAAGAAACGAAGCAGTGAGCACGAACACAGCAAAAGAGAGATAAGCAGATCAAGCTCTGGTCTGCTGCAAAAAGAAGGCGGCGACAGATCTGAGGGCCTGAATCAGGTGAACGTCTTGATTCTGCGTATTGGAATATGATCCATAGTACACATCATCATCATCATCATCATCTTCTTCTTTAGACATCAACTTGTGCACTTTAACTCTGCTTCTTGTTGATCTTTTCTCAATATAAGCATCATGCTTTTCACTCAAGGGAAGTCTTTGGGGCCATGGCTTAAATATATATTCAGTTTGCTCGTTAGCTTTATGGAGTACGAACCCATTTCATGTTTCCACACTTTCATTTGCAGAAAGTATATATTTCCGCACAGCCGTATTTCCCTCCTCAATAAAAATCTCGTCTTTGATAGTTTTCGCTCGTTTTTCCAATCCGGGCTTCATGAAATACTTCGCGATCGCGATATTTATCTGTATGCGGACATGCATAGTGTCTTTTGGTAATCCTCACGAGGTAATAGTGGAAGTATTTGACATGTGACAAGAACAACGAGCCTTGCTCATCGAACGACTAGGGAAAAAAAAAAAAAAAAAGACGAAATTTTTTTAATATTATGCTTACCCGGTAAAACCTCACATTATATCTTCCTGATTTGATCAAATAAATTGACAAAATAAAATGTTTTTTTTCCCCTCTTAAGACAACGTTAAATTTCATTCGTAACGGATTGCTGTTCCTGCTTTCTTTTTTTTTGAATTTCAGTTACTTCACGCGCGCACCGAGTCCACTCCCCCGAAGGTCCACCGCGCATCCACTCGACTCGATGGCGGACCGAGTCCACCCGCACGACTCCCCGCCGGAATCGCCGCCGTCCCCGACGGAGAACCCTCCTCGGGAGCCGCAGTCGCCGCCGAAGCCGGCGCTCCCGGCCCAAGACAAGCCCGTCCCGCCCCCGCTCACCTACGTCATCCAACTCCCCAAGGACCAAGTCTACCGCGTCCCGCCCCCGGAGAACGCCAAGCTCTTCCAGCGCTACACTCGCCGGGGCCAGCGCCGCGGGAGCCCCTGCTGCTGCATCTTCCTCGCCGTCGCCGCCTTCGTCCTCCTCGTCGGCGCCGCCGCCGGCCTCTTCTACCTCATCCTGAAGCCGGAGCCGCCGAAGTACGCCGTCGATGGCGTGGCGATCAGCGGCGTGGACCTGAACACGACCTCCGCAATGTCGCCGGAGATCATCCTCGCCGTCCGGGCGGAGAACCCCAACGACAAGATCGGGATTTACTATCTCGGCGGAAGCTCCGTCAACATGTACTACGACGCCGTTAGGTTGGCCGGCGGCGCGTTGCCGGCGATGTACCAGTCGTCGAAGAGCTACACGGTGTTTAACGTGACGTTGACGGGGAGCGACGTCGTACTGACGAGCGATTCGCTTCGGGATTTGACGACGGAGCAGAGCCAGGGAAGCGTGCCACTAAAGTTGACGGTGAAGGCGCCCGTGAAGTTCAAGGTCGGCGCCGTGAAGACGTGGAAGATCACCGTCAAGCTGTCGTGCGACGTGACGGTGGACAAGCTGACGGCGTCAGCGAAGGTTGTGCAGGAGGATTGCGATTATAGTGTGAATATATTTAAATAATACGTGGAAAAAATGGGTTATATATTCGGTAGCCTATAGAGTTTGTTGAGGACTGAGTCGGTATATAAAGTTCGGTATAAAATATAAAAACATATATGTTTATCTTATTATTATCGGATGAAATTTATGTACACGAGTTACATCCTTGTGTGAAAATGGAGGTACCACTTGGACAATTGTTTCATTGATATCTATCTAGAAACCATATAACATATTTTTATTTGACCCGAAAACCATATATTAACCTAAAATTAAAAGAGGGTCATTGAGTGATTGTCGAAGTGTGACGAAACCACCTCTTTGCCGGCATTAATTATCTAGTAATTTTGGGAATTCTTTTGTTAGAAGATGTCTATGCTATAAAATTGAATCACGTTGAGAGAATCAATTGAATTGGTGAGCTTGGGGACTTGACATGGTTTTGATTCTATTGATACCAAACTTTAAACTCTATTCAGAGAAAGTTCACATTGAACTTAGATCAATCATTGATATGATCTCGATTTAAACTGTTTATTCCAAATAGAAATGCATGATTAAGTACATTAGTAGATGGCAAGTTGCATGGTTTCTAATGGAAAGTTTCATCTCTCCATGCGCCAATGCGATCAAAAATCAAAGGTCATATCATTTCAAGCGTAAGATTTTGCCTAATATCTCCGTAAGCGATCCCAGCACTTTTATGATCCTTGTACAATTTCACATTCCAACATGCGACTTTAATCGACCTTGAGAAGCGTTAAGCCAACATCAAACCATATCATTTAAGTTGTTTCCCCGTCTTTGCTTAGACCGAGACAAACTGTGCAGTTGATGAAAATCCTATGTTGACTTGGTTTGTTAGATTAGGATTATCAGCTTGAGCAGCTCAGGGAGAACATCTGACATCATCCGGAGTTGTTATGGCTGCAAAGACGACATGCAGTAGGTTTCGATATCGGTTGAACATGAAGTCCGGAAAGCGGGAATGATTCAACTGAGGTAGGAATGAACTAGTGGAAAAATCTTTGCTCAGCTCAGGAAGCCACCTTGAAGCAACGACCGGCTCTTGTTCTGATGGATTCAAAGGGCGAATTATGGTGAGAGCAGCTTCATTCACAATGTCAACACTGCCAAGGAAAACAGCATTTGCAATTGATTGCGACTGCCATGTATGAAACAAAGAAGAAGGGAAGAGAAAAACTTCCTTAGGCTGTGATTTTTTGCTCACCCAAATCCCCACGGCGAGTCAAATGACGTCGAGAGCTGCATAAAGTTCTTCGAAAGAACTCTGCTTTTTCCGAGCAGAGAGCTATTAATCAGCGCGAGACCCTTTTCACGCTACGAGCTGATCGAACGTGAATGGACTCGAATATGAAATCCCCATCGACAGTGAGATTTTCCAAGTCTCTAGTTCTTAGAATGGGGTTAATTCAGGTCTCCCAAGCCAAATTCTGCCATTCTTGGCCAGCTGAAAGAGACCATGGCCGCTTCAAGAACCGACCTCCATAGATTTCTCTAGATATAGCCTGCTCAAAGAAAAACTGATTCGAGATGCAAGAGCTGTGTGCATGCGTACACTGACAGGCACACATGACATTTATAATGCAGAAGAAAACAACATTGACGCATTCTAACCTTTAATTATTGATCAATATTGTACAGAACCGTTCCAGTATGATGCAGCGAGATGCATACCACAAGCAACTTGAACCAATATTTACATCCATTTTGTAAAACATGTACATTGACCAAATTCATCTTTGTGCAGGGATTCTATCATTGTCACAAATGCTCGAGAAAGCTAAAGAAAGACTAATGTATGGTTTTCTTCATCTCTGCTGCGGTTCATCTTCTAGTAAATGTCAAACCTTACTCAGTATTCTAAACTGTCTAAAAGATTTCCGGAATTGAATTTTACAATTTCTGAGCCTATATTCTTTGTACAAAGAACCTGAACCTGTCATTGGGACTTCAAGTGCTCATAGTGGCTTTTTGCATCCCGGATGGCCTTCTCAAGTTCTGCGTACTTCTCCACCGACAACTTTGCAAAATTATTCAACTGATAGAGGACGTCCATCAATTTTAATCGGAAATAATCAAAGTGCGAAGTCCATTCATCTGGAGCTTCGTTGTTCAATAATACATCAAGAGCTGGGTCACACGCATCATCAGCATTTGAGGATGATGGATGAGGCCATTTTCTTATCTTTTTCTGGCTTTTTTCTTCACGTGGTAAATAGCTAGAAACCTCAGCTGCTAAATGCTTGATGGAATCTGTAACTTCCTTGGTAGGCAAGGACTCGAGCTTCTCCAACCAGACACCACATGCCACATATATTGGGGGACCTAAGTCCCTTATTGATGGGAGTTGTTTTGCCCTTCTCTTTCGTTTTGAAGGCTTTGGTTGAAAGACGCATTTATTAAGCCAGCCGTCTATTGCCTGCACGTAGAATTTCTGGGCAGCAATCCACTTCATAAAACTCGTAGAGAGAGAGCCCAGCTCACTTTGAAGATAGACTGTCTTCTGCCGTTGTATGGTAATCTTGGCATTGCTGTTGTTATATGCCTCTGAGATTATGGTAAACTGAAGACCGTGGCACTCAGACATTAATTCCCACATCCTACTTAACCTGCAAAATAAGGTTCAGAAGAAATATTGAGGAATAGATCCCAAACAGTGTGACTTGAATGCATGGTCTCATGACCAGAAAACTCAGATAATTCCGAATCATAGTCGGGCAGAATAAAGGACAATAGCAGGAATGAGGGTTGTGGACAGCTTGAGATCAATCTTTTTGAAGGGAGACGGAGTTCCCAAATTCCTGTGCAAACATGTGTACACGCCCCAAAATTTTGTGACATGCAGCCAAGCGATGAGAGAAAAACCAGCAGTCATGAATGGCAAGGAGGCAGAAATGACAAGTTATACCCTTCAACCAACTCTTCAAGTTGTGGTTGCAGCTCTTTGTCCCTTAATTCCTCAATGCTCTTTGAAATTGAATCAATCCTCTGAATCGCAACTCTGATTCTTGAGTGCAAATCTTTGATCTCTGCGCGGGTCTTATCAATTCTAATTCTTTGGGCATCCTTTGATTCAAGTTCTGTTAGAAGTTTGCACGTCAAGTCATACTTCCTCCTAATTATCCCACTCGCCTGACATATTTGGGGAGAAAAAAAATGAGTATACATGTTAGCTCACAATTCGAGGATTGTTCAACATGTATCATAGCATGCTGTGCATCTTCTTTTCATTTCATTAACATGATAATTCAAAGCCTTTTTGTGCCACTGGCCTCTAATTCATCAGAGTAATGTCATAATCGCATTACATTAATTGCACCTTAAAACAATGTCATAATCATATTAAATTAATTGCACCTTAAAACAATCACCAGTTAATCCAGTAGAAGTTCAACAATACCTTGACTTCATCATAAAGCTTTCTCTCCCATGCATATAGGCGATCCAGTGTAGAAGCATGACTGCCCGAAATCATGCAAAAATTATCAAAATTATCACCAAGCTCCTCTATTTCATCCTTCGAATTCAGCCTCGGAGGATTCCAAGAAGAAACAGAACGAGAAGAACCAGTTCCGTGCCAAGTTATATACTTTACTGCAGTTTGAGCAGACTCTAAAGGACACAAGCAAAAATTAGCTTAGAGGTTTGATGCGAAAGTAAAGCAAAGAACACATCAGTTTTACACATGTCATGGACAAAAATAGTGCTGTTCTTTCTAACAAGCTAAATTATTCCTTACTCCTCATATACAAGAGGATGCCATGAAGAAAAATAATTTACATGCACACATGCTGCATAAGACTTCAGAGAGTTTCACATAAATTTGCCGGAACTGAATCCATGTATATTCAGCAGAGTGTGCTTATTTATCTTTCATGCTGCTTAGAAAAACACAGATAAGGAAAACCACAGCAACTTTAAGCACTTCTGAAAACTTTCAAGCATTTAAAACACTACAAATTTCGATCCACCCATAATATCTGGGGAAGTTATAGAGACAACATCAGAAGACAGAGTTTTGCCTTTTCATAGTTGTTGTATCAAGTTTGAGCATTTCTCGTGAATTTGAGAATCTGCTAATTACATATAGGCACTGTAAGCCAATCTATCAGACATGGGGACTGAATCTGGATTTTACAGAAGGAAAGAAAAAAAATAAAAAAATGTGGCCCTTGGCACTTTTGATAAGGATGGAGATATAAGTTTCTTCAGAAAAGAAGTGTCTTTTCGTATAACACGAACAATGTAAGTTGAGCAACGTAATTTTCTCAAGGGTTGTTTCTGAACAGATGATTTGAAGGAGAAGCCATAACAATCTATATAAGTGAAAGACACAATCCAAATGGGGGATTTTCTAAAGTACTATAAAACGAGCATGAAGGCTACCTTATAATCACAATGAAGTTATCAACCAGATGGCCTCATTTTTTGGAATAAAAAATGATACGATGCATTGATCACGTGCACAAGTCCACAATTCAGTCATAGAGATTCGAGGGGCTCACCTTGAACTTGCTGGTAGTCTTCCCCACAAGAGAAACAAGCTCGAAGATACTTTAGCACAATTGGCTCACCTGCCACATTACTTCTGCGGTTAAAACCCTTGGAAATTGAATGGACAATGGTAGAAAAGGACTGATCCAAAAGTACAATGCACAGAAGCTAAATAAGAACTCAAGCATAGAATTCTTAAAATGCTTAATGAAGTTTTATGATTTAAGGAATTTAGACCAATCAGCTTTTGAATCAACCGCATAAACTTCTCATACATAAATTTTGGAATGTATAAAAAATCAGCCACGCCAAATTAATATCCAGCAAATAAGGTGTACCAGCACTTTGTAGTAATAAATGCATTCTCAAACCTAGATGTGAAAGAGACAATGGACAATAAAGTCTCGACCTTTGATACAAAAAATTTCGGCAGAGAGAGAGAGAGAGAGAGGACCTTTCTTCTCTTTCCTCGGGCATACTAGTTGAATGTTCAGTTTGTTTGCTTCTAGCATCCGTGGAACTTCTTTTCCATACTCTGAAGCTTTTAGGAAAAGACGTTCAATATCGTTGATGCTTGAAATGAAGTCCTTTGGATGAAATTTAGCTCCACTAGAATCTTCTTCGAAAGATATTTTCTCCGCGTCAGCTTCCAGATCGGCCACAGGAGATGTCTTCCTCAGGGGTGATAAATCAGGGGAGTAGCCCTTTTCTCCTTTCAAGGAATTCATTCCCGAAGCTCTTGTTGGTGATAAGCTAGGCTTATCCTCATCATTCACCTCTCTAGAATTCTTGGATCTGCCAACTGGAGTATCAACGGAAGCCACGCTGAACTCATCTTCAGAATCCAGAGATCCTTCAGCACTAGAAAAAGAATCCTTCTCCTCATCATATTCTGGTTCATAAACTTCCTTTTCATCCATGATTTTTCTTACATCATCAGAATTCTCCAATCCTTGCCTCGCTCCCTTCCCTTCAAGGAATGGAAACTGATGGTCGATTGGATGGGAGTGACCAAAGAAATCCCACAATGGACTTCCAGGGGGGACAGCGGGATTCTTCAATGGTGAGGTTTCTGGTTTTTTTGAGGAACAATGTGGAACATTTTCTGGAGTACAAGATGAAGTCGCTGTCTGTGTAGCAGGCGGAGCAAGTGTTTCTTCAACTTTTGTAGAACAGCTACCTTGAAACTTCATATAACTGGCTCGAACAGAAGAGGAAGTAGGCAATAGAGATGGAGAAAGAGCTCCCTTGCTATGAAAGCGGTGTGACCCCGAGGGAGGTGAAGATGAAAATTGGAAAGTGGACTTCTCGGTTAATGCGATTGGCTCAGGTGTTGTACTCATTGAGGCATACGAGGGAGACCCATTTGGAGATTCTGTTTCAAAGAACTTTGTGAGAGCTGTCCCTACGTTCCTTAATGATTGCACAAACATGAAATGTGCATACACAAGGGAGCCCCAACCATCAACAGCTTGCCTAACAGATTTTTTTCTCTCCCGACAAAGCTGCAGAGCCTTATCTTCTTCCGTTTTAGAGCCGGTAAGTCCTGTTTTCCACGGCATTCTGCAGCTTCTTTCAAGTGAATTATATGGAAACCCTGAAAAATATTAGTTCCATTTTATCAGATAAATCCAAAGTACAAGGACCATCACTTTAGATCTGGTGAACACCATCTGACCTTAAAGCACAGTCCTAAAAATAAATAATAGTGCAGTGGTTAAAGTGTGCTATACTCCTCATTCGGCCAAAATACTAGACTAAACATATTGGTTTTGGATATCGAAGTATTAGACAGGGATGAAGATTTGAGAATGGAACCTCTCAATATAATTTAATATCCCGACCAACTGGCAACTCAAGATCTTATATTGTTTAATAGCGGTCCCAGATAAACCTTTTTCACTGACATCTACACATATCTCCAGATATGATCAGCTAACAGAACAGCAGATCATCACAAAGAATTAGCATTGCAAAAGACAAGGTTCCCATTGTTTTCTTTTCCAAAATGGTAAGGGAACAAGAACAATATTGCAATCAATTGAGATTGCCCAAAATTACATGTTTAGTCCGTGAGCTCTTCAACGAGTATGACAGGCAGCAGGAGAACATAGGTTCTCTAAAATTCCTAACACGGTATATACAGAAGAAATCAAGAACAAATGCGAAGAGAAAGCGATCAATGCTCAGCTTTCACGTCTGCTTTCAAGATATATTGACCTTCATACATGCTGGCACTACATGCAATGGAAAAGAAAATCGAAGAGGAATATAAATCAGATGAACAAGCTAACAACCAAATAAACGAAAGATGAAGAGAGAGAATTTGCTCATTAGCAATATCCACCAGTTCCACGAAGTTCTTCTAAACAGTGCGAAATCTAAAGAAATGGTTTTCAAAGCCAACCATCTTTAATTCCTCCGAACCAACATCTTCACCTTCACACGTTTACTTGCCTCTCGAGAATTTTAGTGATCAGGTGACCACCGATACAGGACACAGCCGACTGTTCCAGCCCTTATGCTCGAACAGAAACGAAGTCAACCCCATTAACAATCAGACATGAAGCGAAAGACGTCGAATTACTTTTCGATGATTCATATTTCTCACGTTTCCTCGGACTCTAAACAGGGGAAACTCCATCAAATCAAATTGACCTGGGAACAAAAAGGCCCGACGGGATCAGAAAACAAGCCAACAGGATTCCAGAAGCGTCCGGTGGCTACAAGGGACCGAATTCAAAACCCGAGTTCTTCCCAAAGAAGGGAAGATATTGAAAAAAAAAAGTAACTTTGCAACTTATTAAAGCCTAAGAAGACTAGCTGGAGCACAGGGGAGCTGCGGAAATTCAATAAGAACCTAGCGAAATTCACGACACCGATCGAGGAGTCCTCGATTCTGCAGACGACGATCAATCGGGGAAAGAGCACAAGAACGAGTCAAGAGGACCGAAACAGAGCCGGAGCCCGACGGGGCAACAGAGGCGCGCTCCAACAAGCAACAAGCAAACAAGCAACAAGCAACAAGAAGCAACGACAGCCGTAACAAACAGGCGACCGCACGGAAGCGTACGACCACAGGGCACGCGTCGGAAGAGGAAGAGCCGATCGAAATACGAAAGCTCGAGCTCACCTCAAGTCGTCGCCGTCGAGCGACGGCCGCGCCGAGCCGGAGGAGATGGAGAGAGCTCAGAGGAGTCCAGGAGAAGAAGGCGCGCGTTGGAGCGTCAGCTTTGGTCAGCTTAGAGAGAGAGAGAGAAGTTCGGGGTTGACGAGGTAAAAGAAGGGAAAACGGGAGAGTTGTGTCGAAGGAACGAAAGCGTCGCTTTCGAGGGAGTTTCCATGCAAGTGAGTGCGCAAAACTGGAAAAAAAAGGTCGGCCAAAAGGCCTTCGTGTTACCGATGTTCTTTTTTTTTTTGCCAAGCCGTTGTCGCTGTAAAGGGCCAGCCGCCCTTTTTAGCTTAGCCGCCAAGGTTTAGGGCAAAAATCATAGTGGGGAAAAGATGAAATTATACCTAACAAAAGCAGACCCTCCACCCTTTAGAAAAGCGAATTCGTGCGCCGATAAATGCGCAAGTCCAAATGATACGCTCTCGCGCGTAAGTTCGCAAGGGCGAAAATTTGTAAAAGGCGGAGTGATGAGGAGCCAGGCACGTCGTTCATTCGAAAACGATGGGCTCCGTCATGGGATTTGCATGAGATAAGGGGTGTCCACGTAAGACTCGGCATCGAGAGCATCCGATTCGCACAAGCGATTTCGAGCCGATGATATGTCAGCGACGGGAGCAGTAGTCTTTCGTACATCACACCAGCCCGGATGATGTTTCATCATCAGCATCGTTACTTTATTCCCCCGCTTGCGAATAGAATAATGCTTGGCTTCCTACTGGAACCCTCCAGCGACATTATTAAAGCGAAGTTCGTGGATGATGATGAGGACCTTTCATCGGATCAATGATTCACCACCCTGGGGTTCCCAAGAGATATGACGTGCTCACTCTGGAAACGCCGAGGATCTTCGACCGAACAACAGGGCATCGAGAAACAAACAAGGCATCGATCGACATGCACTCGTCCTACAGACTTCCTTGCGAATTCATTGACGACGCCTGGGACCGAAGATCAGATCCGAGAGTTTCTCGTGTCTGTGATGGACCCAAGCTTTCTTACTCCGGACATGCAAAAGGAAAAAGATGACAACGCGCATTACATTTTGCCCAATTGAATGAAATGATAACTCGACCAAAGTTCCAGCTAGCTATTCGTTGCAGCATAAATACTGAAGCTTGCAGCTTCCAGATGGGCAACCGAGCAAAAATGTGCGGCGTCCAAAAATCACCACATATACTGGGAAAATCTAGTACCAGAAATCTCAAAGCTAATTACAGAACGCTAGCCCTTCTGCCGCACTACAAAAGGGAATAACTCACTATAAACGGACGGCATCATGATCTCAGGCGGGCAGAGCTTCGAGTTGTCCTTCTAAAATCAGGACCATTAGGGGCATCTTGACTTGAAGTTGGTAATAGAGTGTCAGCATTTGTAGCTGCCCCGCTTCGAAGCTTCTTTCTCTTTGGACGCGGAACTGGTTGGCTTTGGATTTGCACATCTTGAGCATCCTCTTCCTCTATTTCTTCCGCTTTGGGCAGTACACATCTCCACTGCTGGCCACAACTAGGACAAACTCGCTCAGCCTGCGAGATATAATTTAGTTCAGCACTGAAAATTATCTGAATTAGATAGTGACCCAACAAGGAACCCTTCAAGACATACCTTCTTCTGGGAAAATCGTTTTTTCAGGCAATATTGATGGATTCGAATGTTACAATCATCATTTGGGCACAATTCCGCCTGTTGGACAGAGATAGAAATCAGAACCTTTAGTAATGTGTTGCAATGTCTTTTGTTTTACAGTAAAAGCTAAATACTTGATGTGCATGTGGCCTACCTTTCCATGTCTGTGATAAGTCAGATAGATCAGCAAAATAATGCCACCGTAACTATTGTTAACCTAGTGTACTGCTATGGAACTTAACGGTGCTTGGCACTTACACTGGTTCACATTTCACAGTCTAATGCACCGTATGTAAACATAAATTTTCGATGCATGTTTCAACATAAACTGTGATAGGCAATGATGGCAAAAGAACTCATTGGTGGATCACTTTTTTCCCAAAAGCAACAAGTTGCCAATCACATAATTACAGAAGATGTGGACGTGTGAAACACCATGAAACATATAATTGTTGACCAACATAATTGGTGAGTCACATAATTGTTGACCAGCATCATCAAGAAAGAGAAGGAGCCAACCTTGATAGCAGCTTCGTTACATACTTCACATGAAGGGATATCATTACTGCGGAACCAACTTCTCAGATCAAGGAAAGATCGAAGGCCAAGTCCTATCTTACCATCTGAGTCAGAAAAAAGCCACTTGTCCCGCACAAGTTGCTCAAGGGTTTTTTCTTTCTGGGATATAGAAAAATTCCTGAATGCAGGAGGGACACTAAGAGAGTTGTCCTGTGACTGCGGCACAGCTCCATTCAGCATCTGTAGATAAAATAGAGGCCCTTGTCATGAAATGATGAGACTATCCAGTTATTTAAGAAATTACTGAAATCTTGGATATGCAAAAGTTCGTAGAAAACTTGGATAGTTTCGCTATTCACTTGTATCTATGCACTTTAGTAGTTAAGAATGAAATAAACATATAGTCCTGGCTTTATCAAACATAAAGCAGGACTGAAGCCGAGCTTTGTTTTTCTCACTGGAACTCCATTGGCAATCCACAAATAATATCTTGACTAATTTATCAATGCAAAAGTTGTGACTGAATTATCGATAATGATCATTTTGAGAAACCATGCAAAAAACTGTCATAAGAATGCATGACATACTCTCCTCTAAACAATTGCGGCATGACAATTCATATTAGTCGGTATGTATGCAGAGGCAGAAACTTCAACCTGATTTTCCAGCCGTATATTTAGAGCATCAATATCTGAAATGCAGCCTTGAGCAGTGGCATCTTGCACTATTGCTTCTACCTGAAAACAGTGATTACCAGAAATAAGCTGAATATCATTGAACATAAAAATCACGCTTAAGTTAGCATAAGAAATGTAAACGACATTATGTTTCACTTTGATAGAAGTGGGAAGCAATTCAAATCGTTATAAAGACTTGTTCAAATGGCATCCTGGAATAGACAGGCAAAGCCACAGGGACATACATCTCCCACTTCTAGACAAGATTACATTTTTTCACCAGAGACTCTTAACTTATTTCACAATTTCTCCAAGTTAACCCATTCTACAAGCCTCTGCAAGCTAAGCCTTTGCGCTATCAGTTCATCTGAAATGATCATGATTTCCAACAATGAATGAGATTGCCAGCTTTACGCAACCTTCAGAGATGAACACCGTCTCTCTCGTTTTTCCAATTTTTACCAGAAACTGAAGGAAGGAATAAGGTCCGAAAGATACATACGATTACCAGAAGAAACTAAAACAGACGAGAAATTACTCTGTCCAAACAACGAGTTAGCACATCAAACTAACTGATAGGCAGCGAGACGTACAATGCACTTGTAGAAAGCGATCTGCGGAACCGAGTACTTCGTCCCGAGCTCCGATTGATCGTCGGCGACGTTATTGACGAATCCATAGAAAACCCGGCCGTCGTTTTGGTCCCTGCACCCGCGCAGCTCGCACTGGACGTGCGAGAGCTCCTTATTTATCTTCAGGAGGTAATTGTTGAACAGCTGCTGATGATCAGCTGCGCGAAAAAAAAGGCATCAGGACAATCAGGAACACTCCCCGATCCGTCTCTCTTCTAGAATCCGAATTCCAGCCGCCCGGGCGCTGCCGCGCGGGCGCCGGAGGTTTCCGAAGGGTTACCTGGGTGCTTGCCGGCGACGCCGTTGAAGACGGCGTGGAAGTCCTTCTCGCTGAGGGGGCCGCGCGAGATCAGGGCCTGGATGAGGACCTTGTGCCGGTCGGTGAGCTCGGGCATGTCTGCAGGACGGGATCGCGGGATGAACCCTAGGGTCGAGATTTTGCAGGTTCTCGGGAGCGAGGTTGCCGGGATCCGAGCATCGACCGAGAGGTCGGAACCCTAACGATGGTCGGAATTCGACCGGAAGAAGGGAAGAGAGAGAGAGGTCGGAATATCGATGGGGCCGAAGAAGGGGTTGTGGCGGGAATGAAAGCGTGCGAGCGTTTTTGGGTTCGATAAGAGTTCGATTCTTTTTGGAGAGTCTGTGTTATTTTCTCGACGCAGAGCCGATTTTTTCATATTTTCTACTATTAAGCAAAAATGCTCTGCTCATTCCAGAGGAGTGAGTATTGAGGATGGGTCCAGAGAAAAAACGAGGACCAGCCCGATTCCAAATTCTCATTGCTCACTGTTATCGGGCCAATTCCTAGTTTCAAAAAATATAGGACTGTTATGCAATTCGATTGCCATCTCCTAGATAAGAATTATACTAGAAATCGAGAATTGAATAATCAAATCACGAATTGATAATTGATAAATTGCAATTATGCTTTTTGAACTTTTTTCGTTCGTTTTATTTTGCTTGTTCATTTAAATGGATTATTGCAATTGATAAATATGAATTTTTGTTATCATGTTTACTTATATTTTCTTAGATAAAAATGAAAAAATATATAAAAAAAAAATTGGTGAGCTATGCATAAACCACCAACCGTTAGGAGAAGCAAATACAATGGGTACACTAATCAGTAAGATTAATGAAGTAGCAATTAATGCAAAAACAACTAATTGGAAAACAATAGTCATGTTTCTAATCCTCCACCCTACCAACAAGGTAAATTCCAATCTTTAAAAATTAAGGAATGATAAGTTAGGTTCCAAGTAAAATGAGTATCGACCTGAAAACTACTCAGCCATAATAATTGTATTTGATAAAATAAGAAGTATAAAATAACAATTAAATCTCAATTTAAAATCATATTCTGAAAAAAAGATCTCAACATAGAATTGAAATTCTCATTAAATGGTGAAAATGGTGTTTGTTAATTTTCATTGCCGAAGAAAAATCCCATAAAATATATTTTCTACGTATGAGGCCAAAACAAACTCATTTTGTATTCATTCCAATATTGCATCTAATAAAATGAGAAGTACAAAAATAACCATACCCTCAACCCAATTGCTTAGTTATTTTTTATCACTTCTATCCCTTAAAAAAAAGAACGAAAAAATATTTTCATTATGGAATAATAAAAATATTTTCATTATGGAATAATAAAAATATTTTTATTAATTAATTATTTCAAACAATATAAATATTTCTCAATACAAATATTTCTCAAATCATAACCCGCGAAACAAACAAAACTTTAAATTCTATCTCCAATCCAATTGCTCAACCCAGAAAATAACCACTTTCGATCTATTACATTTTCTGCCCATATTTATTCTACTTTTACAATGATTCACCTAAAATCTTTAGCATACAAAATGTACAAACTTACAAAAATACTTCTCATTCCCCGCACGGTGTGAATCTGAACTTAAGCGGCCTTGACTACAGCGTGCCGGGAATTTGTTCACAAATTTGGCCTTATTCTTCATCTAATTAATACCGAGGTTTCGATTTTCCTCGTAGCTAAAAGCACACGATATCAACAAAAATCTATAAAAAAGATATTAAAAAGAAAAAAAATATTATAGGCAAGGAGGCACAAGAACAAACCCTCCCCCATCGGACTCAGTTTATCAAGGTCAAGCTCGAGCTAACCGTAGGAGAAACGATGAACAATTCAACCACGGCAAGAAAGGCAGCTTTGCCAAAGTCGATTGATGCCACAGCAACTTGAATAAAAAGTGAAGATTCAGCAATTGGAAACACTCGCAGGATGTCAATGCATAGAGGACCGACTGAAACAATCACACGGCCTTCCCGAAAAGTTCTACACATATCAACAGATCTTTTAATCATTGAGCATCAGCAATCTGATCAGCAAAGCTCTAGCTTAAATATGTTGCCAACAGATGTTCTCTCTTTGATCATGTGAGATGCAGAGCGATTCAGAAACACAAATACGAGCACAAGGTTCAACTCTTTATAGTATTGGAAAAATGAATTCTTAGAACAATGCCAAATGAAACAACTAAAGATGGGTTACAGTAGCTGCATCTCACATTAGCTTGATATTTAAGATTTTCCCTGTCAACAGCAAAGTGCCCTTTTCATGAGGCACCCTCCTTGCCCAAACCCATAAATCTACGAATGCTAGACCAAAATCTCATGGCATCAGGACGTTGACAGCCTAAGAGTCACCGGGCATGCTCTTAATGATATCCGAATCACCTGAAGACAATAGAAACGAGATCGACATAAGTGATTAGTAGAAGTGCATAACAGTGTTGTTGAACCATTAGCATAAAAAATTGACTCTAGAACAGCAGCAGCCCATCTCCATACCTGGGTCAATGATGCTGAGGCAGCATACCCGGAAATATTTTCCACAAGCTGTGCCCAAGTCTACATTGTCTGGCACATAAAATGGAGACATATTCAATTTTGAATCCTTTCATGGTTTAAGGAAAAAGGAGTTAAAGTGACAATCATATGAGCAACAGTCAATCCATGAAGCAATCAAAATTCTAGATCAAAGTTTGTTTGACGAAAAACAAGCGTATGCAAATTCATCATCTCGAAATCCTAATCATAATTGACAGCATCAGGTCAACTGGGTTTTTCCGAGACTTTCCACCTGCACTTGGTAGGAGAGGGTCGCTATGTATAGCCATATAGAAACACACAGTTTTGCCCCAGCCTAATTAAGTTGCCAAAATCCATTAAGAAGGAAAAGGCTCAGGTGATGATACGGATTCGGCTCAAAGTACAGACGGAATCGATTGATAATTGATGATCAAGTGGAAATATATGCATCTAAACATAAAGACAGCTATAGCATCAAACCAAATGATCAAAGCCAAAAGACTAACTTGTTTTTGTTCAATTGTACTAAATCCTGAAAAGGAAGAAAAGGAAACAGCTTAAAAGATTCCAAAACTCGAGAAGGGGAACAAACTGGCAAACCAATCTACATTAGAATAAGCTTTACACACAGGCCCAGGTCTAGACTAACTTAAAGCTAGCATACCAATCCAATCGAAAAATTGAACTGTAGATCATCTGGAGTTGACGGACTTACTCCCATTGTAGTGGTGAACTCCAACCTTCGCCAACATGGCGTAATACTCGATCTCGGACTTGCGAAGAGGAGGGCAGTTGTTCGCAATGATGACCAGCTTACCTGCAAATATTTCCACAGCAAAATTCATCACTTCGAGATCAAATTACAACTCAAGATCAGCACAAACTTCGATGACCCAATAGCGGGACTATTATTAGCACGTCCCCAATTCACATCTAAGCCGAGAGATCTAACCACCGACCGATCGCGACGCTGCGGATAGAACAAGTAGCACCGAAGCAAAGCCGGTAAAATAAAAAACGCACCTTTGGAGTTCCTCAAGGTCTTGAGGACCGTCTTGTACCCCAGGGTGTACTTCCCGCTCTTCATCACGAGAGCGAGCCTGTTATTGATGCTCTCATGGGTCTTCTTCTGCAGGCGAAAACCGAGCCGGCCAAAATGCAGATTCCATCAAAACTTCGTCATCCATCCATCAAAAAAATAATTGAGAAGACGAACAACGAAGACGTCGACGAGAGAGGAGGGGAACATGAGATAGAGAGAGAGATTACGGTCTTCTTCGAGGCCACCATTGTTGCTCCTCGCTGGTCGCTGCCCAAAGCTGTGGAGACGGAGAGAGAGCGGCGAGCGAGGAGAGGAGAGTAAACCCTAGGGGGCAACGAGGAGGGAGATGGTTTTATATGGAGATGAGATGGGCTTGGGCTTTTGGGCTGGGCCGTGCTTCGAGTAGGCCTGATGAAAGTTTGTTTGCAATTGAGGGGCTCGAGTTTGTGGCGATTCCCCAATTCGGCCCTCGATCGAGCTAAATTTGCATTTTCTCTCGATTTTCTTTCTAATTTGGTCCCTCGAAGCACATCGGTGGTCGCCTGCTTTTGCGACTTCTTAATGAGCTTGTTCGTAGGGATGATCGGTCAGCTGGCAGTTCAGTATAGGGGTGAGCGGTTCCAGGTTCCGGTTCGGTTCCGTCTGGAACCTGGAACCTACCTGGGTATAGGTTCCTCAAAATGAGGAACACAACCCACCAGTGGGAGCAGGAACACGGAACCACCCCGTCACGGGTTCCAGGGTCGGTTCAGTTCCAACAGGTTCTTTTTTTTTTTTTTTTTTCAAATTTGAACTATAACATATGCGCACGTTACCAAAAAAAATATAACGTATGCACACGTTACCAAAAAAAACTATAACGTGTACGCACGTTACTAAAAAAAAATATAACGTATGCGCACGTTACCAAAAAAAACTATAATGTACGTGTATACTACACGGTAACTTCCCATTGATATGTTATCTTGATACATTAATTTCGCACTGCACAACAATAATAGAATATAATTAGAAATTTCAAAACAAATAGCAAACTAGAAAGTAGAAATAAAACACCACTAGAACAAGAATGTCTAGAGGTACAAGTTTTGAAAACAATTTCAATTAAACCCTTAAATGAACTCATAAAATTCTGAAATTTGGACATGTTGTATTTAAGACCTAGAGGTACAAGTTTCATGAAGAAATCGTAGTCCAATTCGTTCTGGATTAAAAGATAAAATCGATTTACTTTTCCTATTCTCTACTTGCACAGTTTTTGAAACATTTTTGGTTAAATAGGCAAATGAACTACAAAAATTACGAAATTTAAATATGTTGTAGGGAAGACATGAAAAGAGATATTTCATGCAGAACACATTTCCAAAAGAACCTCATACAAAATGATATAGTCCACGCATTGCAACTTACAAGATCCGAACACATCAGATTGCACAGTTTTAGAAACATTTCTGATTAAATACCCAAATGACCTTAAAAATTATGAAATTCGACCATGTGATAGCCAAGACCATAAGATAGATACTTCATGAAAACATCAAAGTCAAATTCGTCCTAGATAATTAAATATGGACGGTTAAAATCCCTGTTCGTAGTACCGTAATTCCAGATCTAACCATCTCCAAAGGACCACGATTTCACCTACCTATTCTTGTTTTTTTCTCTAAATTTTCGATATGTTGTACCTCAGGATGTCCTTTACAACTTTTGTTAAGAAACCGAAGTGAAATTTCGACAAAAAGGTTGCCTTACAGTCCATGCATTCATCAAGGGTCGGTCCCAAAATCTCCAGATCCAGTCTTTCCAAAAAATAACGATTTCACCCACTTATACTTGTTTGTTTTGTCCCAAATTTGAGTATGTTATACTCCAAGAAGTCCTTTACAACTTTCATTTAGAGGCCGAAGCCAAACTTCAACTAGAACATCACATACAAGTCACTAGAACATCCAAGGTCGACCTTTTTCTGCCCTAAGTAACCGGTTCCGGTTCCGGGACCGGTTCCGAAACAGGTTCCGGGACCGGCTCCGGTTCCGGTTCCGAAATAGGTTCTGGTTCCTAGAAAAAAGGAACCGGAACCGGAACCGGTCCCCCTTGGAACCGGGAACCGCGCTCAGCCCTAGTTCAGTACCCAGAAATCGGAAATTTGATCAAAGGGAGTGGTTCTTAAGTGAGTCGACGAACCAGTGGCATATTTAATTTTTTTTATTTGTCATTAATGTTTGAGACGAAATCAAAAATGTTATTGATGATCATGATGTTTTGGTTGGAATGAGTAGCAACTATTGTGTTTTAGTTTATTCTTATCATCTCACTCAAGTGTGTGAATGAAATTCAAGTTGTGCGATTTTTTGTGTGTCTACGTGCGTAGTGAAGTCTAAAATGTGTAATAGATTGGGTTTATTTTAAATATTTTTAAGAAGTTAAAAAAAAAAGAATGATATCTATTTAGTTGGTCTGAGTAGACAATTTCACATTTACAACTAAACTCCAAAGTTCGTTCGTTTTTATTTTATAAAACTAGGAATCAAATCCATGCCCTCGATAGCTACCCATAATTAATTGGCCAATCTAACTTAACAATTTATTTTATTCACCCCTCGATTTCTTGACCTTTCATTTCAATGGGTCATCGATGCACTTCAATTGAAATTGGGGTAATTGCTTAGCCAATACTCACTTATGTTCACAATCAGTTACAAAACTTGTTCATCATTTTTCACAAACCACCTCCAATGTGAATGAATTTCTAATCATTCCCTTTAAAGAATGAGATTCTAATTTGCATATTAATTGGTCGGTCGACTTATATATCACAATAGCAATCATAAAAATAAAATAAAAAAGTCATGTATTAAATTGATTTCGTGATCACATTTGAGCTAAATTGATTATTAGTTTTCATATGTCATATTTACCTAAAGCATAAGATAGCTTGTACAAGCCAACACCCTCTTGTCAAAAGGAGAGTTTAAAATTCAACTTTATTGCTTCAAAAATGTCCAATGGTAACTATTTTAAATTCATGAAAATCTTTCCCTATTCTTTGCATCCAATTCAAGATAAAAGATGATTGAGTGATTCAATAAAGAAAAGAACCTGGACAAATTCATCATCCGTTCGAAGCAAGTAATCAATTATTCGTTACATTCAAATCACATTAGCGATTGTGGTTAGTTAGCTCACATTTGTGTACATATGACGGCATGGTTCGAACCTGTTCGTGTTCAAATTCCTCCTCGAGAGAACTCCTAGACAGATATAACAACATATTAAGCTCGATCAATCAAACTAATCCAATTAAAAATTCTCCATCCAAGCCATAAGATCTTCCATTACCAAAAACTGGTTTTACTCAAGCCTTCCCCAAGCTCTCATTTTTGGACAATCAAATCCTGGGATCGACCCACACGCGTTAACAAAAATCTCTCGATCGAGGTAATTAAACGGAGAGCGAGGAAGCGTTGTCCGAGCGCGAGGCCCCCGCTCAAGCCAAAGACAAAAAACACACTGCCGGGACGAATCGAGCCCAAAAGGCAGCACCCGAAACCGAACCGTCGCCGCACATCATCATCTCTCTTTCTCTCCGCGCGACGCATCGAACGAACGCCCATCAAGAATCCCCGCTGCTTCTAGGGCTTTCCCGCACAACCCGAAGCCGCGAAGCCCCGATCCCGTCCATGGCCGACGTCATGAACCCGCCGGCCGACTCCCTCGACGGCCCTCCCGAGGGCAAGGACAAGTCCTCCGACGATCCCGCCGAGTCCCAGTCCCAGTCCCAGTCCCAGTCCCGGTCCCCGTCCCCCCCGCCGCCGCCGCCGCTGCTGCCCCCGCCGCCGCCCGCGCTGCCCGCGCTGCTGCCTCCGCCGCAGCAGCAGCCGGCGGCGGCGGCGGCGGCGGCCCAGCAGCCGCCGCCGCCGCCCCCTCCTGCCGCCCCCAGGAGGCGCGACAGGGATTCGCGCGAGAGGGAGCTGGACCGCCCCCGAACCGCCGCGGGGGCGATTACTACGATCGGAACCAGTCGTCCCCTCCCCCGCCTCCGCTCCGGGAGAGGGACCGGGGGTACAAGCGGAGAGGGAGCCCGAGCCCGCCCCCGCCGTACAGGGACCGGAGGCGGTCCCCGCCGCCGCCGTACAAGCGGTCGAGGAGGGAGGACGGCGGTTACGAGGGTCGGAGGGGGAGCCCTAGAGGTGGATTTGGACCGGGTGATAGAAGGTGCGTGCTGGTTTCATTTACGTTTTTTGTTGTGTTCTGGAACAATTAGCAGCTTCACGAGCGGTGTTTGTCAGCTTAAATTCGAAGAGCGATTTTCGTCACTTGAACGAGATTTGAAGTCTCTCGAGTGTTAGTCTCTCAATCAATCAGTATGGTTCTTTCTTGGAGAAAGGTTTTAACTTTTGTGGTCGTCACGGTTTTGAGGAAGCTGTGTTCAGGGAGGAAATCTTTCTCTAGATTTCGAGACTGGTATACGAAATTGCTGTGCAAATTGATACTGTTCGATTCTTGTAGGTCTTTGAATACGGGTCACTTTCTTAAATCTCGCTCACGTTTGCCTCATCAGATTGTAAATCACTTTTGCATACGTGTTGTGGTATCCTAGCATTGCTCGTCTCTACACATTGGAAATGTAGCGGGGTACAAATAAGATGTGAAAGGAATATTTTCTCTAGGCCTCTCTGGCTTTTTCTTGTTGTTATCTTCTAATTTTGGGGGGAGAGTTCGGGTGAGGGAAATATAAGGCGATTGCAGATTCAATTATTTCTACATGTGTTGTGTGTTGTCAGTTTTATCTTTTGTGATATCAGATTTTGTGTTCAAGAATCTGTACATCAATGGCATTGAAGGAGTTCTTTCATTTTATCAAGAGAGAGAGTGGGAGAAAGCTGAACATGGGAAGAACATGTTAATTTTCTAGTCTCGAAACAATATAACCTGCACAATAGGCTAGTCTCCCTTAACTGTTAGTATACTGGGAATCATATTGGTACAGACATTTTCACTGTATTGCACGTCCTGAACCATCACTCACATCGATTCTCTCTATTCATTAGTCATGTTCATTCCTTTTGGATTGGTTTGTGCGATCAAATTTGTCATTTCCACACTGAGTCTGGTTTTTTACATGAATCTGACATGTTATAGGTTTGGCTACGATTATGGATATGATCGTGAGATGGGGAGGTATGGAGATGAGAGGCTTCACGGTAGGTACCCGGGTCGAGCTGGAGGCTACCTGGGTGGTCCATTTGGTAAGTCTTAGCTAATCAAATCTATAAGTTTCCTTTATCTGCATTATTTATGAGAAGAAGATTCTTTTGGTGATGCATCTGTAAATTTGGTCAGTTGTATGCATCGAATGGTTTCTTGTTTTTAATTTCTTGAACGTTTCACAGAAATGGCTAAGCTTCGTTTGATAAAGATGGATCTTCCCTTTTAGCTTCTGTTGAATTTGTCTACCTTACATGCTGAGTATCTTAGGCTTTTTTGCTTTTTGCAGAGTGGGAAGCTGGTCGCGGTGGCTATGGTGATGCCTCTGTTGCAGGAACTGTCCCAAGGTAGCTTGTGATCTTGTTAATTGATTGTTTGAACTGAAATTGGGTTCTTTTGTGTCATCTTGTTTTATTCAACTAGATTCTTTATGCTCTTCAATTAAACTTTACTTTCTCTCTAAGGAAGGCCTGTTGGTGCCCATTATATGTATTCATATTTGTTCAATCAAGGAATAATATAGGACAAGGAGCTGGATCATCAGATATGAGAGTGCAAGCTGGATCATCAGATATGAGAGTGCAAACTTTTCTCTAAATTTCTTGAATGCTAGATTGAAGCATCTTCTTTATTGAGAGTCAAATGTACTTCTATGCGATAGATGATCAATGGATAGATGCAGTGTACCTCTCAAAGCCCAATACAAATGTAAACACGAGAAAGGTTGGATTTATCTGAAGCAGAAGTTTGATGTATGTTCCCTGACTTTCATGCAGAGAAGGAATGATGTCGTACAAGCAATTCATTCAGGAGCTTGAAGATGATATATTACCGGCAGAGGCTGAGCGAAGGTATGTAATGTGAAGTACTTTCACTGCTCAAGGTTTACCCTTTTTTGAGCTTTTATCTAGTGGGAAGGGTCAAGTGATGTGATCCCCGTCTGTTGACTTTGTAGATATCAGGAATACAAGTCAGAGTACATTTCTACTCAGAAACGAGCATATTTCGATGCTCATAAAGATGAAGAATGGTATATCTTGTACTTTTCTTATACAATGTTTCTTTTGGGGGGCATTCACCACTTTAATTGAACAAGCCACTGCATACAGGTTGAAAGACAAATATCATCCAACAAACTTAGTTGCAGTTATAGAAAGGTATGCTCTGGTGAAGTCTTACACTGTATGTGTATCTATGTACTTCTTGGTATTGTTCATGTTCAAGTGTATGATATGCTCATTCCTGGCCCCACTGCCATACTTGTACATATCATGTTACCATTTATCTACTTCCTTTTCACTTCATACTTCAGAGCATCTACAATGCATGATACAAACTGAAAAGAAGAATCTAATGATGCGAAGGTTTGAAGAACATACAAATGTAGACACTGTGCACAACTTGAGAGTTAGAGATAGATAGGATGAAGAAGTCGAGAACTCATCAGCATATTATGGCAGCTTGGAAATTAGACATAGCTATGAGAAATAAACTCCAAGTAAATAAATAAACGTGGTGATTAGTGAACTTTCAAAATTTAATCTTGTCGCACTCTTCTATTTTGAACTTGAAAGTGGAGATATATACCAAAAAATCAAGAAATTAAATGTTCTGCATTCCTAAATAAGAAACTTTCCAGAATGCAAATTTGCAAATGGCATGGGGAAATTTTAACAGGAAATTGGAGTTATAATGGTTGCAATGATGTAGAGAAACAAAAGAAAATAAGGTCTGAAAGGTCCCTGAAAAAGCTGATGGTTCTTTAAAATGTGATTTGGCATGTCTGAATCAACCTTAGAAAAGGAAAAATGTAGCATCCACCAAAAATTATGTCTATCTCATAAAGATAAAGCTAAATACTTCTCGGGGTGTCTCATTTATGGGTAATGGAGATGGAAAAGGTGACTTAATATTTGAGAGTGAGATCATGCATTTTGAAGGAAAATGAAGCAAAATTAATGAGAAACTATTTTCTGTTTTCTATCTTGAGTAAGAGCCTAAATATCTATGGAAAAGAAAACTCTCAGAGCTAAAGTACTTCAGCTTAACGTAAGGTTGAATCAAGGAGGTTTTAGGCTGCCTCTTAAATATTTTCTGTTACTCACCTTGAATACATCAGTATGTGATGCACATTTACATTAGCTCTAGAAGTTTCTCTCAAAATAGTAGATCCGAAGACAATGGTAAGAAGCACCAGTTCATCTTTTCACCCTTTTTTTCCCCTATACATAAGGGCAGTATCTAGAAAGTTGAACTTTTCAGAAGGTGGTGGCAAAAATAAAGAAAGAATTTCTGGAAATTTATGTGTGGAAGTGGCTTGCCGAGATGGGCCAACTTTTGAAGACTGGAATGTGATGGAAGTATTTAGAGAAATGATTGCATTGACTCATGTCAATCTTGTTGACTTTTCAGTCGACAACTCTTCAGCTGACGCTCTGTCACTGGATCTTTTCCTTATTAAGCTTGCCTGTTTTGAGAATACAAAATCTCGCCTTGAAAACAATGATGCATTTTTGGAAAAGATCTGAAGAGTTGTTGATTGAAAAGTTGACATTGGATTGAATATATCCTCAGCAGGAAGACTGTCGGATGAAGATAATGGCCATGTATGGGAGGGAAGTAAATGGGAAGGGAGAAAACTTATAAATTCCCCACTCTGTACTGAAAATTTAAATAATTTCTTCGTTTTGCACAGCCACTGCCTATTTCCCCCCTTCCCCTCCTTTCTGAAAAAAGCCAAAGCGATATCTTTCGCCATAAATGATGAAAATTAATTTAGGTGTAAATTATTAAAGACAAGTGGATGTTGGTCTAGTTTTTTTGGTTGAAGATGTTGGTGTAGCTGAGAAGAGCTCAAATGAGGAAAATGAGCTTACACAGCACTGTATATATTGGCTAAATTGGCTGAAACACCAAAAGGAAATTGCGGAATCTTTTCTTGTTCCTCCTCCCTGATTTTAATTATCCTTTTTGAGCTTTGCTTTCTTGATACGCTTTATGTTCCCCTCTCTGTACATATTTGATTGTGATTCACACAGATAATATGCGGTCGGACTAATTTCAGATAAGTCCAGAGCAAAAGTATGGGCTTTAAAATTAGTTGGTGCTGGATGATTAATGAGTTGTTTGTCTGAGAGGCTATGGTCTGTCTCAGCGTTCATTAGCCAATTTTAGGGATAATGTGTTCTAATGACTCATCAGCTAGCCATTTATTTGACATTATTTGTTGTATTCTGCTTTCAGGAGGAATGAACTTGCACGTCGGGTTGCGAAGGATTTTTTGCTTGATTTGCAGAGTGGGACATTGGACGTGTAAAATCTCAATTCTTCACTTTTCATTTCTGAAATTTTGCCTTTTAGTTCTTTGCCGATGTTGGACAATGACTGATGTGCTATTATCCAGGGGTCCTGGCACTAATGCCTCATCCACAAGTAAGTCAGGTCAGGCAAGTGATGCAAACTCTGATGATGAAATGGATACAAGTGGCAAAAGACGACGACAGGGAAGAGGACAAACTAAAGAGGCTGATCTTTCAGCTGCTCCGAAGGCTCATCCTGTCAGTTCTGAGCCCAGAAGAGTGCAAGTTGATATTGAACAAGCACAGGCTCTTGTGCGCAAACTTGACTCTGAAAAAGGTATTGAGGAAAACATCTTAGGTGGACCCGATGATAAAATAAACAGAGAGAAATCTCATGGTGGTTCCAGTGGCCCAGTAATTATTATAAGGGGTTTAACTTCTGTCAAGGGGCTGGAAGGCACAGATTTGCTGGATACTCTTCTTACTTACCTTTGGCGCATTCATGGCTTGGATTACTATGGGATGACTGAGACAAGTGAGGCTAAGGGTCTCCGTCATGTTAGATCGGAAGGAAAGAGTGCTGATTCTGGAAATAATGGATCTGATTGGGAAAATAAGCTTGACTCACGCTGGCAAGAGAGGTTAAAGGGTCAAGATCCATTGGAAGTGATGACTGCTAAAGAGAAGATAGATGCAGCTGCTGTCGAAGTTTTAGATCCTTATGTCCGGAAGATAAGGGATGAAAAGTATGGGTGGAAATATGGGTGTGGAGCCAAGGGATGCACAAAACTTTTTCATGCTGCTGAATTTGTGCATAAGCATCTTAAACTCAAACATCCTGAGCTTGTGATGGAGCTCACAGCAAAACTTCGTGAAGAGCTCTATTTCCAGAACTACATGAAGTAAGTGAAGTTAGTTAATTAGGGTTTTTACTTTATTTTGTGTTTTCATAATGATTATTGATGACCACATTATGGTTTGCACTCTGCAGTGATCCAGATGCTCCTGGTGGAACTCCTGTCATGCAGCAAAACCTTATGGTAGGATTTAACCAGCTATTGGATGGCTTCATATTAGTTTTATATGTGATTGTTTCTTCCTTTCTTGCACGTATCTCATGGACGCATGTAGAACTGCAGGTGGGTAGATGTACAATTATTGCTGAAGTATCTCGGTAGTTATCATTTTAAGTTTTTTCCATGTCATCCTAAATACATTCTAGCTGGTGGTGTAAAGTGATTTTTCCAAGCAAGGAAATAAGGAGCAGGAAATGAGAATTTGTGGATTAGGCTATTGAAAGAGCTCCCAGAGAATGATGTTATGAGAAAAAATGGAGGAATGGGGTGCTTAATTTTTTTCTTTGGGGATCAGCAATAGGGTGCTCAAGTTGCACCCTGACTCAATTTATATATGTTAAAGAACCCTAAGCAGCTTAATTTTCCCCCCTAATTTTCTCTAAAAAAATGTGGAATCTAGGATACCATATTTATAGTTCTCAGTGATTCGACAAATATAGATGTAAGGCCAACTTAAGGCTCCTCTTGTTTGAAAGAAACTTGTTTGGTAATTGAGAGGGCTGGCAAGAACATGAGGCACATCAAAAACACCTCTTACTTGAAACTAATTCAAGACATTCGATGAAGATACGTGAAGATTGAGGTTTGGTTGTCATTTCATGAGACTATTTTGTTGGTAAGGTAAAAAAGTCATACATGTGTAAAATGCTTATTGCATTTTGAAAAGAAGCATTACGTGCACAATGAACATTGGATGTATTGATATATCTATGCCATATTGCATTTTTGCTTGCTAGGCCTTGTTTGTTAATGTTCTTTTTCTATTTATGAACAAATTTTCTATTTTTTTGTTCCAGGGAACAAAAAAAGAACAGAAACGCGTTTGTTTGCGTTTTTGTTCCAAATCTATCTTTTATTCCTAGGAACACATTTGGAACAGAAACGAGAAATAGGAAAACATGTTTTTGTTTTTGGAACAATTTTTAAGAACAAATTTTCTCTTTCTTTCTTTTTCTTCTCTTTTTTTCTTCTTTTCTTTTTTTTTTTCTTTGGCCGGTTGCCGGCCTTGGCCATGGCCGATGACCGGCCATCAAGGGTTGGCGACTGTCGAGGGCCGACGACCTCGCCGGAGTGTCACGACCCCGGCGAGGCGAGGCTGGCGGCGGTGGCCCGGCGAGGCTAAACCTGGCCGGTGGTTGGGCGAGCTCGGGCTCGCCCTCGCCAAGATCCGGCGAGCCCGAGCTCGCCTAGCCAAGGCAAGGCTGAGCCTCGCTAGCGCGGGGTAAGGCTGGGCGAGCTCGGCCTCGCCGGGGGCCGGAGAGCCTCGCCGTGGCTAGGCAAGGCCACCAGCCCTCGTCGGCTGGTTGCCGGCCATGGCCAAGGCCGGCGACCGGCCAAAAGAAGAAAAAAAGAAAAAAAGAAAGAAAAATAAGAAAAAAAATAAAAAATTAAAACATATAAAAAGAACATAAATTTACCAAACGTGTTTCTGTTCCCTATAACAATTTTTGAACAAAAACGTTACCAAACGCGCCCCTAATAGCTAAACAAATTGGATGAGGACATCAATGTTTGCTTGCAGTCATTACTTTGGTATGAATTATTGTAGGTAGTTAGTAAAAAAAGTAATGATTGTTGACTGGATCTAAAAAGTATTTGCGGATTTGAGAATTATCTATATATATTGGACATTTATAAACTTGGTCAGAGCAAAATGCTAACTGAACTTTTATGAACAGTTTTATATATCGTTTGCAGTAATTGCAGTTGCTGTTGCCATTGCTATTGCCGTAATTGCTGAATTTTCATTGTGCAGAGAGACAGGCCACAGAGACGCAGGCTGGGTTTAGAAAATCGATTGAGAGATGACCGTGGCATTCGCAGGGAGCGTGACAACCGAGCCAATGGTGGTGAGAGATTTGATAGATCTGAAAATCCACAGTCAGCAGATAAAGATGGTGCAGATGGAGGGGATGGAGATGACCCTATGTATGATTCTTTCAGTGGACAAGGCCTTCATGTTGCTCCTTTTGCCTCAGATATTCCTCCTCCACCAGTATTGATGCCTGTTCCTGGTGCTGGGTACGTTGATCTTTTCGGGATTGATGCCTTGATCTGTTGAGAAACTATAATGGTTTAAAGCTTTTCTTTGTCTCATTATTTTTTATGCAACTGTTGTTACAGTCCTTTGGGGCCTTTTGTTCCCGCCCCTCCTGAAGTTGCAATGCAGATGTTCCGAGAGCAGGGTGCCCCTCCTCCTTTTGAAGGCGCGGGGAGAAATGGTCGACCTGGGTCACAGTTAAGTGGTCCTGCCCCAATTATCGCATCTTTTCCAGGCTTCCGGCAGGATCCTCGACGGCTAAGAAGGTAATTTAGATGATCACAGACATATGATATTCTGTCATGTCCGTATTTAGTTCATCATGATGCTCAATGCAACTTGTTTGTTGACGAAGTGTCAAGCTTGTTGTTTCAGTTGTTCGTTTGGAGTTTGGATCAGTTATCTAGTGTTCTGTCTTGTTTGAATTTTGTAGTCAAAATTTCCTTTAAGGCCTGAAAATCTATCCAGTAAATAGGTGAGACAATGAATTACAAGCTTATCTATTGACTTAACGGTGTGTCTGTTGAACTAATGCTGCCGGTTTGTGATTTATCATGTCAGAACAGTAAAGATAAATTGTATCACATAATATGGTGTATGTCAAATTCTAATAGTTTAAAGAAATTTGGTTGTAGATTCTTTATCAAACTTAAAGTCTCCATCCATGACACGCACAAATTCAGGATGTTGATTGACCATCTGGTATCTTGAGTAGATAACTGTGCCATGAGATCGTGGGGGAGACTTCTACATGCTTGGCCTGACTCATTATCAATGTGTTTGCAGTTACCAAGACTTAGATGCGCCGGAGGACGAAGTCACAGTCATAGACTACAGGAGCTTGTAGGCGACAGCACCAGCAGAGTGGTGAAGTCATAGGACAAGCCGTGTCATTAGGATTCGAGCTTCCTCCGAATGATAGCCCCGGGTTGGCAATAATCCAATCTCGTTTTGACAATCTAGTGTAAAAGGATGAGTGAGCAGGAACATTTTGCTGGATGATTGGATTTCTGCTGTGTTTAGTTGCATGTATTCTAGAAATCTGAGATGTTTCTAATCGCTGTCCAGCTCCATTCAATTGAAAGAAGAAAAGTTGATTATGGTTGTGAACTTTAAAGTTGGATTCTTAGCACATAATGCGCTTTAAACACTTTCATTTATTAATTTTAATCCAAGAATCAGAAGTTTTATGTACATTTTGTTGACGATTTGGGTTGATTTTTTTTTTTTTTTGGGTGCAACAGGTTGAGTTAGTTGATTCCTCCTTTTCTGGGGCTGTAGCGTTACCTGAGGTAAAAGCCCTAAGTGTCATTAATTCGAACTTGATCGATACCTCTAGCTTGGGGTGTATTCGGCCGATTCGAAACGACCCACATGGTGTCAAGCCTGAGGTTGACTCGAATGACATATTTGCTGCTTGCAACTCGATTCGAAGTCGATTGAACATTGATTTTTTTTTTTCATTCCGGTTCAACTTGAATAGGAAATCAAGTCATAAATCTACTCGAGCCGGAGCGTGTTTCCCTCATTCGTATGTAGGTGGGTGCCATACGTAATTTGAAAATTTTTCTTGTCTCTTTTAATTACTGTCGAATACTTCGAAAAAGTTGTGTAATCCTTTATTGGGCCGGCAAAGATTTGCTTTATATGCCCTGTATTGTCGGCCGAATTCCAAAAAAGCACCTGAGATTTTGCTCCCGAAATAAAAATTTCCCGACTTTCCAAACGGCTCGAATGCACACCAAACCTTCACTTGACGGATGAAAATTTTTCTTGTCTCTTTTTAGAGAAAAAGACGGTCTGGTTTTTGCTGACGTGTGTCTGACGTCTTTGCTTTTGCTGATGAGTCTTTTATAGATATCAAAATGCCATTAGTCACGTCAGATTGCTTGTCCGGAAAATTTGTTGATGGTGTTTTTATCCCACAGTGAGGGTTTGTAAATGTTTCGGGTCTTTTGAAAAGTGAGGTATTTCCATTCTATAAAAAAATTGAAACTTGTTTTTTCGAGTGGGATTTTGCCTCATATTGGGGTGCATTTGGTTGAACTTAGAAAAATGAAGAAGTTAGTCGGTGATCAAAACTTGTCGCCATCGATCGACATATGAGCTTGCAAGACCTGAGGCAGCCCTCGGAAACAACCAACAAGGGCTGTCTAGGGTCAGGCAACTCCCAATAAGGGCTGCTTGGTCATGTGACCTTAGGTGACCCTTCACGAAGGTCACATGACCTTCAACCTCTGCAAAGGGTTGCCCAAGATTGCATGACTGGTCAGCGGCAATTGCCGCAGCCCCATTGGCCTCACGTAGGCCTCTCTCCAGCCTGTTGCCAGCCACTCGTAACCCCGTGCAACATTATTGGCTACCTTTAATGGAAAAGAATATGAATAGTCATGAGGGCAGAACCATAAAAATTAAATGTCAGTGAGGATATTTTTTGAAGGAATTTTTTTGTCATATCTTCCTCTCAGCATGCTAAGAAGATTGAATGGCCAAGGCAACCTCATATTTGTTTAGAGCTTTCAACCTTCAAAAGTAAACTTAACATTTTCCTTGATTATCTTTGAATATATAAATTAAAATAAGATTAATTAAAAATAATTTTTTATTTTTATTTTAAAAAATTCAAATATTATTTATATTGAAACACCACTCAATTTTGTTAGTTTAAAATAAGTTTGTTATTTAACCTATTTTAAAGGGCTTTGGATGCTCAAATCCGCTTATCCTATTCAAAATGCAACCTATACGTCAAAGTCGCTTCAAAATGCAACCTATACGTATTTCATGTGTGCAATATGTAAGTTTTATATTTTCTCTAAGGCTTAATTTACTAGTCAAAGACTCAAAGGTCACAAATTGAATTATCCGGTTGTTGATTTCTCAATACAAAATATTAATTTAAAGTTTTATTTATTGCGCAAAAGATGAATGATTCAAAAAATATTTTCTTTAAAATGATTTCTTATATTCCTTAAAAAAACGAATGGATAATTATTTTTATTTTCTATGAAAATGTGTATAAATAAATCATTATTAACAAAGAAAATCATTTTTTATTAGCGAATTATTTCAAACAATAAAACTGATTATTTTTTAAAAAGCTATTTTTTTAAATCACTCTTCTCGACCGGGCATGGGTTTTAGGAAGTGAAACAGAGCAAAACCAGTAAAACCTAAGCGAAGAAGAAAGCAGAGAAGCAGAAAGAGGCAGAGAAGAAAGGGAAGCAATCGAGGAGATGAAGAAGATGACGCTGCTGCTGATGGGGTGCGGCGGCGTCGGCCGCCAGCTCCTCCGCCACATCGTCTCCTGCCGATCGCTTCACGCCACTCAGGTCCCTCTCCCCTCGTTCCTTCGATCTTTCGCCGCCTCTCTGTAGCGCGGATCGGCGTCTCGCCGTTTTGGCCGCAATCCGCGAGGCTCCGATCGGAGCCTTTCGCGACGCTCCGCCGTTTTGCATTGTTTCCCCGCGCGGCATTGCTTGAAAAATGCGAGCTTTCGTCGGAGTGGCGGATTGGAGGGGAGTCTGTCTTAGGTGTGCAGTGTGAAGATGAACTTCCCGTGAGCAAGTGATCTGTAATTGTAACTTTTTGTGTGGAATGAAGTGCATTTGATTCTGTCCGAAACGGTTGCGGAACCTGTTGGTTGCGTTTATTTGGTTTTGGAGCTTCGAATGTAATTTTATATTATGCCCAGGGTTCGGAGAATGGCGGCATGTTCATGCTGGCTACGTGACTGTCGATATGCTTTTTTGATGTTGTTGAGAGGAGTTAGCTTTTGGTTTATTTGAAGAAATGGGATGATTGGCTTGCAGGGAGTGCATCTACGAGTTGTGGGCGTATGCGACAGTAAGTCGCTTGTCGTGGTGGCGCCCGATGCGCACATGTTGGAGTTAGATGATAAGTTCTTGCTGGAAGTTTGCAGGGTGAAGGAGGATGGTTCTTCGCTGTCGAAGCTCAGTGGCTTCGGTAATTCGATTTTTCTGCTTTTCAGACTGACGGTGATGGGTGCAGAATTTTATGCTCATATGCTTATCTTATTCTTGTGTCTTTATCTGGTGTAGGTGCATGTCGAGTATTCGCACATTCTGAACTGACCGCAAAAGTTTTCAACATGGTGTCCCATCTTGGTAAATCAACGGGTTTGCGAGCTTAGCAACTGTACTTTCTGTGTTTTTTTCCTGGCATTACTTTTTCTTGAATTGGTGAAACGGACTACGCATGTGTTCTGAACCTTGGACTGTTGATTCACGAGTCTTATTGTGACTTCATAATGTGTGGAACAACTAAGTCAAGTATATATACCAACAGGTTTGGCAGTTGTTGATTGCTCTGCTAGTTCGGAGACCACAGAGATCTTAAGTCGTGCGATTGATCTGGGATGTTGCATCGTCCTGGCAAATAAAAAGCCTCTTACTGCAACAATGGTGAGAAGCTTTTTCATTTCAATCTGTCATCATTGTCTATGAGAGATGTGAGGCTTGGAATTAAACATCTGCAGTACCTACTGTTAGTTATTCCTCAAGTAATGCTTTCTGATCCTTGTACTTCCTGCTTTGACTGCTTGGTTTGGGTCAACCGTCAGAAAATCTTTTTTTTCCCCCTATATGCAGGAGTACTACGACAAACTCGTGTCACAACCACGGCGGATTCGGCATGAATCAACTGTAAGTTATGTGTTTCCCTGAATACACATGAGCTCCTAGCAAACTAATACCATGGACTGTCACCTGTACCGTTTGTTCAGGCTGTGTTGGCTTGAGCTGAATTATATGACAATCCAATTTTTATTTTTTTTGGCTGCCCTTTCATATGGTTTGTGTATTTTGTCGCTGAGAGTCTGACCGTCTTGTTTATTTTGCTGACTTTCTGCTAAGAAAGTGCATTTCTCCGTTTCTTTAGAGCTTGAAAGCCAAAGCTTTTTTATCTTCTAATGATAAAATAATTTGTACCTGTCTCAATCTTGCAATATGATGCGAATATAATCAAACGGTAAAGCTCCTCAACCTATTTTTGGGAACAATGTGTGAACTTATTAAATCGGCAAAGCATCATTTGATATGGATTTTTTATTTTCTTTACTGGCCACTTCGGATTGATTGGAGGACCTCGTCTTACAGATTGCAAGGATTTGATTTTTTTGCTTCATGTTTATTACTCCTGGCTTGACAGTGCTTGCTGCAGAAAGTTCCTGCTTTATTCATATTAAACAACTTTTCCTGTGCATGCAAATTTCATTATCATCTGATGCTCTGCATTTATTTTCACATTCTGACCTAGATTAAACAACTTTTGCTGGGCATGCAAATTTCATATCTTGTTAGTTCTACTTTTCAGATGGTTATTTTCAGTGTTTTCAGTTTTGTTCTGGATATTTTACTTCTTTGTCCTGACTTATGTTTCACTGATACGGTGCTACTAATTTACTTTCAAGGTTTAAATGTAATGAGAGATGTTATCATGTGGTAGGTAGGGGCTGGCCTTCCCATCATAGCGTCATTGAACCGCATACTGTCATCTGGAGATCCTGTGCATCGTTTAGTTGGGAGTTTGAGTGGTATCAAACAGTTCAGGCATTGATTCTGCCGACACCTTTGAAAATTATATCTTTGTGCTTCCTGTAATAATCTTTGTATCTCCTAATATACATGGATGTTACAACTTAATTCGCCAGGCACATTAGGATATGTCATGAGTGAGGTCGAAGATGGAAAGCCATTGAGTCAAGTGGTGAAAACTGCAAAAAGTTTGGGTTACACTGAGCCAGGTTTTTCCTTATGTGAACCTTTCAGTTGTATTCTAGATCATTGCAGTGCAAGGATTATTACATGAATGCTCAGAGATATCATCTTATGAACTTCATTTTCGGATTGCAGATCCACGTGATGACCTCGGGGGCATGGATGTAGCCAGAAAGGTATAACTCATTGATGCATTTTGTAACTCTCCGTTGAGCAAAATTACGATAATCTTTGGTAGATGTTGTTTGAAATAAAAACAATGCTGTTGTTCTGTCTACCCATTTCAATGGCGCGGTGGCAAATTAATTGTAGAAGATGATTTAAATTTACATTATTTGGCATCTGTTATGAAAATGTAGATTTTGGACCAGAAAATATAGGTATCAACCTCAAGTTTGCTCACATAACTGGATGGTCCTTCATTGTGGGCTCTTGATTTGCATTAATAGGAAAAAGGTTGGTATTTTAGGTTTTTTTTTTTTTTTTTTTTTTTTTTGGCACTTTTATGGGTGATACTTAACATTTGACAAAGCGTGTAATTGTAAACCGAGTTGGCTGCAGACCTTGGCAGGGAAATAACATTAACTGATAAGGGGAATGTAAGGCTGCAATATCTAATTAACAATTTTTTTTGGATGTTGGAACAGGCGTTAATATTAGCTCGACTGCTTGGAAGGAGAATCACGATGGACAGCATAAAGGTTTGTGTGTAGGGTTTTCTTCGCTCTCAATTCTCAATGGTGTGTTAACTCATTTTGGCATCTCCTACATAGCACCGCACCTGATTCATTGTCTTGTCTTCTGCTGAGGGATGTCTACCTTTGTAGGTTGAGAGCTTGTACCCAGATGAGATGGGACCTACTGTGATGTCTGTGATGACTTTCTTAGCAAAGGGCTTCCTTTACTTGACACAAGTATCTGCAAAAGAGTTGCAAAGGCTTCTGTAAGCGGGAAAGTGCTCCGTTATGTCTGCGTGATTGAAGGAACAAGGTATATTTACCAAATTACTTAAAGAGTCAATAATATGGAATCTATTAGAAGATTAGTGACTTTCTGGTTCTGATTTTTTGGGTACTTTGAAACAGTTGACAAGATGGAAATAGAGGGGGTTTCTTGTTTATCATGGCCTTCTATTTTTACCTTTGGAAATGTCTATGTTAGAAGTGACCAAAGCCGATTTCCTTTAGGCAAATAGGAAATGGGGTCACATAGTTTGGAAAATTTGTATACCTTAGTTGGATATTGCATTAATCTTAGACTTTAGGTGCTGCGATTTGCAACTTGGCTTGGAATTTGAGCATTAGATTTTCCTTTCTGAGAGAGCCGGGGTTCCTGCATGGTGCACTGCCTTTGATCTTTGCAGATGATATGTTCAATGCATGGGCTGCTCAGCAGCTGTGAAGAACCTTAATTGTACTTTGCAAAGTTCTATTTCTGACCAAAGCAAAAAAAAGTAATATGGTGGGTGGAGCAAATATGATGTGAGAAATGAATTAGGAGTTTTGACTACATCTGCTTCTTCTTAGGAGTTATTTGAATTAGTCCCCTCTTTTGTGCGGTCAAGTTCTTGTAGGGTATCTTCTTTCTAAACTAGTCAAATACCATGCATTTTTAGATATAAATGTTGGTAACTTGGTACTCTTTTGTATTTTCAAGTTCATACAGTCTTTCTCCTGAAAAACGAGTTCCTTTGGTAGGTGTGAAGTTGGAATTCAAGAGCTCCCAAGAGATTCTCCTTTGGGGAGGTTGAGAGGAAGTGACAATGTGGTGAGCTCACTTTCAATGTTTTGTCTTCTCTCAGTCTTTCTTTTGGCCCGGTGAATTTTTTTTTTTCTTTTTCTCCTTATATATATAATGAAGGATTTCATCGAAAATGAAAACACTGGTAGATTGGAAATTTACAAAGAGCATAGAGAGGGAAAAGTAAAACGACGCTAAGATTAGGCATAACTAGTGCAAGATGACTAAAGACAAAGGAAGAGTGTAAAGAGGTAGCAAGAGAAGCTTCAGTTCCGTCAAACAATCTATGGTGGAAGATTTACTTCATCACACAAGACAAAAGTACTCATTGGGCATCTAGAAATAGTTATTGAAGAATTGTATGGAGTATTAGTAATTAAGGACATAAGCATAGAAATTAACAGGATTTGCAATTTGGCTTTTTAGATGGTTTCCTAGGTCACAAGGCTGGTTAGTTTTTTAGGAGAAGCAAAGCTGCAGTAGTTTTGCTTAATCTACAGTATGAGCTACGATGATAATTTTACAAGAGCAGTATCTAATGATGAGTGCATTGAAACTTGTCAATGTTAATGACGAGAAAGTTTGTCGCACACTTATGAGAAAGAAAGAGGAAAAGAACTCATGGTGTAAATTCATAGTATAGTACTTTAGTGTGGAAACTTCCTTAGGAAAATAGATTGATTTTATCGTTTTATGCCACGATAGCGGTCGATGTGGAACCTCCTTTATTTCCTTCACCAAGTGAGCACCTGTTTAAGTGAATTAATTTGTTATTGCATGCTTTAGCACAATATTTAAAATCTCCTTTTGACTGTATCTCTTCTCAAATTTCCATGACTGAATTCATCATAAATCATATTTATACTGATCACACAACCTGCGCCACCTGATCTGTCACAACCTTGTGATGTTGCCATTTCAGCTGGAGGTGTACACCCGGTGTTATAATAAACAACCATTGGTCATTCAAGGTGCTGGAGCTGGAAATGATACCACTGCGGCAGGCGTCCTTGCTGATATTCTGGATATTCAGGATTTATTTCCTTGATAGAAGTCTCTTCTAGTTGAAAAAAGCGAATCAGTTTTAGGGTGAAAATGAACAGAAACAGATCATTTCACCTGAATAAGTAGATGGAAGAGGCTGATGAGTGTGGGCCTTCTTTTTGCTAGAAACTGTCCTTGTAGTGGTTGAAGTAATTTTGACAGTCAGCATAAGATTGTGCTTGATGACATTAGGCTTGATAACCTAATTCTCTTAATGTTAACTTTCTGTGGTGGTGTGCTCCTGATGCTGAGCAAAGCTACTCATACAGGGAAGAATGTCACTAACTGCTTAACATGGATAAACAATGAGTTTCTGTGGCATCCCTCGACTTCACTCTGAAATCTGAACTGTTTTCATCGTAAAAGTACTTGGATAGTAATGGATGTCGTGAATTGAGCTAGATGTCCTACCGTGCCTAGTTGTACAATTTGCTACTCAACGACTGGTATTCTATTATTATTTGTGCACAAAATGGAGGGAAAAAGGAAAAAAAGAAAAGAAAATGCCAGTGTTGATAGTGGATTCTTCCGTTTATTCATATGGTTGTAGGAGAGAGGTATGCATAGCTTGCATTAAGATCAAGAAAATGTCTCATCTCAAGAAGGTGAGCTGAAATGGAAAACCAGAATCCTGCACCCATTATTTGCCCGTAATTAATAGGGAAAAAAGTGGGCATTATGTTTCACTAGTCATCTGTGAAGCAACAGCCGGAAAAGGAAGTGCGAAAAGCAGCTCTGGCAGCAATGGTGAAAGAAGAGCTCGACTCTTCAAAACTCAGCTATTTCAGTTTGATCGAAATAACAGCCGGTGGGACTTCCCTCTGGCAGAAGCGCCAACTTGACTGGACCTCTCGCCCCTTCTTCCACGGTCATGGTCCCTGTGTGCCAGTTCAAGTCGGTGTTGACGTAGCCGGGATGGACGCAATTTATGCACATGTTAGGGTACTTCTTGGCGAGAACTCGGGTGTAAGCATTCAAAGTGGCCTTCGAGACGCTGTACGCCGGAAGCATGATCGACCACCCGTTTGCCTCAAGAGAATTCTCCTCCACATCATGCAAAAATCTTTTTATGACCGTGTCGATCTTCTCCTCAGTCAGGGTGTCCAGGTCGCCCAGTTCCTTCCTCGTTTTCTCGCTCGGAATTCTCTGCGTAAGAGTAATGTTTCCATCAGACGGGTTCCCTGGTCCTAGCTTTTAAGATAGAAACAGAGGAGGAGGAGGGAATTTGAGGAAGATGCTTTACCCTGAGCTCACTCCTGAGGGAAGAGACATTGACGATTCTTGCACCAGAAGGTGAGAGCTGTAGGAGTGGGAGGAGTGCTTCTACCACCCTCTTGCAACCGTAGTAATTCGTGTTCAAGCAGAGTTGTGCGCTCTCGTAGGTATGCTTTATCACTCCCTGGACCAAGTTGGCCACTTTGCCTGAGAGCTGCGAAGGACCTGGACAGATTAGCCATATTCAATTGACTCTAGATAACCCCTCTATGCTTGTAGTGTAGCATCTCTACTTAAGAACGGTTGGCCATAAAGTAGGACACTGATCTTGATTTGAGACCGTGTCGCTACTGCTCATGTAGAAATGCAAAAGATTCCATTGACGGGTCAAGAAGGGCGATCTGTCATCTAAATAGGAAAATTTCTGAACATCTAATCTTGAAGATATCTCGGAATTCTTTCATTCCAGTATCTAAGAAGGCTAGGAGTTGTTTTACTCATTAGAAAAAACTTTCCTTTTTTCGGCTCCTTGGCAGGAGCATTTCACGCATAAAGCCCTGTAACCGAGGGTCGCTAGAGAGCGACAATCAGAGAAAAAAAAAGTTGGAGAGATCTGCTTGTTTTTGCTTCAGTTTAGGGTCGGACACAACCTGATTTTTGCTTCAAACTGCTATGGGAAACTGTCTGAATTGAGGTTCACTTACCCAGGAGGCAGGCTCTATGTTCAATGCCCTCAGGCCTTCTTCATCAACCATGACTCCTGATGCTCCTGCATTATTCACCTGCCCAAAGTACATGAAGCCTAAGTTGAGAAGCTGCTTTCACATGGATTCTTATTGTTGTTATCTCAACAATGCATGACATTCCTGAAGAAACATGTGACCTTAAAAAGTCCATTTTCCACTTTACTAATGAATTTATCGATTTTTTTGCATGATCAATTTTTCAAAACCGAACTCGGTCGACCATTCTCACGTAGATTGTCCTGTTGATATGCATCAAGATCATAACTGAAATTGATTAGTCACTCCCATGCAGATTGTCCCGTTCATATACATTGAGACTCCACTAACATTCAAAATCATTTTTTGTGATCTGAACATTAAATTCACTATATTCAAATTAAATGCTTCTCGTGGCGTTGATGACCCCACTGCGTTTTACTTCTCCCACCGTCCGCATCTCCAGTCAACAACTTTGTTCCAACTAACCCTTCGACTCATTGGCGGCCAAAACGTCTGCCGGACGATGAATGCACATGCGACTTGCACGTTTTAACCATCTCTGGCTAACGTTTTGGCCATGGACGAGCTTACGGGTCATTTCGAACAAAATTGTCCAATTGCGGGGTTCATTCTTAAAAAATCTTAAGTCCGGTGGTGTTTGGGAAATTGACCCGGGGACAATTTTATTAATTTCCTATATCTTTTTTTTCTCTTACCAGAATATCGAGCCGTCCGAATTGGTCCCTGATGAAATCGGCCAGCGCGTCGATGCTCCCCTGGTCCAGCACGTCGAGCTGGTGGAACACCACATTCGCCAGCCCGTCCTCGCGGAGGAGCTTCTCCGCCGCCGCCGTCCCCCGCCCCTCGTCCCTCGCCGTCAGGACCACCGTCACCCCGCGCGACGCCAGCTGCCTCACCGTCTCCAGCCCTATCCCCTTGTTCGCTCCCGTCACCACCGCGTACCTGCCGAAGCCCGCCGGAAACGCTTCGTTACACAGAGAGAGAAGAGGAGAGCAGAAACAAAATGGCGATCCGGCTTCTACGGTAGCGGCCGGTCGATGCTCCCCGGAATCTCGGTGCCGACGCACGGGGGAGGTTCATCGATCGCTCCCGGTCCGCTTCGCAGTTCGAAGCGTGTTCGATCGGGTCCGTTCGGAAACCGGTCTCGGATTCGCGAAACGTGTTCGAGCGGCGATCGACGCTTCTGTCGATGAACTTAGTGCGACTTGCAGTGTCGAATAGCCATTGCATGGGAATGAGAACTCACCTCTGCTGCGTGGTTTGCTGCTTCCCGTCGGTCGCCATGTCCGCGGCTGTAGGATGGAGGGTTGTCGAGCTTTGTCGGCTTGACCTGAAAGACGAGGAATTTCAGCAGAGGTCAGTGATTTGCTCCGCGATCATGCCTTGTAGTGTAATAGTTGGACTCTTATCCACTTTATTTTTTGGGAAAATATGGCCCATAAACTTTATCGTTACCAATTTTTTTTTTAATCTAATGTTCAATTTCATCTCCCAATGAACTTTTTTTTAATCCTCTAAATTTGAAAATTAACCAATTCCTTTTTTAATACCAAACTGTCTTTTTATAAATAAAAATACCAAACCGTTTTTTTATAAAAAAATACAAAAATTGGTTTTTTTTTTTTTTGTCGAAAAAACCACATTTATGCAAAGTAATAAATGTTAATATTTCTTTTATTTCTCCATATTAAAAACAAATAGAAAAATGGACAAGAATAATAAATAAAGGTGAATCTTGCATTTTGATTTTTTGTATATGCAAATTACTTAAATGTATAAAAGCCCATCAATCGATTTTTTTATGGACTTCACTGAAAAAGGGAAAAATCGATTGATGGACTTTTGTACATTATTTATAGATATAAAAAACCAGTTTGGTATTAAAAAAATGGGGAAATTGGTTAATGTTCAAATAATTAGGGATTAGATGGAACATTAAATGAAAGTTCGGGGACCAAATTGAGCAAATCGAAAGCTTAGGGATAAAGTTGAACATTAGATGAAAGTTCAGGAACCAAATTGAGCAAATCGAAAGCTCATGGATGAAATTAAATATTATATGAAAATTCATGGATCATTTGTGACATTTTCCTTATTTTTAAAAGGGAAACAAAAAGAAGGTTTGAAATTTATTTATTTTTTAAAAAGAAGAAGAGAAAAGAAAACATAAAAAGAGAAAAAGTGTGAAAAGTTGTTGGTCACTTTTAAGAGCGTGAACTACTTTGGCCGAGAGGGAGAAAGGAAAAAGGAAAAAAAGAAGAAGAAGAAAGTAAAGGGAAGAATGGAAAGAGGTTTTGGTGCGTGCACGTTGTGGATATCTCATTTAAGCTGACTCGATCCCTAACAAATTTGAAAAGGGTTCAAATCAATTTCAAAGTTCGATTTTTGATTCATTAAGCCATTATTTTTTAATACCAAACTGATTTTTTATAAATCGAAACAAAAAATTTCCCGCGTGCATCCAGCAACTTCGGGCTCTTATTTTGTTAATTTTTCGGTTTGTTTTGGGATGACCAAACTGTCTTTCTATTTTTATAAATAAAAAATATCAAAATGTTTAAGGTGAATAGTATTAATGTCTTCTTTGGTTTATGTATCTGAAACTCATTTGATTTTGGGCATCCACAGGTGAATAGTAGAAACTCATGTACTAAGGTAAGAGTAATCGACGCATACTTGTGTAGGGAAGTGAGGACCCATTTGTTGTATAAAGATGGATATAGTGCTCGGTACTTTTAAGTTATTGTGGGATGATTCGACAAATATGCATATTGTTTTGGTATGATTGATTTATGTAATTATGTGATAACTATTGAAAGATGATATGTATTGTGTTGAGGAAATCAAATGTGTTGTGAACAGGTAAAAGACTAAGTGTTATACAACAACGAAATTTTGTGTGAGTCACCTTTAGGGCCTTGTAGTTAAGGGCTAAGTGTTATAAGGTGACTTGAGTCACGTGTGGGACTCACCTCTAGGGCCTTATACTATTGCTATATGTGGTCAATGATTAAGTGCTACATGACAATGTAATTTCATGAGAGTCATCTTTAGGGCCTTGAGTTTAGATATTGAGTGTGGAATGAACCATCGATTTGAGATAGGATGAGTTTAATTATTGAACCAAATTGATTATGCCTGTTTTGTTATTATGGATGAATGAGAAATTTGTTATTTGATATAATTAGGTTGGGGTAACATATAGCACATTTTGTTTATGCAAGTTATTATATTTTTGTTTGGTAATAATGAGCTATGTCTTGAGTTTTAAATATGTAATGTGGAAGTTTGATATGCTTTTATGGTATGTACTACTCACTAAGTTGTGGTTGTTCATTCCATTCATCTTCCATATTTTCAGGTCCTAGAGTTAGCAACAAGTAGGACAAAAACGCTATTGGGAAAATTTTGATAGTTTATTTTGGGTATGACTTAAGGAGTTGGTTATATAGTTCTTGTAAGTTTATTGGGTTGGTTGAGTTCTGACTATATATATTCTTTTTAGTGAATTATAGAAATTCTGAAATTGTAACAAACCTATTGATTTATCTTATATATATACATTTTATTATTAGGTAGTTGGTTATATTTGAAGTTGCATCCTTGTCAGGAAGGAGGACCATGTCATCACCCTTTTCTGGTAGTTTCAGGGCGTGACATGTAGAATTTACGTTTGTGTGAGAGGAGAAGGTTGACAAGACAAGAGCACTGTTTTGAAGCCTGTCTATGGATTTTCCTGTTGATAGGGTATTCACTTGTTGGTTTGTTCACTGCAAACGTCAATGAGTATCTTGAGAATACTGAAGAACTTGCATCATCTTATTAAGAGTTATCAACGAAAGCCCAAGCTTTGGAAACCCTCCGAGAGATTCAATTTGGACCTTGAATCAGGTTTTCGGGGTTTCTGAATAGTTTGTTCATTTTAAAAGTAAGGGATGGGATGGAAAGTGTAGATTCAAGAACCTGACTAAGCATGCACTTATGGATTCTGCTACAAGTGCTATAGCATTTGGAAGACAAAGGGCGCCTCCTAGCTCTAATATTCCTACGGGATGAGGAAGTTGCAAATTCTGTGCGCAAATTCATCATAACTCCTATGATTTGCGTAGTTCTTGCAGAGTAAATTGTATGTATCTAGCATGATAACATGACAACTCTTCATGAGGGAAGCTGAAAATGGAAGATATGGTAAAGCAATTTTCATGATCTACAGTTTGACATAACCATATCACCTCATGGCTCTAACCTCATGAGAATGACCTAGACCTTGGTAATAGCCTGTGCAGGTAGAAAAATTCAAGAAGCATGAAAGAAATTAATCTGCCATTATTCGATGCAGATTTTTTTTTTTCGTAACAATCAGAAGAAGGCACTTACCGTGAGAGGATGCCAACTGCCACAAGAATGTGAAGAAGAGAGATTCTAATCTGATCAATTATATGGAAGCAAAGTGATTGAATAAGCAAGGACTTGGTTGTCTGAGGGGTTTCAGTAATTGCTGGTTTTGATTGTTGAGTTAAACTGTCTACTGTCTTTATTGTCTACTTCTCTTGGAAATATCTGAAAGCTCATGGTAGAGTCCAAAATGATGTGGATATACCTCCATGCCAGCTTAGTTAACATAAGTATATACTCAGCTCAAGCTTAGGGTAAGGGTAATGCCCTGTTCTGGCAAATGTTTAAAATTGACACTAGGTGGTGTTCTTTGTTAGTATATAGTTATAGACATGGACAACTCAGACCATCAAACTTATCGGACCATAATTTCTACACTATTAAATGCAGAGTTGCTTATGTCTGAGTTGATACATAATTGGAATCTGGCTGCAAATGTCCTTCAAGATCTTATGTAGACATCCATAAAAAAACATCAAAGAATGAACGGGAACAAGAGAACTGCACTTTAACAAGTACTAGCCAATTGCCATCACCCCCCACCCACCCCCCGGCCAAAAAAAAAAAAAAAAACAAGAAGATAACTTCTTCTTTTTTATAGAAGAGGCATGCAAATAGTCAAGAAAAATAGATTTAATTCTCTGTATGAAGATGACTCAACGTGAACCTGGAGGACTAAGATTCAGATTTGCTGTCAATTTCAAAGGGGATTTATATAGTTGACAAATTATATCATTGCTTGTAGATTTCACTAGATATTTAAGATTTTCTTCCAGTGTTCCTCTTACTTTCTGTCAACCAGAAATGCAATGAATACACATTTTTACATGTGCATAACTTATCGACACAAAAATAGTATATATATGAATGTATAAAACAGGGCGTTACTTTTATCATTCTGTACACTGATTGATCTGTTCAAAACAGATTGCTGTGCTAAGTAATTTTATGTTTTGATATTGAGTGTGCGAAACAGATTCAGATTGCAATGGCTTTGATATTTAACCTCTGTTTGCCAGAATACGACAAAAATCTCAAATCTCACCTCAAACTGACCTTCTGAGAAGATGCAGAGAGCGAAAGGACCTGGATCTTCCTCCTTGGAGCTCCAATCTCCAGTGTAGAGATGGTTGCTTTTGGATGAAACGAAAGCTGATGACTGCCCTAACTTGAGCCTCCTGTCACTGGAACCATCAAGCTCATCTTATCAAACTTAAAGGTCATAAGCTGTATACCAATACTTACAGAAACTGTTTTCTAAGTATGAAGATTTTGATACCTTTGAGATTAATCGAGCATAATGCCATATAACAGGGGCCTTACATATATATTCTGGTCTGCTTTAAAAATTTATATCAGGGTTTGGATGAACTTTTTATTTTATGAATTAGCATGGGACTCGTGCAGACATGTGCACGCTTCAAATATCTATGAATTTATCTGTAAAAGCTGTTGCTCTGTTTGTCCAGTTTTGTTTACTGAACCCCAGACGAGTGGATTGAGAGATACAATTAAAAGGCCATCCGAATCACCATGTCCTCGCTGGGGCTGTCAATATCTATTTTTGGCTGTTCAAAGAAACTTATCAACGGAGAAAAATGCCGAGTCCTGTCAAATGCTTGCTCTGCTTGTGCCAGGATTTAAGAATGCTTTTGGGGCAAAATTCAGGGCTTTGATGAAGTAACTTACAAATTCAGAGCCACTTGCCGCTGTAGGCTGCAGCTACTGTTGTGGTTCTTGTGGGTGATTCTATTTTCCATTTAAAAAGACGAGAGTTCAAGAGGGTTGCGGCCTTCTAATGTATTATTTCACTTGTGTCGTGCGAGCTGTATTTTGAAAATCGAAAGATTCCTAAGTCACTATGCATCTGACCACTTGTTGATAAGACCCTAATGATATTCATCGGTATGTGGCAAAGGCTTGTCTTTTTGTTAACCATACACGGATCTTTTCCTGCAGCGACGCCGCAAACATTGGTGCAGGACATTGAAACTGTTGATTGAGGGTAGAGTGGTCATGGAATTGCCCTGTTGGCTAACGTGAGTAACGCTCAATTCTTTTACAGAAAGCAGACAAAACTTTTGGGCAAGGTGCGTGAGGCAGTGCGAAGGAGAGCCCAATTTTCTTGTGACAGCGACGGATGAACCTCAACGCATAAAAGTCGCGAAACCTTTCTTGTGCAAGGCAAGTGTCCATTTGATGATTCCACCGGTTTACTTGTGCCATTAAAGATGGCCAGGTCGTAATCTATTGCTAACACTTCAACCGCGTGTTTTAAATAATCGAGGCTGGTGGGTGCAAGACCAATTCCTGAGTTCGTGGCTTCCGTTCATTGCAAGGATGAGCTGAAGAAACCATGGTATGATTTTTGCTCACACCCATTGGTTAATCTCTTAGCAGATTTTCTCGTGACAGTAGATATTCAAACTAAAGTTAGTGAAGAAAGCATCAAACAGCTTTTGGGTTTAACAGGGCATGTGACTGTGATTGGGAGCTAGCTCAGCTGACAAGTATTAAATAGCACCGCAGATAAATGCTGGTGGTTGGGGTTTTAAGACTTTTGCCCTAGCCCTCTTAGCAAATGCAAGGTTTTTAAGCCACCACTTCAAAAGAGGCTTCGTCTAAATTTCTCACACATTTTTCTCCATCATAACATCTTGCTTTCTATGCTATCTAACCACTCCTCTCTAACTCCATAAAAGCTTTTGGGAACTTTTGGCACCTCCTCCACCTCCTCCTCTTTCCACTAACATGACCACCGCTCGGTTCATTGCGTTGGTCGTCGCGGCCTCGCTCCTCGTGGCGTCTCTCGGGGTCTCCGGCCAGGCCCCGGCCCCGGCGCCGTCGGACGACTGCTTCAACGCCGTGCTCAACATGTCGGACTGCTTGACGTACGTTGAGACGGGGAGCAACATCACCGTGCCGGATAAAGCCTGCTGCCCCGAGCTGGCGGGGATGGTGGACAGCAGCCCCGTCTGCCTCTGCGAGCTGATCGGGAAGGCCGGCAGCTTCGGCATCGACGTCGACGTTAACCGAGCTCTCAAGCTCCCCGCGGCCTGCGACGTCGTCACTCCGCCCACGAACTTGTGTGCAGGTTCTTGTTGCTGCTTAACTGCACTCCTTGGTCTTGTCGATCTTTATTTAGGGATGGGCGAAAAATGGCTTCAAGCTTTTGATTTGTGACATTTCAATACACGATCTTCCATCCCTAGGCGCGGCATAACTTCTTCACTAGTTCTTGAAATGGTTCGATGGTATAAAGGGCAAACAAAATATTGAGATCACATAAATTATCGAAATTATTATTTACAGCTCGTGCTTCCGAACCGAATTGGGGGGTAATAATTATAGGAAGTCTAGAGTCATAATTCACCCTCTATTCATGATGAAATATTTTTACTTTACTCATGCTTTGGAAAAAAAATTAAAGAGAACCATCATGAGCAATCAGTGAAGTTGTCGATTCCTAAAGAAAATCTTATTCGCAAAAATATGTAATCATGTGATCTGGAGGTGCTTTTCCGACAGATCACGTGATCTCATGTAGGATTTATAATATAAACTTTTATTTCTTCTGCGTAAGGGCATTTCGTGTTTCGAAATGTGAAATTAATTATTATTGGAATCTGTAATCTGCTCCTCTAATTGTTGCCTTTTTTTCCCCTTCTTTTTCCTGTTTTTCTTTCAGAAAAAGCGACCAAAAACTATAAATTATGCCAATTATAACAAATTTATCCCAAACTTATATTGTTGTGACATATTTACCTTAATAAAAATCCCCAACTTATATCATGTGAGTACAAGTTTGTGGGTTTTTGACAATAAGGGTATAAGTTTAAGGTTTTTTGTGGTACATGAGTACAAGTTTGAGATTTTTTGTGTTTTAAAAAAAGTTTGGGTAAATGTCTAACAATAGGCATAATTTAGGATATTTGGTGGTTTTTTTTGCTTTTTATTTTTAATTTTTGGATAAGCATAACCCATGTGTAATTAGATTTGCCACGGATGGTCTGGTCATTGTTGATCCTTTTTCATCTTTTGACATGTAGCCGCTGGAGTCCCCATTTCTAGCGACGTCCCTGGCGCACCAGGTAATCTCTTCATCCCTAATTACATTTAATCAATTTCACTAATCTTTTCGACCGTATAAAAAAGCATACATGTAAATTGATGTCGTTCTATGTCCATACCCATGCTCACATGTTCAGCTTGTCTTTGCAATATTTTGCTCTGACCATCAGGAGATTTCCTGATTTCGAGCACCGCAACTGAGACATGATGATCACATTCGGTTTCGAACACGACCATATCGTCTTAATTTGTGCTGTGTTGTAGTTGTTCATTTGAAGTTATAGTTCTTACGCTTCTACCGTGATGCCGAAATCCGTGCATGTAACGGGAAGAAGTTTAATTTACAAAGACACTGGCCAAATTGCAGGAAACCCATCATTTAATGACGGCGGCAGAGCTTCTACCCCGTACGGCGCCCTGTCGACGTTTGCCCTGGCCTTGGGTCTGAAAATAGCCGTCCTCATGATACTCTCTTGATTTTGTACCATTCGTTTTCGATTGATCTCTATAACTTCACTACTGTTGAAGCGATTTCTGTCTCCCATGTGAAATAAGACTATTCGAGTTCACATTCAATTTATGATTATCATCATTCTCCCCCTCCAATAGCTCGAAATTTACCTGAAGCATTGGCTTCACTGAGTCTTGCTATCTTTCTTGCAATCGTGTAAGTTGAAAATTGTGAATGATACGGGCCGTGGGCTGCTCGACGTAAGCCCGATGGGCTTGATGGATTCTAGGCATAAAAAATAAAAAAAATGTGAATGATATAGTGGATAATTATTTTGATGTGCTATATGATAATCTCACTCCATCGGTGCAATCAAATTCAATCAGCTGTAAATTACTCTAACCAATCAGATAATTCATATAGTGATATTAAAATGAAGTTTTATCTTTTTTTCGGAAAAATTAGCCTTTTTGTTTTTGGCCGAAAAATTAGCCTTCGATGGCGATAGATTTGCTTGCCAGATCAGAGTCAAAAATGAGATCCTATTTTTTCTCCCACCAAATCTCCTCCGTACGCTCCGTCATCCTCGTTTCCCTTTTATTTTCTCGTGACACGCTCTTCTCCGATCTCGCTCGCACTTTACACCGTGCAATTCGATGGACTACCAGAGCGCCGCCGCCGGCCACGACGCCGCCGCCGCGGCTTCGCCGGCGGGCCCGTCCTCCAAAGCCCGCGCCGCCATCCTCGCCCTGTCCTCCATCGTCACCGCCATCCCCCATCCCTGGCCTCCTCCGAGAACCCCGCCCTCGCCCTCCTCCACGACCCCGACGTCGCGTCCCAGGTCTCCTCCCTCCTCCGCCGCCCCGGCTCCGGCTCCGGCGACGACAACCTCTGCCGCTGGCTCTACGACACCTTCCACTCCGGCGACCCCGACCTCCAGCTCGTCGTCCTCCGCCACGTCCCCACCGTCGCCGGCGTCTACCTCTCGCGCGCCTCCCAGCGCAAGCCCGACGCCGGCTTCGAGTGCGTGCTCCTCGCCCTCTACGCGCACGCGACCACCGCCCGCGGCGGCCAGTCCGTGACCGTCACGGTCCCGGACGTCTCCCACCCGAGCGTGTACCACGAGACGCGCGACAGCTCCGCCAACAGCATCGCGACGGACCTGAACCTCGCCGTCGTGTCCCCGAGCCTCGAGCCGCACGGCACCGTCCGGTCGTCCCGGCGGTCGCGGATCGTCGGCGTCGCGCTGGAGCTCTACCACAGCCGGATCGCGCAGATGCCGGTCGGCTCGAAGATCGATTTCTGCGAGTTCTGCGTCGCCTGGTCGGGCCTGACCGGAGATCCGTACAAGGACGACGCCGGAGATATCGGCGGCGGCGGTGACGCGGACCGGTCGCCGATCTCAGGTCAGGGGACCGGATCGGGGAGGATCCCGATGCCGTGGGAGCTCCTGCAACCGGCGCTGAGGATACTGGGGCACTGCATGCTGCGGCCGGCGCCGGGGGAGGAGAAGGAGAAGGAGAAGGAGCGGCTCGAGGCGGCGGCGGTGGCGGCTTGCCGGAGCCTGTACGCGCGGTCGCTGCACGAGATCGATCCGAAGGCGGTTCTGGCGACGGGGAGTCTCCTGAGGTTGAGGAAGATCGGGCTGGATTCGGGGCCGGAGGCCGATCACACCGAATTACCCTCGCAAAACGTCATCGTTCTTTCCTCTTCCTCCGGTAGCTTGAGTTCGTTGGGAAAATGAGAAGAAATAGAAATTAAAAAAAAAATTAATTTTTGATCCCAGAAATACAAAAGGAATTTTTTTTTTTTTGAATCCAACTTTTTATTTGATTCTTGAACATTACTCTCCTTTCTAATTCATTTGCATGAATCGAGCATTGACCATTAAATTTGGAATTCAAAAGGGCCACACCCCTCGATCAATTTTGTTAATTTTGATAGGTAATTTAGGGGGGTCAAAGGTGATTTTTGGTGCGAATGAGCTCAATCATCCATCTCCTCGTGATGAAATTAGTTTCCATGCATGCGCTGCGCGCGGGCAATACAACGAGTGCTGTCGTATATAGAAGAATTAATTAAGAACTCTTATGACATCGACAATTTTTCCTCGATTGTACTGACACTTTGTAAACTAAGAATAAAGGGCAATTATACATGCATGGGAAGAAAGTCGATACTTACTCGATAAACAGAAAAGCAAAGAACGCTCGCCGCCCCCCTCCCCAAAAAAAAAAAAAAAGGAGGAATCTAAACAGCTATTTCATGTTAATTTGATTATATTTATTATTCCTATACCATGTGTGTTCGATATATTTTTAGATGCTCAATACGTTTCTTCCGTATCGTGACATAATCACATCACCCCTTGGGTCTCGGGCCATATCATGATTGATTTGCTTGATAATAATTAAGCACCGCGTGACGAGCATATGAATGAATATTCTCTCAACTTGGATTTTCTTTTCTATTTTCTAGTCTCAGCACCGATTTTATGAATATATAATAGTTAAATTTGCTAACATTATTTCATAATTTTTCAATTAAAGATGTGGCGAAGGATGAGATTTTTTTTTTATCAACAGCGATCAGGTTAAGTTAATGCAGATTACAATTTATGTAGCCTTCGTAACAACAGTGAACCGGAGGATAAATACACTATGAACAATCGAGTTTTTACGATGGACATATAAAAAGAAACCCATTTCTAAAACAAGTTAACTAGAACAAATAATATATCATTTTCAAATTACCAAAACAACAAATTAAATATATACATTAAACTAAAAACGCCACATTAAAATTCAAGCAAAAAAAAAAAATGCTGGCTTAACTTAAAAAGCTGCGATGTTATAGAGAACTGAATTTTATATAAAAAGAATGGGAAATAATATTATCATCAAATCATTATGTTCAAATGTATCACAAATAGGGATGATAGCTTTTGATACAATATCTACATAAGATCGCGGACAACTCACGACTTTACGGAGAGAGATTTAATGTCGATATAGTCATCGAAGCTAACATGAATCAACATATTTTTGCCCATATTTTGTAAAAGAAGGTACCTTGAAATTATGTCCAAATGTTTTGATTTATGTTCAAAACAACGCTAGTTTCAATCCAAATACAAATACAACGACACAACAGATCTACTAATCTCATGGGGAACATAATTTAAGGGGAAGTTTTGAATAAGAGTATGATATTAAGCCATTTTCTCAATAAATGATTTAGAGTAAACATTATTTTAAATAAAGTTCTGAAGTGAACAATTTATTTCAAGTAAGAAAGCTTAGATGTGGAATGACATGCTTGAAGGCCAGTTAACAATGAGTGACCTTTATAGTAACATTTCTATTATGGCGGTCTTGACATAGGAGTGGAAGTTCAGTCAGTAATGAGTGATCTAAGTGGCCTATGTGAATATAAAACAAGGAAAATTATTAGTAGACCCATTAAACGGGTGAGTTGGGTCGGGCTTGGATCAGGTCATAAATGGTTTGACCCAAATCGATCCATTTAACTTGTTTATAATTCATTTGTTGTGGTGCAAAAATTTTTACCCATACCCGACCCGACCTATACTCAACCCATACCCGACTCACTTAACGAAACCTTAAAAAAGCTTATATATATATATGGTATTGCTAACATGGTTTATACGACACAAATTTAATGGACAATTTTTATAATTTGTAAAATAATTATTTTTAAAAATCGAATTTTAATTATTATTTTTTAAAAAAATAATTTTTTAATTGATTTTTTTAAGAATATAATTTTTAATTTTATTTTCTCTCTTTCTTTTTCTTCTTCCTCTTCTTTTGCCGATCGCCCGCGAGTTGGCTCGCCGACACGAGCTCAAGGCTCGCTAGAGCTCAAGGCTCGAGCCTCACCGATCGCCGTGAGGCCTTCCCTTGCCCATCCGATGAGCTTGAGCTCACCGACGTCCGACGAGGCCCGAGCTCGCCGACGTCGACGAGCTTGAGGCTCACTAGATCGGCGAGGCTTGTGCCTTGCCATACGTCAGCGAAGCCTCCACCTTGCCAAATCCGACAAGCTCGAGCTCGCCCAACACCGGCGAGCTCAAGGCTCACCTGGCCGGTTGCCGACCATCGCCATGCCAACCACCGAAGAAGGAAGAATAAAGAAAAAAATGAGAGAAAAAGAAAGAAATAATTTTAAAAAATATATAATTTATATTTATATATATATATACATATTGTAAAGTTAGAGAGGGAATAAAGAGATTATGTTGTTTGGATTGAAAATGGGTTCTAAATCTAACCCATTTAAGACCCACTTAATACCCACTCAATACCCACCTATCGTAAGTCTTTAATTGTTAAACCCATTTAATTAGTTCATTCAAAAAACAAGTGGCCAATTTTGCCACCTCTAATTATTAGGGGTGAGCATGGTTCGGATTGGGACGGCCCACCCCCTAACCTTAATACTAATCCGCACAGTATTGATCCTTAATTTTTGGAACCGAGGACTGATCCTATTGAACTTGGGATCGAGGATTGGACTGACCCATTGGGTTCAGTCCGATTCGAAGATCAACCTAGGATCAACCGATAATTTATTTATTTCATTTTTGTACTCTTTGAATAGGCAACCGAGGATCAAACCGACCCAATGGGTTTGGTTCAGTTTCAAGGTCAACCCGAGACCAACTGATGATTTTTTTTTTTTTTTTTTCGTTTTTGTACTCCCTAAAAAGGCGAGTGAGGACCAAATTGACCTTATGGATTCAGTGACAAGTGAGGTTACCTAAAATAGGTGAGTGATGAGTGTCAAGTGGGATGAGCATCGAGTAGCGAGTGGCACAAATGACCCAAAGTGAGTGTGGAGAGTGTCAAGTGGCAAGCGTTGTTTCTTTCGATTTTGGCAAATTAAAGACTAAGAGGACAAATAAGACAGAAGAGAACGAGTACTAGAGGAGGATACCATGATGACTTATTTATGTCATTTTGAACACCGTGAAGACTCCTCACAAAAAACATTTTCCTCATTTGTAAATTATCGTTATTGATGCCCTAAAAGACATTAAAAATCAAATTTTTAAAAAAAAAAGTATAAAATTACTTGAATTCCTTACTAATGAGCTATTTAATGTCATTGACACTATTTATTTTATAATTTTCTCTATATAAAAAATTATAAATAATATATTAGATATATAATTATATAGAATCAGGGTTGGTTCGGATTAGACTGAACCTAAACTTCCAGGACTAATGACCAACCTGCACAGTATTGGTCCATGAATCCCAAGATGAATGATCGATCCAGTCTCCTTGGGAATGGACCAAGAACGGCAAGGTTGGGTTGGTCCAGGGTTGACCCTAGATCGATGCTCACCCCTAAAAATTATAAATAAAGGCTTGAAGTACTCTAATTTTTTTAAATAATGACTTAAAGTGGACTTTGTGTTAAATAAGGGTATAAAGTAGTCATGTCAATTTCAAATAAAAACACGAAGTAGCAATGGTAGTTTCAAATAAGGGTTTGACCTCGCTAGTTAGCTATCGACTAAATATTTCAATTGGTAAAGGGTATTTTAGTCAAAATATAATTTTAATTTTAAATTATTTTTTTTTTTTCCTTTTTATTTATTTATTATTTATTATTATTATTACTTTCTGGCGAGTGTTGGCGAGGGCTGGCCTCGCCTCATGCTGGCAAGGGTTGCCTTGCCTGAGAGAGGCCATTGCGAGACTGTCCCTTCCCCAGCCCTCTCTGGCCTAGTCGGTGGTCAGCCATTGCTTGGGATTAGCCATTGGCGGAAAAAGAAAGAGAAAACCATAAAAAGGAAGAAAAGAAATAAAGAAATTCAAAAATAGAAAGACAAAATGCTTTTGACCAATTGGAAAGTAATGCCATTTTTTGAAACCGACATATTTACTTCAGGTTCTTATATGAAATAAAATCTATTTTAGGCTTTTATTTAAAATTTTCCTTACAAAATGGGACTAAGGTGGTGAAGGTGAATAATGTCGTGAAGACCTAAGTGGCTTCCGCGAGCCTGCTCCTAACATAGTGCAGCTAAGATTGTGTCCTAGGGCTTGATTATGACAATTTCCTCACAGCTTCTCGGCAGTGATGAAATTTGATTAAATCCCATGACCGTCTCTTTGTTGTCGTTATTGCATTACAATGGTGCAAACAAGCCATGCCTTTTAGGCTGCTGCATCTGCGCCAACATTCCGTAGTTCGAATTGAACCGAGCATCGAAAATGAGTACTTGAGAAAGTCTATTAGCTTGCTCGTCTCAAACCTTTCCAGGCAAAAGAGCGGGCACATATAAGGAAGATTGGGCATTGATTTCCTCAAAGAAATTGACCCTGATCAATTAGCAAAATGTAGCCGGCGAATGAGTTCAGGTTCTTATTTACGATTAAATTAGTTATGTCATGCTCTTATTTCAATTAAGCTTTTATTAAAAATATTTTCAAAAATTTAAGGGATATATTCAGCAGAAGTCCTAAAACTTGTCAATGAAGTGCAATTGAGTTCTAAAACTTATAAAAAGTGCAATCAAGTCATAAAACTTGTCAAGTTGGTTCAATTGAGTCCTAAAGTTAACATTATCAAGAAAATTAACAGAAATTACCGACGTGGTGATGTCACATTTTAAATGATTTTTTTTTTTACATGGTTTTTTAAAATTATTTTTTATTCAAAATCTTTAAAAATTAGATTAAAAACTAAAAAGGAAAAGTTAAATTTATTTAAAAACAAAACTGTTCAAAAAAAAAAAAAAGGTTGGAGCTTCCATCGCCGAAGGGGCCGGCGATGGTCGCTGATCCTGGGCGGGGTGGCCGGCCCTTGCTTGGGCGAGGCCTCACCGACCCCAGGTGAGGGTCGACCACCCTTGTCAGGTCGGGCGAGGATGCCCAAATTTGGGCACGCCGGCCCTCGCGGGGGGCCGGCGACCATCGCCCGCCCTCACCTGGGGTCAGCAATGCTCACCTAGATCCGGGGCACCAAGCAATCGAACCTCATGGTCCTCCTCCTCCTCGACCCCGCCATTCTCGTTGGTGGCGGGGCGGCATCGTCCTCGTCGATAGAGCCGGCGGAGCGGGCGACGGCCTCGAGCTCCTCCTTGTCTTCCTCGTTGACCAGCCTCGTCGAGCCGCGGCCGCTCCTCCCTCTCGGACTGCTCAATAGGGCCGAGTCTGACGACACCTGCTCCCCCATATTTGGGCGAGCATCGCCGACCCTGGCGAGGGCCGACGTGCCTAGACCGGGCATCCTCGCCCGACTCGGGCGGGGGTGGCCGCCTCCCCAGGGGCTGGTGAGGTCTCGCCTGTGCGAGGGCCTGGCCACCCCACCTGTGGCCTAAGCAACTATCGTCGGCCCTCCGACGATGGAAGCTCCAACCTTTTTTTTTTTTTGGAATAGTTTTGTTTTTTTAAATAAATTTAGTTTTTCCTTTTTAGTTTTTGAATTAATTTTTAAATATTTTGAATAATTTTTTTTTAAAAAGCCATATAAAAAATAAAAATTCATTTAAAATGTGACGTCAACCATTTTCGTTAACTTTCTTCGACGGTATTAACTTTATGATTCAATTGAATCAACTTGACAAGTTTTAGGACTTGATTGCACTTTTTATAAATTTTAGGACTCAATTGCATTTATTTAATAAGTTTTAGGACTTTTGTTGAACATATCCTAAAATTTAATTTCATTTTCGACCAACGTGAATCGCAGAGAAACAAGATTTTTGGTTACCCTGCGATGCCCCCCACGGGACCCACCGTCTCGTTCCCGCGATCTCCATCGTACGATCCCCGACACCATCGACGGCGATGAAGAGCCCCCGCCACCAAATCCCACCCCTTGGACCGCAAAAACCGATCTCTCCCCCTCAAGTTTCATCAACGCTACAGCATCCTCCCGTTTCTCCTCCTCCTCCATCCTTCCTCCTGTAAAGTGCGCCTCCTGAACCCTAATTTTATTTCCCAAGCTCGCTCTCGATCGCAGGGATCGTCTAATAAATTGCAGAGGTGCCGCTTCTGATCAGCCGTCGCTCTTAATCAATCATTAGCTTCTGATAATTTCCCCTTTCTTCCCCCGTAATTTGTATAAATTTTGCTCCGGGATGAACTTAAAGTTCGAATCTTGGGTTTATTTACTCGTTCGATGATCGTTTCGTGGACCCTTTTTCGGTGCCATCTTCGTTCTTTGTTCCTTCCGTAGCCATTGTTTTGCCGTTTTAGCTACTGGGTTTGACCTCTTTTGGGCGTTGGTGTCGTTTTTGCTAGGGTTTGTCGGATCGGGTTTGGTGGGTTAGAACGATTGGGATCGGATATTAATCCCTTCGACATTTGTGTTTGCAGGGTGTAAGTGTTGCTCATTCTTGTTGCTGGTTTTCGGGGATTCGAATTCGTCCCTTGAATTCGCTTGTAGGGTTAGAGAATTCTTTTTATGGCATTTGAATGCCAAGGAGGTAGTCACGTATCTGAGATTCTGTCAGCATTTGTTGTTGATTCTTTGGGAGAGCGCATCGATTCGGAGGTGCAGATAAGTGATCCAGCGGAGAACTGTGGTGTGGAGCACTTGGAAAGCAAAGTGTTCGACTTGGAAACAACTGTAGAGGAAACTGGGAAATCGGAACACGCGTCGGAGCTTAAATTCAAGAAAGGAAATTCTAGCTTGCACGATAGGAAAGAGGTACTGTCTCATGGTGTCGTGTCGTGTTTTCCTCAGTCGTTGACTGACCTTCCTCCTGCGTTAGTGTCTGAAATCCTCAACTGTCTTGACCCGAAAGAGTTGGGCATTGTTTCCTGCGTGTCTACACTTTTCCAGAGGCTTGCCTCCGAGCATTATGCTTGGAAGGAATTTTACCGCGAGCGCTGGGGCCTTCCGGGTGCCCCGGCATTGTTGGGCTCGGGATGTTCCAATGAAAAGTCATGGAAGGAGCTCTTTGTGGAGAGGAATTTTAGGAGTAGGACATTTATGGGACGTTATAACATTGAGTATTTGTATGGCCACACTGAAGCTGTACGGACTGTTTTCCTTTTGGCTTCGGCAAAACTTTTGTTCACGGCAGGTTATGATTCGACAGTTCGAATGTGGGACTTGGAAGAAGGGTTGTCTATATCGTCGTCTAGGCCTCTTGGTTGTACGATGAGAGCAGTCGCTGCTGATACGAAGCTGTTGGTTGCCGGGGGCACTGATGGCTTTATTCAATGTTGGAGGGCTGTTGAGGGAATTCCACACTTGTTTGACCTGAGGGGTCATCAGAGTCAAGATAGTGAATCCCGGCTTTGGGAGCATGTAGGAGCTGTTACGTCCCTTGCTTTGGATCTTTCAAAGATTTATAGTGGTTCATGGGACATGACCGTGCGCATATGGGATCGCACTTCGCTGAAATGCTTGAGGGTCCTGAGGCACAGTGATTGGATCTGGGGACTTGTCCCTCATGATACCACCGTCGCCACATCATCAGGTTCAGATGTTTATGTTTGGGACATCAACAGTGGGACTTTGATGACTGTCATTCAGAATGCGCACAGTGGTAATGCTTATTCGTTGGCTAGAAGCCATACAGGAGATTTCCTTTTCACTGGTGGGGAAGATGGAGCCATACACATGTTTGAGATCAGTCACCTCATCGACCGTGATTTCTCCCACGTTGCTTCTTGGATTCCTCATTCAGGGCCTGTATATGCACTTGCATTTGAGTTTCCCTGGCTCGTTTCAGCTTCTGCTGATGGACAGCTTGCACTGGTTGATGTGAGAAAGTTGCTGAGAACTAAGAAAAGTACTTCTGCAAAGAAGATTTTGAAGACTGGTAGTGTGGACCGGACCAAAGTGGAGCCACCTCAGAGGATGCTCCATTGGTTTTCTAGCGATCTGTTCTCAGTGGACATTGGTGCAGATCGCATTGTGTGTGGCGGAGAGGAAGGAGTTGTTAGAATTTGGAACTTCTCGCAAGCTTTGGAAATCGAACGGAGGGCCCGTGCACTCAGAGGAATCCGACTGGAAAACAGGATGCGGCGGCGTAGGCTTCAAATAGAGATGAACAGTAAGGGTGGTAGGCTTCAAATAGAGATGAACAGTAAGTGTGGTCGGACTGATCAATGTTCCGTTGCAGCCAAGAACTCGGTAAATGGTGACAGGAACAGTGTTTGGCATAGCAAACGAGGTATGAGCGGCAAGCTGAAGGCATGAGGAAGGACTGATGGCGCCTTTAACTCGATTGTTTGCTTAAACTCCAGTGATTTGCCTCATAAGCATTGAGTTTCTGTGAAAGCAGAGAAACTGTACAATCACTTCCATTAGTTATAGCAATCAATACTTCATCTTTGACGCCAGTTTCCTGATTTCAGTTCCCTCGTGTAATCCTGCCACAGCAACATGAATTATGCGCATTGCCCGTCGGCCTGCAATTTCCAGATCATGTCTGATTGAAAAGGGTGATTATACGTGATCATCTTGAGTGTTGGGTCTTTCATGTCTGATTGAGAAGGGTGATTATATGTGATCTTCTTGACTGTTGGGTCTTTCTTCGGTCAGGGACCCTAATGCTCTGTGTAGTTGACTGGTAAAAGTGAGTTCAAGTGGATTTATCTTCGTACTGGCAATGAGCTTTCTGCTCGAACATTCAAATTGATCGCCTCAAATTTGAATGATACGATCACATCAACAAATGTAATTGAACAAGCACAGCAAGATAGGCGGCATGAACGATGGTTTTCTTGCGTAATGCATTCCTAGTCACTCTCTCTCTCTCTCTCTCTATTTTTCTTCTTTTTTTTCTTCTTCTTCTTCTTCTTCTTCTTCTAGCCGTTTGAAGTTTTCTAGTCTATAATTTTATAGATGGATGTTTATGGTTCACTCAGGTGTAAAACTAATTTACTTTAATTTCTATAATTACGATGCAGGAATTTGGAAATAAAAGCGTGATGGTTCTTGGATGTGTATTTACCTCGTATCTCGTGTTACATGTTGAATTACGTAATATTCTTTATTAAATACGGTTAATAGGGACTTGTAACCGAAAAGCGTTAGGCCGATCAATCGACTTTTATACGCGCACGTGCTCTTGATTAATATTTCATTTCTTATGACAGAAACGTTCTTCAAGTAGGTAAATATTGAATTTTTAAAGACTTGCCCTAAATTGGTATTTAATAAGTGCAGTAGGGATATTTATTATTAAAATTTCTTTATAAACTGTCACCGATTTCGTGAATCACGATGTCGGCAAAACATAAGTCAGTCGCTCCTCGTGGTTTTTAAAATTCGTACGTAAATATATCGGTCAATATATAAATGTTATATTCGGAATTTCACATAACAAAATTTTAAATGCTTCCGCCAGGTGACGTGAAAACCAAAAAGATGGAAAAGGTGAATAAATAAAACCACTCGAAAATTACTTTTTGGTTGACTATCTCATCATTCGGAAATTAAAACTTCACGAAAGATAAATGAAAATTGTTAAGTATTGAAAGTCCATTTCCCGCGCGTCTTCATGACGAATTCTCCCGTCTCGCCTCCCAGTTCTCTCGGCAGCTCTCGGAATCCCCTCGCTCCCTCCTTTCCTTCCGCCGATCGTCATCGAGGAAGCAAGATGAGGCCGATCGCCCGCGACGACGGTCTCGACGAGCCGCGGAGGTGTAACCGGCGCCGACGCTCACTTCGCGCGGGGAACGACCGAGGACGCGTCGAGGACAAGTCGAAGTTGCGGACTCCGAGTCGAGCGATGCTGATCCTGTTCCTCGCGGTTTCGGCGGGCATGATCAGCCCGTCCAAGGGGTCGTACGTATCCGCGTTCTACGTGCTGGGCGACTCTTCGGTGGACTGCGGCGGCAATACTCTGTTCTACCCTTTTCTCCACGGGGACCTGTCTCTTCACCCGTGCAGCGGCGGCGCTGACAAAACTCTCGTCCCGCATTTTCTGGGTACGGCGTCGATTCTTGCGCCGCTCTCTCTCTTTCTTGCGGTTCTTGATTTTCTTGCTCACTTTCTTGGAAATGCTTGTGTTGATATGGGAATTCCTTTCTTGGTCCAACGGTGGTGATCGTTTTGTTTGTGGTTTCATCGCTTACCGCTTATGGAAATCCGTTTGCAACGTCGAGTTTCTCTCTGTGTACTGAGTTCTAGGTGAGAAGGAGGATTTTTCCTGCATCTATTCTAAAGATTGAGCCCAGTATCAGTTCTACACAAGTTAATGTTCTGGAGCAGTATTTTGAAATGCTTTTTCGGTTGGAGATATACATTTCCCGTGAGTTTATGGTCGCTTATGTTTAGTCAGTTTAAGCTCGTGATCGGCATGATGTTCTTGTGTGCCGATGCGCAAGATCTGAGATAGCTCTTACCTTTTATAAACTGTTTTAGGCTTCCCTCTTTATTGGTTGAAGAAAACAAACTGCGGCATGGTCGAAATAAGCTAAACTACCAGTGGAACTTGAAGTTACTTGCCTAAACTCGCTTCGTAATCTATGTTCATAATTGCAATTGATCTTTGGTAGCAAGAGCAGGCTGAATTGAGCTTCTTTTGGCCCCTCTTTTTGTCCTCTCTGCATTTCCAGTTTTATAAGCAATCAGGGATGCATAAAAAGCTCTGTTCGGGTTTCCAACTTTTGATTTCCCGCATGCTTTGCTCTCAGTGAAAGAACTAATTTGTTACTTTGGCCAAGCTCTCTTTGAAATTTTAAGCATGACAGCAAAGTTTGGTGTTGCAGCTGAAAAAATGGGCATACAGAATACTCCGCCGTTCTATGCTCAGAATGGCTCAATTGCTAGTTTGTTAAGGGGCATGAACTTTGGGTCAGCAGAGGCAACGATTCTGAATTTCGGTGGCCGGAAATTCCAGTCTCTAAACCAGCAGCTGCGCCAAGTACTGGAGACGTTTCAGTTGGTACAGCTTCACCTAGCCGAGGAAAGTGCTCGTGAGTTCATGGAATCGTCTATAACTTACCTGTCTTTTGGAAAGGATGATTACATCGAATTTTTCCTTCGCACCTCCTCTGGCATAACCCACAAATTTACTGGTCAAGAATTTGCTCGTGTCCTGGTTGATCAAATGATTGATGCGGTAATAAGCCTGTATAATGCGAATGCCAGAAAGATCATTTGCATGGGGATTTTGCCCTTGGGTTGCACGCCGCGTATAAGATGGGAACGGGTGAATTCAACATCAAGCGGCGGCGAGAGAAATATATGCGCGGAAGAGGTGAATGAGCTTATTTTGGAGTACAATTCTATGCTGGAGGGGCGCATTTTTGACCTCAAAGCAGAACTACCTGATGCTAAGATAGTCTTCTGTAACACGTACCACGGCATTCTGGAGGTCATCACTAGCCCGCAGCGACATGGTATGATACTTTTCAATCATTTCCTGTTTTTCCATGTGTTGCCAATATGAACCTAGAATGTTTGAGAAGTAACGTGAGAACTATCTGCACACTTCCATACTAAGTTCAGTTGCTTGAAGGAACCCTGTGAAAACCATGATTCATATATGAAATATTTGATGCGAGTGAAACTGACAAATTGTTGTCAGACTATCTTCTTCTGTTAAATGAAGTGAAGCTTTATTGGGTGAAAAGTTCATATAATTTTCGTAGAATGGTAAGATATCGACATGTTTGCACAGATGAATGAGGATGTGGTTGCCTCAGAGACATTGGATTGACTAGGATGCTGTATCAAGATAATTCTCATGCAAGTTAGTTCATTGACGTTCACAGACATTAATCTCAATGTCTGAATAAACACACTGAAAAAAAAAAATCAGCTTAGTCATTGCTTGCTGTTGACGTTGAAGCATGGATAAAACAAAGTTCAGAAGCTATTAAATCAACAAAGCAGCCCATTTTTCGGTGTTCGTGGTTTTGTTTCATCTAGTAGATTGCCAATTTGCCATTGGAAAATACCGTACGTAATCTGATATGAGTTTTATGGAAGTCATTAAATTCTCTGTAAAACAGAATGCAAGCATGTACATATTGTTGCCCAATTCCTTCTGATGCAGGGTTTGAAGACGTAGAAACGGCATGCTGCGGGCTGGGCCAGGGGGGTATGCTTATAGGTTGCCTTTCGACTGAGATGGCTTGCAAAGAAGAATCAGCTCATGTGTGGTGGGATCTCTACAATCCAACCCAGGCCGTCAATCGCTTGCTTGCCGAATCAGCCTGGTCTGGGCAAGAGTTGAGTAGTATATGCCGCCCTGTCAATATCCAGGAATTGGTGTCGATCTCGTTCTCCCGCTGAAATGCTGCCATGATGCAGTAACGCCATTCCCAACTTGGGTTATTCTTAGTCAACTGGGCATGTTTTTTTTTTCCTTCGTCTGGTACGGATTCGCCGCAAGAAGGTGGCAAATTAGGTACTCTCCCATCTTGTTAAGCCGGTTACAGACGAAGAATTCACTCTTTAAAACTATACGCAAATTGATTAATTGGCAGTCTTTTTCTTTTTCTTTTTTATGATAATTCAAGGGCATGGAGTGGAGGTCCAATTATGTGGAGACTTATGGAATGCCTTGTAAATTCTATGAATTGATTAAGTCGAGACATTTGACCTATACAAATGGTTCCGATCTAAAACATTTTGCATATAGTTGGTGGGATTTAAATGGGTAACCTCTATTTCCAGAACTACATATTCATTCGTGCACTAAAGAACTGCTACAATCTAGAGGGTATCGTGAGCATATTATTGAAGCCTTTGAAGTTTATTTCCAATAACTTATACTGTGTAATGTTTGTCATGAAGTTAGACCCCATCTTTTAAGCCTAATGCCACGTGCGTTAGTGCTTGATTGGAGATATAATCTGTGTATGATCCGATGTAGACATGCTTTTGTAATCCAAAAATGGTTTTTTAAAACAGCCTATTTATTATTCTCCAAATCGTTATGCAATATTTCATATAGTCATACTTGGAACGATATGGTAGAAGATGTGATAATGCTCTAATGATTTTTTTAAGGGAAAATTTCAAAAATGAGTCTCAAGTACTTTAGTTTTCTTAAATAAGGATCCAAAGTGGACATTATTTTAAATAAGAACATAAAGTGACCAAATTATTTCAAGTAAGGGCCTAAGTTGCCCAAATCTTCTCAAATAAGTGCCTTTGGTTGGCGGTGTCTTTTCTAGCCACGAAGAGGGGGTATTTTGATAAAAAAAAAAATTGTAACTATATTTAAAAAAAAAAAAAAATCATCCTTTCTTCTTTTTCTTTGCTCTTTTCCTCTTCCCTTCTTCGGACATGGCTATTGACTGCTGGCAAAGGTCGCCCTTGCTGGCATTAGGCGAGGGCATCCCTTGCCAAATCCAACGAGGGCAACTCCCACCCTCGTCGGAGTCCGGCTTCCCTCCATCGGTACGAGGGAAAAATAACAAAGGAAAAAATTTAAAGATAAAAGAAGAAAATGCCTTTTAGCCAGAGAGGTTAGGTCATTTTTTGAGATTAATATGCTCTCTTTAGACTCTTATTTAAAACAAGTTCTATTTTAAGTCTTTATTTGAAATAATACCGACTTTAATATCTTATTTAAGAAAACGAGAGCACTTCATATCTTTATTTGATTTTTTCTTTTTTTTTAGAAGTCATCGGCAAATAACTAAACAACATTCGCTGTGTAATCTCGGGTCGAGTCTTCGGGCTGTTGAGATGGCGGTCGTGTCTCACGAGCGTGGTGTGGGTGGAGTGTTCAGTGAACTTGACCGGGGGCATCATTTCGCAGAAGGGTTGCATCAGATTTTGGCTATTGCCGCTGATGACATCCAAAAGCGAAGAGAAGCAGAGGGGTGGCAGAAGATTGCGGAGAAATTCTTCAGAGATAGCAGAAAAGAGGGCGAGACAGAGAGGAGGAGGAGTTAAAATGGAAGCTCGAGACGGAGAGAGGAAATGGGCTTAAAATGGGGAAGCGAGGCGAGCCCTCCTAGAATAATGGGAAAAAAATAATAATAATAATAAAGAGAAGGCAATTTCAAGGAAAGTAGACCCACGAAAAGCAAAGCTAACAGCGGCGGGGAGAGAGCCCCAGAAAAGAACAAAAAAGGGACGAGCGGGAAGGGATAGAAGGGAGAAAGTGCGTGCGTGCGTGCGGTAGATAACGCCCGAAGACGAAGACCGACACGGAAGCAAAGGAATTGCGAGAGCGGTGGCGAATGGCGTGTGAATCGGAAAAAAAAGGAAGAAAATCGGTGCGTGCTCTGGAACAGAAAGGGGAAGGGGCTAATCAAATTGAGTCGCATGCCCTCTAAAAAATTGGCGTGTCATTCCACTTGCATCCGACGACTCACGAATGTGGTCGTTTGGAGCCTCTGTTGGAATATGGACAGTTTCCAATCAAGCGAGAGGAGGAATGTGAGCATTTAAGTTTGTATTTTGGCGAAAAAATTAAATGGACTAAAGAAATGACTTACCCAGGGCAAACGTGGCATAAATGAGCAATTCGTTGGATCTCAGCATGTCCAGAACCACCTTGATGAACTTGTGATCGGCTTGTCCAAAAATAGGGAAAGCTTGAGAAATATGTGCGATCTTTCTGCATCAGCACAGGAATGTCCACCCAGTATACGTAGAATAACACATCACATTTTTAGCAACATCATTGAACAGAAATCCGATGAGGGCCGGATTTGAATACCAATTGAAAGTTTGTGTTCTTTTATGAGACAAAAAAATAAGTTTGAGCTAGGATTTAGATCTGAGTTAAAGTTGGTGTTTTTTTAAAGATAATTAGGCTCATCAATATTTATTTGAGGTCAAATGTATGATTATCTTTCGCAAAAACAGAAACGAAGAAAAAACATAAGGTATAAATATATCAATTGATGCATGAGTTCTTGGATGGGGAAAAGGAAATCATTAGATGTCCTTAGATTATAACCCCATAAATTTACTCCATTAAAAAATTTGGGATGATGATCAACTTGGATTAGACTAAAGCAGGCAGAGAAATGATGATGCGGGGAAACACGGTTTTCCTCGTTGGGCTTAAGAAGCATCCAGGATGGCCTTGCTTCCCTTTTTAACATATTGAAAGTTCGGTAGGTCAAAAGGGTCGAAACTTTCGTGGTCGACGGGTCGACGACCCTTCAAATCGTCGTTTTCTCTTCAAAATGACGATTTTTCGGGTGTACACCCCATGGTGTCAAATCAATTCGATTTCGACCCTATTGACCAAGTGAATACGACGGTATGAACACGATACCAAGGCAAACCCATGTAAATACCCCTTTATCAACGAAAAATTGGTCAATAGGGTCGAAATCGAATTGATTTGACACCATGGGGTGTACACTTGAAATTGATTTCGACCCTATTAACCATTGAGGCACCATGCGGATGACACTTGGTCAATAGGGTCGAAATCGAATTGATTTGACACCATGGGGTGTACACTCGAAATTGATTTCGACCCTATTGACCATTGAGGCACCATGCGGATGACCACCCCCAATGGTCAATAGGGTCGAAATCGAATTGATTTGACACCATGGGGTGTACACTCGAAATTGTCTTGATCTGAACGGCCAATGTCTTGATCTGAAACTCCCTAAGTGAAATCCCGGGGGATTTTTGAGAGACAAGGTTTAGTTTGGCTTCAATGTATAATGAGGTATCGGTTTAGGATTTTTAGTGGATCAATCCAATTTTAAAAGAAAAACAAAATAGTTATTGGTAAGCAACTCAAATGAGACTCAATAGCGGGTAAATCACACATTGATAAACTCATATAGAAGCTTGTAAATTTAAGATGCTTATAAGGTAGATGAATATAAAATTAATAAGTTACCTAAAGAAGGACGTCGGAGAACGACTCAAATAAATCTGATCCTATTATTTATTGATATTTCCAATCAAAATGAAGATCATATCATACTATTATATTTTGGATCTCATCTAACGTGAGTTTTTTTTTAGCGCCAAAGCTAGTTAATAGCTGAACTTTGCCTACTCAAGCAATTGCGGTTTTCTTCTATTTCTTCCCCCCTATTGCGACCAAATTCCTTTTATCTTTCTTGTCTTAACTATTTTTGTATTAATGGTTGGATTATTTGTTTCATTGTATCCCCATTACATACACTCTTGAAAACTCTATGCAAACTGATTAATTGGCAGTCCTTTCTTTTTTTTATGATAGTTCAGGTCCGATTAGTAAATTCTACGAACTGATGAAGTCGAGACATATGACCTATACAAATGGTTCTAATCTAAAACATTTTGTATATAGTTGGTGGGATTCAAATGAGTAACCTCCATTTCTAGAGCTAGAGATTCACTTGTGTACTAATGAACTGCTACAATCTAGAGGGTATCATAAGCGTATCATCGAAGGCTTTGGAGTTTATTTTCCAGTAACTTATATTGTGTAATGTTTATCATGAAGTTAGACTCCATCTTTAAGCCTAATACCACATGCATTTGTGCTTGATTGAAAATATAATCTGTGTATGATCCGATGTAGAAATGCTTTTGTAATCCAAAATGATTTTTTAAAACAGCCTATTTATTCTCCAAATCGTTATGTAAGATTTCACATAGTCATACTTGAATGATATGCTAGAAGACGTGATAATGGTCGAACGATTACTTTTTTAAGGTCAGCGGGCAAATAACTAAACAACATTCGTCTCTTGACTCATAATTATATAAATATATGTATATATCTATGTATGTATATATGAATATAACTAGTGATGTGGCTACCAATTCTAGCTTATCTTTCTTTTTTGTCTCATAAAATAGCACCAATTTTAATTTGGATATCAATTCGGTTGGTAATCAAATTGAGTCACCCAGTGATGCCCCTTAAATGATTGGCGTGTCATTCCACTTGTATCCGATGACTCATGGATATTGTCCTTAGGAGCGTCTGTTGGAATATGAACAGTTTCAAATCAAGCACAAGCTTGTATTTTGGCGACAAAAATTGAAATAAATTAAAGAAATGACTTACCCAGGGAAACATGGCATAAATCAGCAATTCGTTGGATCTGAGCATGTCCGGAACCTGAGGAAAATAGAACCTTGAACTCGCGATTGGCTTTGTCCAGAATCAGGAAAAGCTCGAGAAATATGTGCGATCTTTCCACATCAACACAGCCTTGTCCACCAAGTGCACGTAGAATGACACGTCGCATCTTCAATAGCATCATTGAATAGAAATCCGACGAGGGTCGGATTTAAATATCAATTAAAAGTTTGTGTTTTTTTTTATGAGATAAAAAAATAAGTTTGAGATAGAATTTAGATTTGAATTAAAGTTGGGTGCTTTTTAAAGATAATTAGGTTCAATAATATCCATTTGAGGTGAAAGGTATGATTATCTTTTGCAAAAACAGAACCAAGAAAAACATAAGGTATACATATCTCAATTAATGCATGAGTTCTTGGATGTGAAAAATGAAATCATTAGAATGTCCTTAGATTATAACACCATAAACTTAATCCGTTAAAAAAATCTGGGGTGATGATCAACTTGGATAAGACTAAAGCAGGCAGAGAAATGATGATGCGGGAAAACAGTTTTCCTCGAGATGGCCTTGCTTCACTTTTTAACACATTGTAAGTTTGGTAGGAGTAGACCTCGTTAATACATTTGCAGAATCTACTCTTTTATTCTCTAAGAGTGTTTTTCTTTTTAAATATAAAACAAAAGTCATACCCCCCGGGTGTGTCAGATCAAGACATTGGCCATTGTCAGCCAATGACCCACAATCGCGAGCGGGTTTGCTCGACGAGGAGAAGCTCGTGCCGAGTTTGCTAGATGAGGACAAGCTCGGTTCATTTGCCTGATGGATGAGGAGACATCTGGCAAATGAACCGAGCTTGTCCTCATCTAGCAAACCCGACACGAGCTTCTCCTCGTCGAGCAAACTGAGCTTGTCCTCATCTGGCATATGAACCGAGCTTGTCCTCATCTAGCAAACCCGACACGAGCTTGTCCTCGTCGAGCAAACCCGCTCGCGATTGTGGGTCATTGGCTCCAACACTCCCCGGGTGTCAATATCACCTTTTTGTAAGTCCGGGGTGTCGAGGAAGCAACCTTCTCTCTTGCGTGATTCTCCTCCTCTAAATTCCTGTGTCCCAACACAAATTCCCCCAGTAATACTTGCAGAAAAACAAACACACGACCCAAATTCCAAAATGAGAGCCCCCCATGCCGTCCCGCCCCGTGCTACCAGCGATCCGGCGTCACCGTCACCAGGGCCGCTGCAGTCCAACCGGTGCAAGCCCATCATCGGCCGCTGTATCGCGTTTGCCATACCCACTATTCTCGGCCTCCTCATGGTCATCTTCCTTGCCATACCCGCCCTAATGCCCCCGGAGTTCTGGCTCGACCCGGGCTCTTCCCTTTCGTCCCTCAACATCTCCACCACCCACATCACCGCCCGATGGAACATCGCTCTCTCCATCAAGAACCCCAGTAAGCTCATAGCCGTCAAGTACCCTCACATGAAGCTCCTCTTGAGTTTCGATGGCCAACTCGCTCTCTCTCGTCCCTCCCTCGTTCCTGCCTTCACGCAGGGCCCCGACAACGTGACCACAGTTCGAGCTGAGGCCCTGTCAGCACTGATGATTGTCAACGACGTGGGGGTGAGGGGCCTGGTGAGCTCGTTGAATGGCGAGGAGGTGACCATCGACGTGGTGGCGAAATCTAAGCGGAGGCTACACTTGGGTCCGTGGTGGGTGCCCGTGTTCGACGTGTACGTCTCGTGCATGGGCGTGACCTTCACGGCTCCAACTGACGGCGAAGGTGATGGCGATTGGATGATCCTCAGTGGCACCCCGAGCTGCAAGCCCGACATCATCACTCTACTCTGGTAAGGGAAAATTTCGAGCTCCTGCTTAGTTTTTGCGTTACTATTGGCAGTTGCTGGTTCACCAACAAAGTTGCTGAACAAAATGAAACAAAAGAGAAGCCGTCGATCCATAATATCATCACCTTCTTGGATCCGTCACCGCTGGGTTGCTCTGGTGATGACTAGTCGAGATGGTGGTGCTTCCCCTCGTACTGGTCTAGAACGACGTGGCCCCTGTGACCCAGGCTTGCTGCCCAGCATGGCTGGAGGAGCAACTACATCTAAAAAAAGCAAAAATGAGTTGGTTCATTCATATTGAAACAAGAAACGGACATATGCAACTTGTTCTCTACTTGATCTTTCCCTCTGCCAAATACATGTCTTAACATTTTCCTTTGACATTGCAGAGGATCGAGTCACCGTACGGGAAGTTCGACGAGCGGTTGGGATATTTATCTTTTGACTGGAAACGAGTAGACAGACGGATGCAATATGGCGTGCCTTGGCGTTATATCTCTGTGTCTTCCTCTTTTAGTTTGTGCTCTTTTACACCCTTCTACTGGCGTATTGTTTGACAAGATCGCGACTCTGTTGGAATAATGATAGTATGATAGATGTAGCTCTTGAAGAGTTCGCTCAGCTACGATCTTTTGTTATAAATCTTGACTCTTTGAATGGCTGAGATCGACAGCTGTGCGGTGTCGCCATGCTTCGATGAGAATCAGTAGCAGGTTTTCTTGACGAAAGATAGGGTTCGATTTTTCTGAGGGCGATCCTATGGTGGTGGGAGGGTGGGAGCTGGCTCGCGGGCCTACCTACTGCATAGCAAATCTTCTTTCTAATGTTCGGCACTGGCAGTTCTCACAAAGTAAAACAATGATAATAAGATATAAGCGTTTTAAAACTAGATACAAAAATGTAATTAAATTATAAAACTTTTTAGAAAGTGTAAATAAATTATAAAAATTATGAAATTGGTCCGATAATTCCTTCCATTAATTGTACTTTCCTGACAAATTTAAGGATTTATTTGAATTTTTGAGAATTTTAGGACTTTAATTGTACTTTAATGACAAATTTTATGATTTTTAACGCATTTTTTCCTTAATAACAATAAATAAATAAAAAGGACGAGAAGGATATGCAAACCAAACCGAAGGGTTATATGTGGGTTGTGGACAGATGGAGACCTAAACCGAATTGGCCCGTTGACGCTAGTAATGTGTAGGAAAATTGTATTACTTCACCGAATCTCGGGCTTGTCGATGAGATGTGGGCTGATTCCGCGTAGGCTCAAATGGATGGGCGACCCAAATTTGATGTATGGGACGAGAGATAGATTGCCTGTGACGCCAGTGCACATAATCCAATCTTGTCACTCTCTCTAAGTGTGGACAAATTTAATTGGGAAGGTAAACGAGGTTAGAAATATTTGAACTGTGAACCTTAAGCTTTGATATCATGTTAGATTTGCTAATTATTTGCAAATTTTAAATTTTTAAATAAATGTGGTTTAATAATTAAATGAGCTATCATTAGGTAAGATGGGCACGTGGAGGAAGAGTTCCCGTTGCTCCCACGGGCTTCTCTAACGCTAGCAGATCACCATGAGTCAACATAATGGTACCGATTGGAAGTAAAAATCTGTGCAATTACTTGGAAAAAAAGGGGATTAATTTGGAAATCTGGCCAATTAATTTAATCTCTCCGTCGGTAAGTTAGTAACAAAAAAAAAAAGAGAAAATCTCAAATAAGAACTCAAAGTGGTTATTTAGTCTCAAAGAATGACCTCACTTGCCGGCCGGTGAACAGATGCATTTCCGATTCATATTCCGGTGGCCTAATCAACGGTATTTTTGTCCTTTTTTTAAAAAAAAATTTCAGTTGTCTTGTTCTTTTTTTTTTATATATTTTATTTTGGGTCAATGGTTGCAGTGTATCTTCTTCGTCCCTTGTTCGTCTTCTTCTCAAGACCATCAAACTTGGGAAGGGCCAACGAGCGCCGGCCATTGGTGAGGGCCGGCGAGGGCATGGCCTCGGCAGCGGCCGACGCTTGCAAAGATTGGCAAGATTTCCCCGTTACCGTAGCTGACGACAAGGAAGTCTGTCTTCATTTCTGATCACAAGGTCCAGCGTCAAGACCCTGCCAATAGCTGCTGCTGTCTTTTCTGCAGCTTCCCGAGACTCAAATGCAGCTGAACTTTTCATTAACGGAGAACCATGTACATAACTGTTCAAAACAAACATCTACATCAATTTAAGGGGAAAAAAATTTAATGGTGGAGGCATTCCGGAGAAATTGCATGTTATCTCATGCTCTCTCTTATGGCCATGGAAGGATCAAAGAAGCACATTGTGCAACTGCTGTGGTATGATGGAGACCATAATCTGGTGTGATAAGATAATGAAGAACCAAAACAACTGAGACTCATATGATAAAACAAAAACTCAATCTACCAAAATATCCAATATTGTGAGGTAAGCCAATCAAAGAATATTCCATGGAACAGCATGGAGGAACCTGATTAAAGATTCAAATTCAGTGTAAGGCACACCTCATCAGAAGAAGGCATCAACCGAGCTCAAGAGCTTCCAAGAGTTCTGCACATGTCACTTCACCAATATCATCTCCCTCTGAAATTGCTGTCATTTTTGCTTGCTCTGCAGCTTCCTTTATTTGAAGCCATTCGGGGCTAGAATTATGAATGACTCTGGCCTGCAATACTACAACATGTTAAAATTCTGGCAAGAACAAAGATTGTAACAGATAAAGCTGCCTAGATTGGAAGAGATAGTATCATTGCCTAGGGAATATGTTTTATCCTACAAAACAACCTGAGGAGTTTGGATGCCCAACCACTTCGCAAATTCATAGCCTAGGCGTTCGGATTACGTGGCCATCCTAGATGATGATATCTTTATAACAGCAACAGCTTCCTTTGGAAATGCATCTCCAATACTAGGCAGATTAAATAGCCCAAAGAAGACAACTCCCCCCCGTATTGACAGTCACCTGCCGCAACAAGTGTTAACTTTTGAGAATAACATACAATAGAGCAAGGTACTAGGTCAATTTTTACAAAGAGAAAAGAAGGAACCGTTCATTGTGAAAAGGCTCAAACAACTTCTCCTTAACACAAATAAATTTCCCAGTTCAGCCTTGCTTATCATCGACTGGATTGACTAGAGGATTTATTTAAAACAAAGCCAGGAAGAAGGCATGGATGCATGCATAATTCATCATATAAGAAACAAACAGAGGAACTCTGTAGTTCCACTAATGTGTCCCATGGATGCAATTCACATATCCCTTAAAAGGGCACTCCAATGTGAAAGGTCTATGAAGAAAGACATGACTGTGTCTTGGAAATTGGTAGAAGAGCGCTGAAGACAGTAAGTTGAAATTCTACCATTGGAAAACACTGCTCATAGAGAGCAACACGGCTTGTACTTATCATGTGCTTTAGACAGTAACCAATCAAAGTGAGAAGTGCAGGTGATCCTTAATCTAATCACCAACCTTCTGTCCATTGGAAATTGATAATAGATCCTTACTGTGAAATTAACCACAGACCATGTGAAAACTGTCCAACTTTATTTATTCCAACCATCTAACCCTGAAGACATTACACAATTCCATGATCACCAAAAGTTGCATTCTTCATAAGTGATTATTACAACGAAGCAACTTTCATAGCATGGTAGAACCATTCTCAACAACTCATCTCTTTCAAACCCAAAAATCAAGTAACTCATGCATTTAGTTTAAATGTGGGCAAGTCTTCGTAATCATCCTGTCATGAGTATGATACTGATATTGCAACTAAGATAACATCCACTATACTGTAACAGAACACCCCTCGCCGGCCCTGGGCGAGGGCTCGCCCATCAAGTCTGTCCAATGGCAGCGAGCTGCTGTTGGAGATCCTGGGGCCCAGCATCGTCGGCGGCCTCTTCCTCCCGATGCTCGGCGCCCTCCCCAACGCCATGCTCATCTTCAGTCCATTTTCTCTCTCTTGATTAAAATTTTGCGTATGTTAGCTGTAATTCCTTCCTCTTGACGACGCTCGATGGAGATGATATCGATCAAGCTTAGCCAGTCATAGTCCAGGTGACAATAGAAGATGATGAAAGGGAGATGAAGAAGATAATGAACAATGCAAAAAAAAAGAAAAAACAAGACAACCGAAATTCTTTAAAAGAAATGAACAAAAATACCCCTAATCAAGCTATCGGAATATGAATTGGAAATGCATTTGTTCATCGGCCGGCGAGTGAGATCCTTGTTTGAGACTAAATGATCATTTTGGATGAGATAGACTTTACTTTAGGTCTTCTTTTGAGAAGATAAAGGTACTTTGGCTTCTTATTTGAGATTTTTCCAAAAAAAAAAATTATCGCTTTTCTCTTTTTTTTTTTCTCAAAGAAAAATTAAAGGAGAAGAATAAACTCTAATCGTACAGTTATTATTTATTTGCACCCCCTCCCTCCTATCCAACTAAAATTCCCAAATTGGCCCTCACTCCACTCCACCCCCACCAGTCTAGAATCCACCAGAGAGCCAAAAAAACTCCCACTTAAAAACCCTAGTCCCCCTTCTCCCTCCTTCTCCCTCCCTCCCTCCCTCTCCCTCTCCCTCTCTCTCTCTCTTCCTCTGCAAGCTCCGATCCGCGACAATGGCAGCCATGCTGGTGAGTCCCGCTCTTCCCCTACTCGGTCCTCAAAACGACGAGCCTCGCTCGCGTTTCGCCTCGACGACGCTCACCATTTTTCTTCTTCTTCTTCTTCTTCTTGTCTTTGGCTCTGGTGTGCGAAATGTGGGGGAGAGCAGCAACCGCAGATCATCCTGCTGAAGGAAGGCACGGACACGTCGCAGGGGAAGGGGCAGCTGGTGAGCAACATCAACGCCTGCACGGTGGTGGCCGACGTCGTCCGCACCACCCTCGGCCCCCGCGGCATGGACAAGCTGATCCACGACGACAAGGGCGCCGTCACCATCTCCAACGACGGCGCCACCATCATGAAGCTCCTCGACATCGTCCACCCCGCCGCCAAGATCCTCGTCGACATCGCCAAGTCCCAGGACTCCGAGGTGCGCCCCCCCGATTCCGTTGTTCCCTGGATGGATCTTTTCTCTTGGTTTTGGGAGATGATAGTGTTCCTCTTGTCTTCCGCTGTGCTTAATTCGTCCTTGTTCGTGAAGTCTAAGCGACCGGTCACGATTGATTTCTTCGTTGTTTTGGGACAGTAGCCGCGTGTGTTTTTGGCAACTTTCAAGTTTTATAACATTGTGATGGTGGATTCTTTATTTTCTAGACTGGAATCGAGATGCGCTTAGTTATGTCTAGCTTATAATCAATGCTGCAGGCATTTCTGAGTCTATCGGTAGTCACCTTGTGAGCGATAACTGCTGTTTTTTGAAATTTCCACTGTTCCATAGTGTCTTGATATCTTGCAGAGTCGGCTGCTCACATTGTCAATTTCATTGGGAATGTCATAGAGCTTCTATTATTAAGTGGGTTTAGAGTCAATTGGTTCCAAATGAATGTTGGGGATTATACATTATGCGAGATCCTTGGTATCATATGGCTATAATGCTTCATTTTTTTCTCTTTAAGTTATGGATTTGCAGAGAATGGAGGGGCGCTGTTTAGTTGTTGCCTTATTGCTTCTTGTCTTGAATTTTTCTTTACTTAAGGTACATCCTCACTTGCTGCTTGCGCAGGTTGGTGATGGAACGACTACAGTGGTTCTACTTGCGGGAGAATTTTTGAAAGAGGCTAAACCTTTTATTGAAGACGGGGTCCATCCTCAGAATTTGATTCGTAGCTATCGGACAGCATGCTCTCTTGTATGTGCGCTGAACTAATTTCCTGTTCTTCACATGATTGAGATGTCCTTCCGTCTCTTACTGTGAAATTATTGAATCATAGGCAATTGAGAAGGTCAAAGAACTAGCCATTAGCATAGAAGGGAAAAGCTTGGAGGAGAAGAAGAGCTTGTTGGCTAAATGTGCTGCTACAACACTTTCTTCGAAACTCATTGGTGGAGAGAAGGAGTTTTTTGCTTTAATGGTCGTTGATGCTGTTATTGCAATTGGAACTGATGACAGACTGAATATGATTGGAATCAAGAAGGTAGTTTGCATTTTCCTAGAAGCTTACCATGCATAATGAAAGAGAACTTGGTGTCTATTGATGTTCCTCTTTTAGACTAAGAGGAAGTTCTTGCTCCCATTCATCTCATGTCCTCTTCTGATTGCTTCCCATCTCTTGCCTATTCTGATGTGTTGTCCTAGTCAATTTCTGGAACATGGTTCATGTATTTAGCTGATGATTATTACGTGAAGCGCTGGTTATAGCTTCCTGTTGAAAAGTGTTAGCATGAATTTCAATACCTTTCACTTTCATATGTTAATAAGTTACCTTGATTTTGCCTTATCCAAAAAAAGTGTTAAACTGGTTTTGCCATTATTCCTCCTCAATGTTCACACCTTTTTACTGATGAAGAAGAGATCTACGGGAAGCAACTTCATTTTGACCTGCATTAATATGTTGTCTGACTTCTGGAAGTTCTTCAATGGTCTTTGGAGTCATGTTCAGCAAAGTTTTATGCAAGCTTGATTTGTTAGTTAGTTGGGTTCAGATTGGTTACACAGATTGATGTGAATCTAAAATTGTGATTGTCTGCCTTTCCAGGTGCCGGGTGGTAGCATGAGAGATTCATTCCTTGTTGACGGTGTTGCTTTTAAGAAGACATTTTCCTATGCAGGTTTCGAACAGCAGCCAAAGAAGTTTCTGAAACCCAAAATACTTTTGTTGAACATTGAACTGGAACTGAAATCTGAAAAGGAAAATGCTGAGATCAGGTGAGTTTTTTCATAGATTAAATAAGTCTCATGCCAAGTAAACTTTTTCTTACGTTCAGCACCATTCACTCTCTGCAGACTTTCAGATCCCTCACAATATCAATCGATAGTTGATGCTGAATGGAATATTATATATGACAAACTGGATAAATGTGTTCAAAGTGGAGCAAAAGTCGTTCTGTCACGGTTAGCCATTGGCGATTTAGCTACACAGGTGCCTGCTAACCTGGTCTTTTCAAAGCCATGCGATCTTTTAATATATATATATTTTCTTGTGTACGTTAGCTTTAATGTTGCTCATTGTTGTTCAATGGTTGAGCAGTAGTTTCCATTCCAAAATTGTAATGGGGATTTTTCCGTTTTATTCTTAGAGAATATCATCTGCACCATTCATGTGTTGGTAATTTTTTGCTTATGTTCTCTATATTACCCCTGTTGAGCAGTATTTCGCAGACCGAGATATTTTTTGTGCTGGTCGTGTGACTGAGGAAGATCTACTAAGGGTTGCTGCTGCAACTGGTGGAACTGTACAGACATCTGTTAACAATGTGATCGATGAGGTATATAGCTTTCAGTGCTACTTCTATTTTGCATATCTATGTTGTCAGATGAGTTCTGATGCCATTTTGTAAGGTTTATGAATCCTTGTGTGTGGTTTGAGTTGAAGACTAGACTGTCTTGTTCTACCCGAACTAATCTTGAGTATTTTTTTTCTTGTAGGTTCTTGGTACTTGCGAAATTTTTGAGGAAAAGCAAGTTGGGAATGAAAGGTTTAACATATTCAGTGGGTGCCCATCAGGTCTGACAGCAACTATTGTTCTTCGTGGTGGAGCGGATCAGGTCTGCTCTTGGCCACAATATGCAGTGCCAAATAGCTGTATTAATATGGTAGATAACATTTACATAGATCTTTGGCTTTTTGCTTTGATATCAGTTCATTGAAGAGGCTGAGAGGAGTCTACACGATGCAATCATGATTGTTAGAAGAGCTCTGAAGAACTCCACTGTTGTTGCTGGTGGCGGCGCTATAGATGTATGACCACATTCATTGTTTCTCCTTTTTATTTTTTATTTTTTGTGGTCAAAATGTTTCTCCCATATAATGGTGGTCTTGCTCTTGATGATTTGACGTGCCATTACTCCTTGTGTAGATGGAGATAAGTCGATATTTGAGGCAGCATGCACGCACAATTGCAGGGAAATCGCAGCTTTTTATTAATTCATATGCCAAGGCACTTGAGGTAAAATTGTTTTGCTCTTGCTGAGATGCTTATATGATGCATTGTTTGCATTTAAATTTTCACATGACAATGCATTTATCACCTTGTCATATAAGAAAAAATTTGATGTCTTGAAAATTCAATAGTTTCATTGAGACAACTCGTGCATGACTATTAATTTAAGCTGTTAGGACCTTGTTTGACAAAATACTAAGCCTGTAATAATGAAGTTTTGGAGCTGGTTGTGGCCTTTGCTAATGAAGAAATGGATGAGAAAAAAAATATTTCCTACGTAATATGGGATGGCCAATAAAGTTGATGCCAATGGTCTGGCATAAAAATGGAAGTTTTGTTGTCGGAATTAGGGGTGTGCATATACTTCCTCTTCTTTTGCATGTGAGAATGCATGGTTAATTTTCCACACTTGGTTCTTGTTATTGTCTGAGCTAATGTATCAGAGGATATGCCAGCAAGCTCAAATGCATGAGAGATGTTCAGATCATTATAATTCTTGAATTGATAGTCTAGAGTTTGTCATATGCTGATTTTACTGTGTTGGACAATTTCTGGATGTGCTAAGAACAAAAATATTATCCCAATACAAAGTCAGCAAGAAATGCATAGTTTAATTTATATAGTGTTAGTGTGCAAATTTGTTCATTTTACCAACTTGAAAATTAATTGAACGGATTTGGTACGGTCATATGATCTATTGCCATTGATAGATAATTAGTGCCATAACGCATGAAAAATTGGCATCTGTCTGTGAAACTCAAAGGGCAATAGGTAATATAGAGTAAAAGATGTGCATAGAGACTGGGAGCATTTTGGTCTCGTACGTTTGTATGAAGGCTGCAACTGTTTATGGAACATGTGGGACCTGTTTGGTATGGCTTTAAGCCCCAGATTAGCACTTTTGGAAAATTTATGAAGATGACTCAACTATCTCTGTGTGTGCGTGGGTGTGTGAGCATGTGTATACGCTTTCAGATTCAAGGGGTTTGATGTAGAATATGCACCAAATTCGAAAAGCAGAAGTTATTTCGGATGCCACCTTAATCATGACGATCGTCCACGTTTTACAGGTCATTCCTCGTCAACTCTGTGACAATGCTGGCTTTGATGCAACTGACGTGTTGAACAAATTGAGGCAGAAGCATGCTCTCCCATCTGGTTGGCCTCTTCTAAATATGGGTTTATAGCTTTCTTCTTTTGCACTTAGTGATACATATGTTTGTTTATGAGTCTTGTGATTTAGTAGAGATGATATACTTTCATTCCTTGGGGATATGATTATCTGGCTAAACTTATTACAGAGGTTAAGTGAGATTTTTAATGCATTACTTGCACTCATAATGTGGTTCCAACAGGAGAAGGTGCACCTTATGGAGTGGATATTAACACCGGTGGAATTGCTGATTCTTTTGCCAACTTTGTTTGGGAGCCATCTGTTGTGAAGGTGCTTGGGAAAGATTAATTTTTGCAATGAGAGTATGAGTTGATTGCTGGATTTGACCCTTTTGACATCCATGATCAATGTGTACTGTGTATTGCAGGTTAATGCAATAAATGCGGCTACTGAGGCTGCTTGCCTTGTATTAAGTGTGGATGAGACAGTAAAGAACCCTAAGGTAATGTTACTGTTCCCTTGTGTTGGTTCTTTTCCTTGCCAACATAATTGATTTTATGTATTCTTAGAGTTGGAGATTCATTGCATATAATTTTCTGCAGATCTCTTGATTTGGATATATTATTTTTAACTTTCCAAAAATTTTAGATGTTGAGGATTTAGCATAGGACGAGTGTCTTGATTTGTTAATTTCCTGCGAGGTTTAATTAGGTTCGCTTCAAACGTCTTCTGGCTATTGCTTTCTGCAAATAGGTTTAATTAGGTTTAATTTCCTATGCTCAAATTGCTTTCTGCAAATATATTTAGGCTTAAGTAACTAGCTAGTTGCCACATGGATTCTGCTCTCTGGGGGTCGATAAAAGCTTTGGAATTCCCACTGTGGCCAACTTATTAACTTGTGGATTTTGGGAGGTGATTTTTTTCATGTCATGTGTGGTGTTGTTATTAAAGTAATAGATGACATAATCCCAGTACATTGTTAGTGGTATTCAGTTTTTAGAAATGTCTGAGTACTGTATGCGCAGAGGATGTATAGAACCTATAGGTCTTATAGGTATCAACGTTTTGCAGTTCTCTCAATATGTGAGCTTGAAGTTTAAACTGTATATATGTGACTGTGAATTATGTTGTGGGATGTAAGTCTGTTGTTTGCCATGGTCTTGACTCCTGACACATTGATTTACGATGGATTAGTATAGTGTCAGATACTCCTGTCTATTGAACATCTGTCTTAAACTCTTTCATCAATTGGAATTTTGGCAAATGCTTATCAAGCTCTCAGAGATCACCTTTTCATGCTTTTGTGGCTTATGCAGACTATTGTAGATAAAATCTTTCTTTTGCTGATGGATTGGGCAATTTATGATTATGTTGACTTCTTATATGTTTTGTTTGAGATACGTTGTATGGATTTTTGGGCGAGGTAAGTGAAAAAAAGGAATGTTTTATTATTTCTTCTCTTTATATCCTGCTGCAGTCTGAGAGTGCCCAAGGAGATGCTGCTGCTATGGGTGGCAGAGGGCGTGGAGGAGCTGCTTTCCGTGGTGGGCGTGGACGTGGAATGAGAAGGCGATGAGCTGCTCAGAACCATGGAAACGATTCTGTAGCGGTTTGGTTCTCTTTATCATCGTGCCAGTGTTCATCGTCCAGTCCTTTCCGGGGTCGTGATTCGAAACCTGTGTGACCCTGCTTGAATCTTACAGAGTGAGATGGCTTTGGATGGGATGGTCAATTTATTAATCAAATTTTTGTATAAGGACGGTGATTCTCTTCCTCTAATGATTGCTGGTTGGCAATTGAAGATATTTGATGTGGGATAAAAAGATCTATTTGTGATATGAAATTTTGGCTGCGCAACCTTTTAGTTCCCTGATGCTATGGACCGTGCCGACGTAATTATGCACTATCCGCTTATAATTAAGAATTTTTCTAGGTTATGTATTCAGCTGGTCATGGTTTCTCATGTGCGCTAGGGTGTCAAAGGACTCGGGCATGTTTTCAAGCCATTATGTTCTTGTCACTTAAAAAAGTATTCAAAAAGTGAAGACATTGTAGAAAGACCAGAGCAAAAGCTATTTTGGTAGTAGACAAAGATGGTCATCTCAGAATCGTAGGAGTTCCATCATTTGCCCTCTAATTAATTTGTGGGGACATGTAAAAAACCCTCTTTTCTATGGCTCGAGCGTACGAAGAAGAACGTACAATCGTGCAGATACATCTCAACCATGCGGTGAAGGCCGCATTTATTTCCAGGTGATGGTGGGAAAGAGCCGCGGTGCTTTCAGGTGGCCGATTCAGTACTACCCTCTGAGCTCTCGGGCTCTGGTTTCTCTTCGGGTTCTTCGTCTTTGGAAGAAGCTTCCGCGGTTTGCAGTTTCGAGACTAGGAACATCGCCAGATGCGTATCCCCTATATGAGAAAAAATATAATAATGGTATGGTCAGCGTTTGAGCCAGCACAATTCTTTCTATCAGCGTATTCGTGCAGTTTGTCATTAGACATTCTGGACTTCAGACATCTTTCTTGATATTAACCACGAGAAACCGCAAAATCGCTGAAGAAAAATAGTAAGTACGAGACCAAAATGGGCAAACGTATATATGTCAAGAGTGAGGGAAGATACCGAATGTAATGCAACTCCCCGGTGGTACGGTGGCTGCAACTCCAGGTCTCAACTTCCGGTCGTCGATAAATGTCCCATTGGTGCTATCCAAGTCGGTGACCAAAAGGCTCCCTTCTTTCTTCTGGATGCGAGCATGAAGGCCCGAAACTGCTCGAGTCAAGGACAAGGCAACATTCAGCTCTCAAAGGCATGAACAGGATGGTTTTCCTAAAAGAGGAGACTCAATGACTCAGATGATTCAACGACACTGACTATGGATTTCCCCCTAACGCTGCCTGAAGGAAGTTGGGGACATATGGGATTTGACCCTGGCCACAATCAAGCAGAATAAACATGATACACTTCCGCAATAATTGTCCATGAATATTGGTCACGAGCGCACAGGATAGGGAATTTCTCATGAGAGCAACTGTTGACGGTCTAATCACAACAACATTGACGACACTATGTCTAAGACAGAACACCACGCCAAATTTGGAAAAACCTTCGATAGGGAATTTCTCTTGAGAGCAACTGTTGACGTTCAAATCACAACATTGACAACACTATGTCTAAGACAGAACACCACGCCAAATTTGGAAAAACCTTAATGTGATTGCAAAGCGGCATCATCCTTAATTCCTAGTGACTTTAGTAGCCTACATGCTTTAGCAGAGACGGTCTAGCAAGCCCTGTCATCAATTCGGCACTTATTCAGTAGGCTGATGAATTAAATTCACCACGACACTCTCAGCAAATATTGTTGGAAGACTTGCTTCTCTACTGTAGGTGTCATTGCATCAAGTGAATTCCCGTTCACTGTATAAGACATAAGAGTACACCCCTCAAATGTCTCCGTGAACTCAACCACCGGGCAGCAAAGTGGGTTCTCTCCGATGTGTACTATTTCACAATGGACTTTGGTAAGAGTCGGCCAAGAATTTGCTTGCCTGGGCATAGACAGTTGCAGCTTCTGCAGGAATGGAGCAATTGCCAAGAGGACTAGCAATTAAAGAAAACTCTCGGGTTGGAAGATATGTACCTGTAGCAACTGGAATCACCATATCTGCTTTTTCTGGGAGACGACCAACAGTGACCAAGTTCTAGAAGTATCAAATGCAATTCAGTTGCCTTCATTGTACATTGTCGGATGATTGTGCAGGATAGATAGAACGTACTTACAGAAGCAATTTCAAAGGCACCTGGCATATCAACCTTGAAACCTATGTGTCTTGTATCTCCATCACCTAACAGACAAGCGAAAAAAAGAGTGAGACTAGACTGTCGTCCTTTCAGATAAAAATTGCAGAAGTTGGAAGACTCGTCTGCATATGACACAAGAAGTTAGCAAGAGCAACCAAACCTAGGACTATTTCTCCTGAGGAGCTTTTTTGCAAACACTGGGAATCCCAAAAAGTTGGCATCAAAGGCCACGAATGGGAGAGGATCAAATCGGGAAAAATGATGTATGAGAATGTTCTATACCTCTTCAAACTTTCGGTTGAGAAATTGTTAAATGCATATTTCTAAAAGGTAGCTGGACAGTAGAACAAGAAGCTCTTATTTGCACTAGAACAAGAAGCTCTTATTTGCACTATGTTTTGCATATGAAAGCACCTCGACCCTTATTTATCAGAAGCAAATTTGCTTTTCCCCCATCCTCCTCTCCTTGCTTCAATCCCCATTAAACACGATTCGATAGTGTTATTAGCCTTCTCAAGTTTACTTCCAACTGAACGTGAATCGCTGAAGTTTGGATAAGTACCAAATCTTAGTGGGGCTAAAATGGTGTTGCAGTTGCAGTCACCTTCAGGTAATTAGCGTCCGGTGCAGAACCCTTAAGCTATAGGGAAATACAAACAGTGTTTATTAGGAAAAAAGGTAGGAGACTGGGATTGGCCAGTATCCTTGTTTCCATTCTCTAAATTCCAGCCTAATTGATGATTAGAATTGTCAAGTTCTAACCCGATGAAGTGCTCGAGTATATAGTGAAGCAGAATTTTTTTTTTTTTTTTTTAAATATTCTGGCGATCAATCTCACAAAAGCCTTGGCGGCACCGAAACTTCTCTACCCACATCATCTTCCTCAGAAATATCAAGAAAACCCCCTAAGGAGAAAAAAGATCAGTCCTATCAAAAGGGGGAAAAAGAGCTCATGAGAAGATCAGGTTAGGCAGGAAAAAGGAAAAATGAACAGACACAAAGATCTAAAATGGGCACTGACCAACAGGTTGAAGAAGCCATTTTTCAGCAACAACATCAGCTGAAGGAGGCCCTTCAGCTTCAGAAGAAGCATACACAGGCCCAAGAATTCGCTGCCGGTGTTTGGCTCTTATCTTAGCTCCTCGAAGCTGTTCTGAGCAGCTAATTGAGCAATTCAAGAGCAGTGGAGTGTGAGCAGGGATTGAAGCTTTTGAGGGCAAGCTTGGAGCTGAGACCGATAGAGAGGAAGTGCAGTAGGTCACCAGAGGCTTTGGAAGGAGCCTGGCATGGGAAAGAGACAGCGAAGTCATTTCCATTTCAGAAAGAACGGAAGAAAACACTTTTAACAATCGATATGGGAAGCTGTTTTTGAAATGGGTTGGTGAAGGGCATTGATACAATGGCCAAAAGAAAGGATATTGATGCTGCTTTTGTGAGCACATGTGATGGATTATGTGGCAGCCATTTAATGTTCTATGGACTCAGGTCTGATGTGGATAACAAGGTTGCCCAAGCTGGACAGTTGGCCCTCTCTGTTGGGTTATTGCTGGTGGAATTTTCAAAAGTCCTTGCTTTTTTCTTCCTATGAATTAGACTATCTTATGAGTGATTTATACGATTTCTCTGTTGCAAACACAATAGCAAAAGAAAATGTGTTGTCCCCGCGATAGTAATAAGGTGTTTGCTAAACTTCTCATAATGGAATATTTTTAAACTAAAACACTTTACGGGGCTTTGCAGTTTCAAACGCATATTTGTTTACGTAGTAATTTCTTACATTTGTTTCTTTATATCTCTCGAGAAAATCTAGCAATGATTCTTTGAATTGATGAATAGAAATAACAATGGCGTGGGATTGAGTTATACTAAAACACTTCTCATAATGGAATATTTTAAAACTAAAACACTTTATGGGGCTTTGCTGTTTCAAACACATATTTGTTTATGTAGTAATTTGTTACATTTGTTTCTTTATATCTCTCGAGAAAATCTAGCAATGATTCTCTAAATTAATGAATAGAACTAACAATAATGGTGTGGGATTAAGTTGGTGTTCCCAGCATTGAGCTTGCGCACTATGATACTTTGCCCTGTTCTTGTTTTTAATGATACTCGTTTGAATCTGGATCCATATGAATTGAATTAATTATGGGTGATGATGAGACAAAAGCGGCATGCCATGGCATTAATAGCAAAGCTAAGTCAATAAAACGTATCCTCCTTTTGAGGATAACATTGTCTAAGTCAATTTTGGGCGGAGAAATGATGAGTAGGGGTGAGCATTGGTCCAAGGTTGACCTCCTACTGGCCCAATTCGGCTAATCAAGATTCGATTCTTAAGGGGATTGGGCCAATCCCCAATCCCCAAATCCCCCAATCTTAGGTGCAGTTGAAACCTTTATTATACTGGTTGGTCCTTAGATTTGGGGCTTTAGGGATGGTTCAACTTGGACTAATCCTATAGTTGGTCCAAACCCTAAGTATATAACTATAGGTGCCTCTCCTCTCCTACCGCCGCTTTCCTCTCTCAAAGTCTCATTCTCACTCTTTCCCTTAATCTCATATTAATGCTGAAATCTTCCATTTCCATCTCTTCGTCTTGTTTGTACTCATTTGAACTGAGCGAACAATTCTTTTCTCCTTTTGTTCGTGCTTTTGCTTGCGCTCGCTGAATCTCCGTTGCTTTAGGTGAGCCCTTGATTCTTTTCATTGATTCACATTTTTTTTTTCTTTTTATTTTTGCTGATTCATCTATCATGAGGTGTTGTGGATGACGGGCTTAGATTTGTTGGAATGGAATGTTTCACTTGGTTGTGATTGGCGGTGGGAGCTGTCTCTCCATGTTTTGAATAAGTTGGACTTAAAGGTATTAGTGGTTTTCCCTTTTGAGTTTGGTGAATTCGAGGGTTGTAGACAACAGGACACTACAAGTCATTGATATGGTTATAGCCATGGCTATGCCACAATAGATTCGCTTGAAGGAGTGAGAATGATTAAGTGGTTTGGATTGAGTAGGTCTATTAATGTCGAAGAGTATATTGAGAATACCAAAAAGGTTTAGATTAGGTAAATCTAAGCAATTCATATTTCTTTTGTCTTCTTTTTTATGGATTGTCATATCAAGGGGATTACCATGGATAAATAGAGTTCACATATTGAAGTTGGATAAATATAAGTAATGAGATGTTCCATCAATAAAACTAATAGTAATTTGTTTGTTGTTGGTCTGGTCATTATTTAGTTGCTCAATGCCGCATTGTCAATATATATATAATTTCCCAACAAAATAAATAAATGTATGTGTACGTTTTCGACTGAAAAAATGGATATATACAGTTCTCCCTTTTGAAAAATGTTGGTCTTGGATTAATCTTAATATTGGATCGGACTCGTCTAGCTCTCGAGCTCAACACCATCTATTCCTAATCCTAAAAATGAAGAATCAATATCGTACGGTTGATTTCTGGATTCAGAGGTGGATCGATCTAATCCGGATCGCGTTTCCTAAGGACGACCCGTAACAGGGCACGAACGGGATTAAATAGGGAGAGGCATCATTCGCGTTTCCTAAGGACGACCTGTAACAGGACACGAACGGGATTAAATAGGGAGAGGCATCATTCGCGTTTCCTAAGGACGACCTGTAACAGGACACGAACGGGATTAAATAGGGAGAGGCATCATTACTGATAAAGACAGGGACAATGTCAAATCCCCATGTCGGTCCTGGTCAGAACCCATATTTTCTCCTCCAAAAGGACAGTATTCTAATAATAAAAATCCATCCATCCATCGATGAGCAAAGACAAAACGCCTTTTCCCCTTCTCCCATAAGCAAACCTCGGACAACGAGCCTTCGACCGGACAAGACACATTCATTCATTACCTGAATTAAAATAGCCTCCACTTTCCAGCTTCCCCACCCTGCCAAAGCATGCCCCCCAATCCCCGTTCCCCTGCCACCAAGACATTAAATAACTCAGTGTACGTGCGCGCTTGTGTAGAGACGGGGAGAATGGACTGTTCGTGCTGGGGGATGATAGCGCAGGCGAAGGAAGAGCTGGAGACGCTGGAGACGCAGCACCCCGGCCGCCTCGGCCTTCTCAAGGCGGAGGTCAAGTCCTTCATCCTCTTCCTCGAGTCCGAGCATCTGCTTCACCACCACACCCCCTCCCCGCTTCCCTCCTCTTTCTCAGTCGGCACTCAAGGTTTGGGTCTCTGCTTTGCTTCTTAACAGATATGGTGCATGCTTGCTTGCTTGCTTGCCTGCGTGCGTGCTTCTCTTAGGCCCGTGGTGCGTGTGAAGACAAAGCTCTCTAGACCACTATATGTAAGTCTGATCAGCTGCTTTAATGGTGTGCGAGCAGAATCATCAACCTCCAAGAAGAGGAAGAAGAGAGCGGTGGAACAGACGGCGGGCGTCAGAACCGCCGGCCCGTCGCCGAAGCGGAGTAGGATTGATGCTGTTCTCGACAGAGCCATATCTTGCCTGAAGAAAATCCAAGAGCTCAAGTCTAGCCTGCGCTGATACTGCTACCTCCGCAAGAAGAAATTTTAAGCATGATAGCACTCATGCTCTGTTCATTTATATGTAAAGACCATTCATCGACTCTCCACTTCAATACTAGCAAAACTCCAACAGGACGCAGCAAGGGCAAGAGGGTATTAGTATTATTTTTCCATCCGGCAAGAGGGTATTAGTATTATTTTTCCATCCAAGTACCATACGCTAACCCTATGCCGTATTGAATCCCTCATCATATGGTAATAAAAGAGAGTGATAGTCTCGGAATATGCAATAGTTCCTCACTTCAAGCTTGTATTTACAGGACTCAAACTTCTCCAGATACTGCTGTTTTTTTTTTCCTTTTCAAATAAAATCTAACGGTTCAGACACCAGCACGAATTAGTTCCTACCAATTTGAAATGAACAATTTTCTTTCAGCACTACAACTGAATCATATCATAATATACATGACAAACATTTGATCAATTGTTAATGTTTTTTTCTCCTGCAGTTGCAATTTTTTTTGTCTTTCCCATTTGCGCATCAACCTCTATTTACAGAAAGCAGATGGCATAGGATCAGTTCCTTTGTCTAACCCTCCTCCCATGGCTGTCACCGCCATCAGAGAGCTGTGCCCACACACTGCGAGTTTTTCCACTGTCAGGGCTTAAGTCCTTTTCGCAACCTGCCACCGTTTTAAGAAGCTCCGACTGCAGAGAAACGTTGTTCTCTTTAAGACACTCGAAGCCGTCTGATCGCATTACAGCTGCAATAAGAGAGCCAGGGTAAATGTAGGATATCCAAATCAATAAAGAATCACTCAGACATCCCACAGAACATGGCAAAAACATCGCATAATAGCATCATAGCCAGGACACAAATTTTATCTTCTCCTGGTGCTAAACTCAGGAGAAAATGAAGCCTTCCACTCATCTTCCCTTCTATTCCTACGGTAAAATGACTTTTGCTTCTCAAAACTTTTAAGTACGATTACCAAACAAAACACCCAAATACTACAAGGACTGAAATAAACCATAATCAAACTAAAGCAGCAGGGGAATCCTACACAGGCTAAAGGATTGTAGCAGAGTCTACTAGCTAGACGCCAGAACTTAAGGTGAGCCATGCCCTACAACCACTGCTACGCAAGAAAAATCAAAGGGACAGTTTCTTCTCTTCACAGTTTTTTTTTTTTTTCCTTTTGTCAAGCATCATGTAAAATTGTTGTTCACACCGAAACTATGTTGCCTTCACTAGCTATAACCCCCCAAAAAATCCAACTAAAAACATGGCTTACCCAAAAAGAAAAACATAACCAAACCTAGAAGCCCCCAACACCTGTTCTATTTAAAAGTTTCTGAAATCTTCACAGAATCTGTCCCCGTCAGAGAACAGATGTCATGTCACTCTGTAGGATTAACTAAAAAACAAGCAAGCAAACAATCAATATTTCAAACTAGAAGTGGTAGTGCTACCAGACAACTTCCCATCCAATGAAGGTTCAAATTAGCCTTCCAGAATTTCTTGAAAAGTAGAAACATTGTTCCTGAGTCCTGACAAGAAGTTCAAAAAAAAAAAAAAATTATGTACCTGCAAGATTTTCAGCTGCAAACTTCAGGCAAACAGCTTTCAGTTCCTTCGCATGGTAACGGTCAGCCAAGGCCAAAATTTCACAAACAGTGGTGACAGATATATCCTTGCAGAGGTACGACCCACACATTATTCTCAGTCTGTCCACACCATATCTGTCTGCCACCGCTAACAGTTTCACTAATAAGGTCTCAGACATAGAATATGCATGACCTGAGCAAGATGTCACTGACTTTTCATCTTCTGGCAGATTATCTGTGTAAATGAAATAAAGCAAAGCCTGTCTAGCACAAAATGAAACTTAGGTCATGAATCTTGAAAAATTTACCGTCGAAGCTTAAAGAAAACAATGAAGGGCATATCTCTTATAGCACCTTCAAATAAAGTAAATAACAAAAACTTTCACCTTGAAGACTGCAGGTTCTAAATCATCAACAACTATCTCTTGCTTATTTTCGCCCACTCCATCGAAAAGTTCAGATCGGAATACAGAGGAGCGAGCAGCCAACACCAACTTGTGAGCATGGAACTTCTCACCCCACACATCAAAAGTAATATCCGAGCCTTCCATATTTTCAAGTAGCATGCCAAAATGAGTTCCAATATTGGACTCCGGGACTCGGATTGAATTCAAAATGGACGGTCTATGGATGAAACCACAACTCCTACAGTGCAGTTTATCTTCAAGCAGTCATCCTTCAGGTAATCCGATGTTTCAAGATGAGATCGTCTGAAAAATCGCTTGTATCCCCTATGAAAAATCACAAGCAGCAAATAACTCATTCTCTTGCTGCTCAGAATTAATCTGACAAAGACAACACTATACAGGGACAAGAGGTCTCAATGTTCACTTCTCCACCACCTCAAGAGGACATTGACACTCTTCTCTCAATGTCGAAACTTCAACTCAGTTTTTATACTCGTTCTCGAGATAGCATTCAGTCTAATTGATCAAGTATTAGTCGTGTCGAATCGATGGGATACAAATTCCACCATATTCATCACACATTCGACACTACGTTAATCCGAAAGTACAAATGCCACATTCTAATCAACAATAATCAGCAGGAAAACCATCACCTAATCCAGACAAACACAAAAAAGAGAAAAAAAAAGAAAAATTCAAGATTTCAAGAATGAAAAAAGAAAGAAGGAAAAAAGGACTCACCACATGCTGCCTCGGTACTTGAGAGTGTAGGGGCCGCTCGCCAGAGACCGATCGAAATGGCTGTGCACCTTGTGCTTGCCCTTCCCGCTCTGATCCAAGAGCGTGAGCTCGAACAGCGCCCTCACGTCGGCGCCGTCGCTGGCCAGCGAGATGAACACCGAGACGTAGGTCGAGTTGTCCTCCGGGTTCTTCCCGTCGGGGTAGAAGTAGATGGCCCACTGGTATCCCCCGATGGTGAAGTTGTCGCTGGCGATGTGCTTGCCGATGCCCATGCCCTTGGCCAGCGAGTAGCCCTTGATCTCGAAGCAGTGGGAGCCGTTGACGGTCTCGGTCACCGACCGCGACGTCGTGGGCGGCGCCGCCGCGGCCAGCATCGGGGCCTCCGCCTCTAGCGCCATCGCCTGCACGGGAAGCCGAAGTCCATATAAGACCGGAGACACTCGATTCGCAGGGAGAGAAGATGACGACGGCTGCGGCTGCGGCGGCGGCGGAGATTTCGAAAGGGGAATGGGGAATTCAAAATTAGGGCTCGGAATTTGGGGGCCGGAGATTTCAATTGCGATTTCGGTTTCTATCTTCTTGTAATTCTGCAGAAGTGCAGAGGGCTTTGAGGATGACGATGGCGATGGCGATGGCGGTGGGGGGCGTCGACGGGAGATGATGAGGTCATCTGACTGGCACGTGCGGGTCTGGAAGGCTCCGGAGGTCATTTTGGTCTTTTCCCAGAGTCAAGCCTTTTTTTTTTTGGGGGTCTAACGAGAATTAAGCGTTGAAATGGAACTGAAATTGCTCGAGTGGTTTTTTTTTTTTTTTTTTGGGGGGGGAATATTTAATAAATACGAATTGGAGCTTTTTTGTTTTTGCTCGATTTTCGGAATTAATTATTCTGGTGGAAGGAGTGAATTTCCAGTCTTATTTTTGCATGAGCTTTATAGTTCGGTTTGAAATTATAATTAAATTGACGCTAGTCGCATACCTGAATTTTGGCGCTTGTTAATTCGAAATAAAGCTGGAATTAAAATAGATTCGAAAAGCTTTGGAAACTTGTGGTAATGTAACAAAATGCGATGAGTATAAAAGACTGTCTAAATATAAGCCTCAAATTGGTGTAAAAAAAAGGGTTGAATGGATGCCGATAGGGTATAAAAGGCAATTGCAAATCCTTCAATGAACTGGTTGATAAAGAGGATAATTATCAAAAAAATCTTAAATCCATTATGCTTATATCAATTGAGTTCGAATATTTTTTACATTTTGTTAATTGAGTTTATTTAGTTAATTTTTATTTGAAATCATTGATGCAAATACCAGCTATTTTGCATAACATGATCAGTACTTATGTATACATTTTTTAAATAAAGTTTTAGTATTTTTTATTTTTATAATTTTTTTGATTTTTTGGAGTAAGAGTAGGCGGGGTTGGCCACGGCGAAAGCCACCTCACCCTCACCCCGATCTTGGTCAATGAAGGGCATGTGGCCTTCACATCAATCTAGTGAGGGCATCTCGACTCTTGCTTGTGGCCATTGATTAAAAAAGAAGAAGAAAAAACCTACAAAAAATATAAAAATACAAAAATAAAATTTTTAAAATTTAATTGGTATAAGTGAAATTTATTTATGAATTCTTTGGTGATGTCAAACTTCCAAACATTGATAGCACTAACAAGTAAATTTAAGAAAAAAATTTCTCTATTTTTATTTGAAATGAAAATGGAAAAGAAAGGGGGGAGAGAGAGATTACCTCAATAGCTGATTGAAAGGAATGCTTAGACCCTAGGCAAGACCAGATAGAGAACTTCCTGGATGAGCTCTCCTCTGGAAATGGTAAAGAAAGATGCTACAGACCATTTTGAAGGGGCTTTTCCTTGTGTTTTTTAACCTTTTTTCCCTGCAATTAGTGTGCTACATAATTTGGGAAACCGACCAGAAAAAAGACAAAAAGAAAACCTCTAGAAATCCAGTATTTTCTTCGATTCATTAAATATGGTCAGTAGTCAATGGGCATTTTGTTGGTGAGGATTTGGAAGCAAATTCTGCATTTAAGACATACTCGAAAAAGACAAAGAAAATCTCTAGGAATCCAGTACTCTCTTCAATTGATTAAATATGGTCAATGGTCAATGGTCAATGGGCATCTTGTAGAAAAGGAGTTGCTGAGGATTTGGAAGAAAATTCTGCATCTATGACCATTTTATGACTGGCTATGGATAAATATCTTGAGTTGTACCTTCACTTGCAATCGATTTGCTTTTTCAGGCATTTTACTTTAGTGCGTCTCATATGACGTCTCAATATCATAAATTCACGAACGAATTTATTTAGGAAATTCTAAACAATTAAGATCTTTTGTGACCTTAATAAATGATTGGATGTAATAAAGGATCTTCGTCACCTCTTTTACCCCACGAGATTGCCTTTTTTGATGACAAATTATATGGAAAATCTTATTTTTATTACAATTTATTAATTTAATTCTAAATCTTTTAATAATGTTAATTAAATCTAAAACTTTTTCATGTTTTATCAATTGAATTAATTCAATTAATTTTGAACGGAAATTATGATATAAACACTAATCATTTTACTTGATATTACTGATGTCGATATTTTAAAATAATGTTTTCTCGAATTTATTATTAATTTTTTTCTTCTATCTTTTATTTTCCTTTTCTCTTTTCTTTCTTTTTTTTTTTTTTTTGGCTTTTTGTCTTTTCCCTTTCCCCTTTTTCCATATTGTCTTCACTCCATGCTTTTATTTGATTTTTCTTTTCTGGTATAGATAATATATGCTTTCATCTTTATAAATAAGCCAAATCAGTATCAGAATCAGTATTCTTTTTTTTTTTCCTTTTCTCTTTTCTTCCTTTCTTTTGGTTTTTTTGTCTTTTTCACTTTCCCCTTTTTCCGTATTGTCTTCACTTCATGCTTTTATTTGATGTTTCTTTTCTGGCATAGATAATAATATATGCTCTATCATTTCATCTTTATAAAGAAGCCAAATCAGAATCAGAATCCTCAGCCAGCTTATAAAACGCCTTTCACCTTCAGCTTCTGGTATCTCTCTCTCCCTTGACTTCCCGGCTCGTCACCATCATACAAAATGGCAGAAAATGCCGGTACCGCCGCCGCCAAGCCGGCCTTGATACCGCCGGAGGAGGCTCTCCGGATAGTCCTCGGCGCCGCGCGGCGGCTGCCGCCGGTCGCCGTGCCTCTCCACGACGCTCTCGGGAAGGTCCTCGCCGAGGACATCCGAGCTCCGGATCCTCTGCCTCCGTATCCGGCTTCAGTCAAGGTCTGAGCTCGAGTTTTCGATTGCTGGCTCTTTGCTCGAAACTGCTCTTGAAAAGCGCGCGCGCGCGCGCGCGGGTGTGCTCTGCGGTGCGACCGGAATGATGTCTTTCGCCGGTCATTTCGCGGATGCACGTGTTGGATGATCGAGCGTTCGAGATGTGCGTCTTCGTTCGGGAGTTAGCGTGCTTATTGGATACGCTGTTAATAGTCAATGTAGCTATTGATGTTCGGATTGTTGTTTTTGCTAGGAATAGGTAATGCTGTTTTAGAACTTCCAAAGCAATCGATGCTGATGTCGCATGTTGTTGGGCCGTCTGAGCTATTCCTTTCGTTAGGTCTTTGCAATTGGTTGCGTCGGGACTTGGATTTTAAGCGGACTATGTAGCATGAATGCTGTTGTGTGGAAATGTTTTTCCGTCTCTAAGATGAACAGCAGTACTCTTCGAGGCAGAAATCATTATTGAACTGCAATAGAAAGATTGGAACCATTTTCTGGTTAAGACTTGATGATCCGTAAAGTCCTACTAAGATAGCAACTTGGGCTCCTTGCTTCTGGAGGTTCTCTTTCAACCAGTGTTCAGTAGGTCCCCTTTCAATCTTCAGTTTGGATGTTGTGATTAGCTCTTGCAATAATGATAAACAGAGTCTTTTCCCTTAATTGGGTTTGGTTAAATGGATAGTTCTCTTTTGTTGCACCCCTTAAGTATGACGTTGTATGTTGTTGGGTTTTCTCAAAGATTCCATCATATATTGTGAAAATAGGATCCTGCCATCTGCTTGCCTTTGTTTTGTAAAGAACGTCAAAAAATGGCTATATGTTTTCCTTGAGTGAATTCGATTGCCTGCAGGATGGTTATGCAGTAGTTGCTTCAGATGGGCCTGGTGAGTATCCTGTAATTACTGAATCAAGAGCTGGAAATGATGGAGTTGGTGTTATCGTGACTCCAGGAACTGTTGCTTATGTAACAACTGGAGGTGAGTCATTCATCTTCAACTCACTACCATCTATCTAATTATAGGTGAGGATTGGAGAATTTTTCTTTGGAACTCTTTCATTTGAAGGTGTGAGGGATGTAAATTTTTAGCGTTTCACTGCAATAAGATTTAAATCACATGAATATTTTAGTTAATGAAATCCGATAAGTATCACCTTATTATAGGATCGGAATCTCATAAAGCTTACCCTGATATAGTTTGTACAGCTTATTCAAGATTCTTTTTGCCGAATTTCCATTCAAGTCGATATCTTTCTTCCAGGCCCTATACCAGATGGAGCTGATGCAGTAGTTCAAGTTGAGGACACTGAATTAGTGAAAGGTTCTCTGACTGACCAAAAGCGAGTGAAAATATTGGTTCAAACTAGCAAAGGGGTTGATATTCGTCCAGTGGTATGACCTTTAATTTTGACATCAAGTGAAGGCATAATTTTGAATCTTTTGTTTCTTGGTTATCAAAATTCTTTCCTAAACCATAAGCTCGACATGTCAAAGGTTTTTTTCTAAATGCCATGCCTAGGGATATGATATTGAGAGAGATTCCATGGTACTTACAGCTGGAGAAAGGATAGGTCCTTCAGAAGTTGGTCTACTCGCTACAGTTGGGGTCACCAATGTTAAAGTACATCATTCTCTCTCTCTCTCTCTCTTGCACGCGCGCATGTGCATGATGCGCATGCCCGCGCGTGTCCAATCACTGCGTGCATGCATTTATCTACTTGTGTATATGCAAAAATTATGGGAAAATAATGGCTTTAAGCAGATTTGCTAGAGTTGGCTCACCAGTTTCCATGATTTCATGAGATAGGTGTGTAATCTCTGATAAGTACTCGTGCTAATATTTAATGTCTCCATGTAGGTTTATCCTTACCCCACAGTTGCTGTCCTTTCTACTGGAGATGAACTTGTGGATTCGAGTACTAAGTGTCTGAATCGGGGCCAGGTATGACTTTCTGTGCTATGGCTGATAGCTTCACGGAATTAAATAGATGTTCTTCTTCCTATATTAGATGTTTAGATAAATTTGTGTGAAGGATTGTTAAAAGGTTACTCCCTCATCCTTGTATTGTTATGTGTTTTGCGCTGGATAGTCCTTTTCTCTACCATTCGATCATATTTGTCCTATCAGTTACAGGTGGTTTAGTTGTTCATGAGATGCAGCCTTAATGATTAAGATGGTTTTAGCTGAACAGATTCGCGATTCCAATCGAGCAATGTTATTAGCTGCTGCTATGCAACAACAGTGTAAAGTTCTTGATCTTGGCATTGCTCGAGATGATGAAGAAGAAATTGAAAGGATCATCCAAAGTGCCTTATCTTCTGGGATTGATATTTTGCTGACTTCTGGCGGTGTTTCCATGGGAGACAAAGACTTTATCAAGCCTTTGCTGGAAAAGCAGGGTAAAGTATATTTCAATAAGGTAACTATCGGCCATGCACAAGTTTCCAGCTAAATTCCTGGGAAATTTAACTCTCCACATTACTTGCATGCATTTTGGCATTTCTAGCAAACATCAGTTTAGACTAATTTGTTGAGTTTCTGCAATTCCTTTGATGGAAAGCGAATTTTTATTTCAGCTATGTCAGTCACTTTCTTAGTTGATGAAAGATGAAAATAACCTTCTATCTGGTGTTGATTACATTTTCAGGTTTGCATGAAACCTGGGAAACCGCTAACATTTGCAGAAATTACTGCAAATACTGCTGAAAGTAGGACATCAAATAGAATTCTTGCATTTGGACTACCAGGAAATCCAGTTAGCTGCATAGTCTGCTTTAATCTCTTTGTAGTTCCAGCAATACGGTATCTTGCTGGATGGGCTAACCCAAAGCTTCTGAGGTAGCTGTTCTTGTCAAATTACTTGCACTTAACAATTTTTGCACAAAAGGCCTAAATAGATCCCCCTTAATTGGTGTATTTTTCACAGAGTACAAGCGCGTCTTAAGCAGTCCATAAAGACAGATCCAGTCCGGATTGAGTATCATCGTGGCATCATCAGGTGGTTGGTGAATGATGGATCTGGCACTCCTGGGTTAGTCTTTTTGCAGTCTATATTTCCCTTTGATGAGCTCTACTATTTTCAAACCAAACCAGGAGGGCCTCATTTCTATAAACTGGTCAATGAAAGCCCTTTCAATATGTGTGGAAATGATTGGTGGTCAACTTGACTTGTGGGTTTCAGTTTTGTTGCTGAGAGTACTGGCCATCAAGTGAGCAGCCGCCTTCTCAGCATGAAGTCTGCAAATGCATTGTTAGTGCTTCCTGCAACAGGCTCTGTAATACCTGCTGGAACCTCAGTCCCAGCTATTACAATATCCGATCTAAGTGCTAGTGCTCCTAGCAAGAGTCCCTTATTGCCAGATTCAGTTTCTGTGGTGCAAGTAACTCCATCTCAAGATACTGTTGCTGATGGACATCAAGAAGGTGCATACAGGGTTGCAATTTTGACCGTGAGTGACACTGTTGCATCCGGAGCTGGGCCTGATCGGAGGTAGCATTTCAATGATTTCTCTTGTTAGGGTAGAATGTTGCCTTACTGCAGTCTTTATTGCTTACCCATTGCTGAACATGCTGGAAAACGTCCTTGTTATCCTGGTGGCAGTTGTTCCTCTTTTCACAGGTTTTTAACAAATATTTTGTTTTAATCGGTAATGATAATGATTAAAGTCCGTCAAAAAATTGAGTGACTCGTTAGCAAAGCCTCACCATATTTCAAAAATTAAAAGTTGGAATTCTGCTGTTGTGGAGTCACTTTTCTCTATTCCCTATTGATTAATTGCGATGGATGGAGAATAGGTTTGTACATCTGCGTGTGGTGAATTAAGCTGGCTTGGTAGGTCTGAGACAATTCGTAACTGTTATGTGGCTTAAACGTATGGCTGATGTCTCTGACATGCATCTTGATACACCTCTTTAAATCGTTATTTTAAAGAGGTCACTTTGCTGATGCCAGAGCAAAAATGGCAGAATTGATATTGCTTCCTACCAAAGTATGACTTGGAAGTACTATAGCCTTTGCTACAGTTTTCTGCACCTCATTAAGAGAACTTTTGTGCAGATTAAGGGCATAGAGCCCTATCATCAATTCTAGTGTTTTTCTTGTCCTTTCTTACTATTTCAAACAGTAGTTGATGATTTCAACCTTTTTTGTGTATTCTGGATTTTTTTTCCAGCAGAGCTGTTGCTGCTTTCAAATTCTTTTTCTTTGTCTTTTGTATATGCATTTATATCTCCATTTCTATTTCTTAAGAGATGGAGAATATAATATTTATGTTTGTCTATTGAAAGTCAGCTCCTAGTTTTGCTATTGCTACTTTATCAACTTTGGTATGTTGTTCTACGTTGACTGGAACGCTGAACTATAGATTTGAGTCTTTCTCAGAATTCATTAGCTTAGTATTACTGCTAAAGAAGAGACTTTTGGTGCTGAAGCTTTGTTATCCAAAGATTCCAGCTAGTTCTCTGACTTGGCTCCGGAAATTGAAAATATAATTGGTTTTGACTAGCTGCTCTTAATATAAAGCCTTTCCTCTTTCTATAAGTGAATAGAGTTGTATGCAAAAAATCGAGGATGAGAGAACAGGAGTTTTCTTGAGTTCAAGTTGAAGATGCTAACCTTTGAATGATGAATTATTGTTTTCAAGTTATCTTTCCTCATATTTCTATTGCACGTTTGGAGCTTGAAGACATTAATAAGTTGTAGAAAGATTAGAACATGATTTCCTGACATACATAATCTGGAAATAGTTCAAACTTGCAGTGGTCCAAGGGCTGTTACGGTCGTTAATTCTTCGTCAGAAAGGTTAGGAGGGGCTAGAGTAGCTGCAACTGCCGTGGTCCCAGATGAAGTGGTGAAAATTAAGGATATTCTGCAGAGATGGGCTGATGTTGATAAGATGGATCTGATTCTCACTCTTGGTGAGTTCACCGTGTTTCTAATCTTGAAACCGCCTTCACGTTGTTCTCATGAATTTTGCCACTGTCATTTGTTCTTTAAGGTGGCACTGGCTTCACTCCTAGGGATGTGACTCCTGAAGCAACAAAAGAGTTGATTGAAAAAGAAACCCCGGGTTTACTCTATGTAATGATGCAGGAAAGTTTGAAGGTAACTCCCTAGTTCTGTCTACAACTGCCAGCTTGGTGCAGGATGTCCAACATGAGTTTTCTGTCAGGGATTTAAGGGATAGTGGCAGTTGGCATTTACTCCTTTTTGGCCAAGAGTTGATGTCCTCCTTAGATGAATACATTCTTTTTTGTTTATTTCACCATTTCTGTTTAGGAGATGCATTATTCTTATTGTGTAATGACTTTATTGATTCATTTCACGATATTAATATCATGAGTAGAAAGTTGATGTACTCTTTGAAGTTCACTGTCAAATCTCTGTCTGGGTGAAAGGAAGTGGCTGACCAATAGGAAGAGACTCATACTAGCCTTGAGCAACTGCTGTTTAATTTAGGAGATATCAGTAAAAAATTGCTTATGCTTATGTATTATTGAAAATATTCAGTGTCAAAGTTAACTTTTTCTGTACTGAGATTATGTCGATCTACTTACCTTAATTTACTGAACTTGGTTGTCCTTAATTTGCGTAGGTGACACCTTTTGCGATGCTCTCCCGTGCTGCTGCTGGAATAAGAGGCTCTTCATTGGTAATGCTACAAATATTTTCCTCCATAACTGATGATAATGTGCAACGGAATAAAAAATCTTAGTGGCTTTACATTTATATCTGGGAAGTCATTTATTTGACTACACAGTTAAAAGTCAAAACCTCTGTTAGGGACCTTACACAAAGTAACCAACTGTAAATTGATTAGAATAGCAAATTGCTCCCACTTGTTGTCGAGCTTTAAATTGTGGAAAATTGGCAAACCAGCATTTGGATAGCTTTTGAAGTCTTAAACTGCTTCTGAACCAGGCGACTTTGGTTTTTTCACTTCTTTAAATAGCTGTGCTTCCAAAGTTGAAAAGAGCAGTTTTCTGGATACAGATTTTTCCTAAAGTGTTCTATTGTTTAATTTGTTGGAAAGTTACCCTTTTAAATTAGTTGAACTGAAGTTGTATTGATTAATTAATTGTCTGAAATTGCTGCATCGGTCAATTCTCCTTCCAAACAGTATGAATTTCCTTTAAAACTAGCAGCATATATTTCACCTGATTTGTAAGTCCTAAGGATGATCCACTAAAATTTTCCAATTCACTGACATATTTTTATTATTTTAATATAGAGATGCCCTGATTATATGTGAAATAGCTCATCTTGTATATCTCTGTTTCCATATGATATTTGTGGAAGCATTCTGATATTGTCAAACACACAAGGGATTAGAAATATGAAGATGCTTCACTTCCTTGATTTATGCTCATTGTGAATTGTGATGCCAAAAATACACAGATCATTAACATGCCTGGCAATCCAAATGCTGTTGCGGAATGCATGGATGCTTTGTTGCCTGCCCTCAAGCACGCCTTGAAGCAAATCAAGGGAGACAAGAGAGAGAAGCATCCTCGCCATGTCCCTCATGCTCAAGCGGTGCCCGCGGACACCTGGGAGCATAGTTATAAGTCGGCCTCTGGTGGCGAAACGGAACGCGGTTGTTCGTGTTCCCACTGATGATGTTTGAGGTGAAGTTTCATTCTTGTAAATTATTACAACTGTCTTGTGTCTACTGGTAGGCAAAGTGTTAGCTTACCTTGAGAATTATCATGCTTATGGCCTCTGTAGTGAACAAGTTCCGTGATACGAGGATGGTCGGTGGACAGTTTCGTAGTAACAAGTCATCTGATGAACACTTGCTTATACACAGTTATTTATATACTTTGAATAAAAGGAACAAAGTCATGCGGTCGAATTGACATTTGAATGGTGATTTGAAGTCTTTAAAATTTTCTTGAATTAGTAGAGTCCAGTCATCGCATGTGCTTTAGTTGCATCACAAAAATGCGAGACGTCGTGGTCATGGGTAGATGTGAAGGGTCAGTTTTAGCACGCTGTCTGTCCTACTAACCCGATTAGTAATTTTTCCTATGAAAAAGAAAGTTTCTATATATTACAGGAGAGAGGACTTTCAAATTAGTTGGTAATCTATTCTTAAACAAAAAAGAAGTTTTCTCATGTCGATCATTAGCGATTTTGTTACACGTTTTGTTACTTTTAAGAGGTAAAAGTAATTTCTTGACGGCAAAAAAAGAAAAGTTATTCTAAAACTGCTAAAAGTTGGTGGCACAGTTTAAACGTGGATGATTGGAAATCTGCCTTTCACATTGACCAGAAACTTTCTTTATTAGAAAGTGAGATTTCTCCTATAAAAAATTTGTACTTCTGTCACGGTTTCTTGCGACTTTAAGTTCAAAATTACTTGAAAACCTATCAAAAGTTAGTAATATGGACAAGTGATTAGTGACTTTCTTAGCAACTTTTTAATGTTAAAAGTGACTTCAAAAGTATCATAAGTTGATAAATTTAAACATAGTAATATTTAATGCGATGGACCTGTCATGCTTGAAGGTGTTGATTTGGATGGCGAGGTAGTTTGCCTGTGTTTTTTTTTTTTTTTTTTTTTTTTGGGGTTCCAGCCTTTACTCAACGAGAGATTCTGAATATATCATATTTGGGAAGTGCATCCTTAAGATTGTTTTGGGTGCACGAAAGTTGATCTGGACACTAGCGGACTGCTATAAAAGAAAATTGTCATAGGTTTTGATTTTAGGTAAGAGAGAGGCCTCATTTCAGATGATGCTGAATCATCTCTCGGTGGTAGGTCGGTCAATGATGTAGATACTGGAGATGTAGACACGGGTAGCTCCTCTACAATATCTACATCATTGACTGACCCGATCAGATTTTACTTGAATTCCCAGTGATCTTTGGAGTAATATTTGCATCATCATGTAAATTCTATCGTATTTGAATGATTGCACTATCAGAACTTAAGGCAATTCTCACCGATTAATGCATGCGTTATGTTTTGAGTGCATTGTAACACACCTTTATCCGATAAGTGGCCTATCAGAATTCCACTACCATTGTCACAATCGATGATCTATATTTTTTTGTTATTATGACAATTGCAAATACCATCAACTTCACCTGCCACCAGGGCACCAACCGCTGCTGCGCCTACCCACAGCCCCTGACCACCATCGGCATCGTCGTTGCCTCTCCGGTCACTTCTTGCCGCTCTCTCTGTCTCTCTGTCTCAACACTACCCAGCTCCACCGAGCACAACACAAAGAGGTCTCTCTCTCTCTCTCTGTGTCAACACTACTCTGCTCCACCAAGCACCACCACAAAGAGCACCACCCCCCGTCTGCCACCTTAAGGCACCATTCATGCTACTATCCACCATGTCAAAATTCGTTTCATAGAAAGATATGAGTTTTTATAATATCAACACTCAAGTTCTACACGTTTTCAAAAGATGAATCTATCTGTGCTGGTAAGATAGCACTTTATCCTGATAGCATGCTCTGTAATCATCTCCATAAGAATCTTGTGCATAAGAAATTAAGAACAGAAGGCCTTATGTCTAAAATAAGAATTAAGCTGGATGTTAAAAGTTAATCTCAATAAGATAAGTCCTATTAGAGGTATATACTTGCATTTGCTGAGTTCTACTCTGAGAATAGCCCCCTTACATATAAAATTCGGGTCATGATAAAAATATATATGACGATTAGGTCAACTTTCGAGTCGAGTTGCATCGGCCCAAATATATACAAGCACGTCGTACATGTGTCGGGACTTAAGGATTTGCAAAGAGTTATTCTTTTGGATTGATATCTAGGCATGAATTGGAATCTCATTCTCTACAGTTTTTCTTTCGGACTAATATCAAGAAGTTGAGTTGGGCATAAATTGGAATCTCATTCTTTAGAGTCAAAGTTTTGAGATATTTACTTTCCCCTCGAATAGTTTTGAAGTACATAAACTACTTTAAACAATTTTTATGAGGCCACCAAAAAAACAAGAAGAAGAAATCACCAAAATGCGAAAATAAACAACTATATTAATTAATATTTTTAAAAAGAGAGTAAATAACATAAATAGTTTTTAAATTTTGTCACTGAACTTAAACAAAACTTGTAACATTATTTATGAACTTTTAATTTGTATAATATGATCTCTAAATCTTTTATGTATATTTCAATTTAGTGTCTCGATTGTATAAAAATACTTAATATTAACGCTAAACTAATAGAAGGATGATATTAAGCATTTCATATGATCCATGCACGAAATTGAAAAGGTACAAAAAATTTAGGGATCGCATTAAATAAATTAAAATTCAGGGACGGCGTTACATATTGAGTTAAAATTTAGGGTTACGTTTCACATTTAGTGAAAATTCATGGATATGTATGTCATTATTCCGTAAAATATATGAAAAAAAAAAAAAGGCGCCCGAAAGAAGATATCCAACGTCCATTGTCAGGTTAGGACCCGAGGGAGAGAGGAAGAAGAGCCGTGCAGGCGTGCGGATTTGCGGTTCTATAAATTAGATGGGCCAAGTCTCTCTGCACTGCAGCGTGCCGTCCGTCCGTCCAATCTCTCCGCCTCGTTTCAGTTGACTCTCTCCACTTCCGCCACTCTCCCGCCCGCACCGGCACCGGCACCGGCACCGGCACCGGCACCCGCACCCGCCACCGTCGCCGCCTCTCCGTCCTCCGCTTCGCTCTCCGTCCGCCTCCGGTCAGGTACGCGCCCGCCCTCGCCCGCCCCCTCGCCGTCACGTTCCCGCGTCGGCGATGGACGGAGCCGCTTGCGATTGCTTCCCTCTATGATAGATCCGACTGGCGAGGTCGAGTCGTTCCGATGACCCGAAAAAAACAGAAAAAACGACTTCGCGGTGCTTGAGATGCTCGATTGGCGGTTTTTTATTTTTTATTTTTCCTTTTTTTGGGCTTTTAAGTGTTTGAGGGATGAAGAGTAAGGTGAAGCCTGAAGTAGTTGATCGTTGCATTTGTGCTGGGTTCGAACGCTCTCGATGGATGAGTGTGCCCGGGGGAGTCTGTGCTCGAGGTTTCGTTTCGGAGGGTATGGTTTCTTTAAGTCGTTTTTGGGGATGATTGTCCGCTGGTCGGTGTGTTCCCGATTACAAGGATTGAAACGGAAGTCGGGTCGAAGTCCGGGTAATTTTTATTTGATCTCCCTCTCCCACGCAAGATGGCGGAGACAAGGTGTTTGCCGTAATTTCGCTGAGACTTGGCTAGCGTTTTCAGTTTTGTAATTATGTAGATTAACCTTGAGTCTGGTCTGTCGTCCTGTGCTGGAGGTGTGTCGGATTGATACGCAACTTGATGGGAGGACAGATAGATGGATTCGGAGTTTATGATTATGTGATGTTTCTTTATAGTGGAAGGATATTTAAGTGGTTGACTGTAGCATGGTGCATCCACCTTTTCAATTATGTTTCTTCACGGAAATGATATCTGCAGAATGTTATGAAACAGAGCTATGGCGTCCCACATCGTTGGCTATCCTCGCATGGGGCCCAAGAGAGAGCTGAAGTTCGCGCTGGAGTCTTTCTGGGATAGGAAGAGCAGTGCTGAGGAGTTGCAGAAGGTGGCAGCTGACCTGAGGGCATCGATATGGAAGCAGATGGCTTCTGCCGGAATCAAATACATTCCCAGCAATACTTTCTCTTACTATGATCAGGTGTTAGATACCACAGCTATGCTGGGTGCTGTTCCTCCCAGATATGGCTGGAATGGGGGTGAGATTGAATTTGACACCTACTTCTCCATGGCGAGGGGTAATGCCTCTGTCCCAGCTATGGAAATGACCAAGTGGTTCGACACCAACTAGTGAGTTCTCTGCTCACATTGTGACCATATTCCCAGTATATCCTCATTCTCATGTTGCTGTGTCTGTGGAATGGTTATAATGTTTTTGTTTTGTTATTTACAGCCACTATATTGTCCCTGAGCTAGGACCAGATGTTAAGTTCTCTTATGCATCTCATAAGGCAGTTGATGAGTTCAAGGAGGCCAGAGCTGTAAGTGTGCTAAATCAGCTTATCACTTTACTGTTGCTCTCTCTCTCTCTCTCTCTCTGAGAGAATTTCTCCCTGGTTTCCTGAAGCTCTTAATTTTCTCTCTGATGCAGCTTGGAGTTGATACGGTTCCAGTCCTTGTTGGCCCTGTTTCCTACTTGTTGCTTTCCAAACCTGCCAAGGGTGTTGAGAAATCCTTTTCTCTTCTCTCCCTCATTGGAAAGATTGTTCCAATCTACAAGTAGGGGGCTGAGCCTCTCTGAAATAGTTTCCTGACCTGTGGTTCATTGATAGTGAATTTTCTGATGTCGCGTCAACTAAATTTTGTCTATGCAGGGAGGTTATTGCTGAACTGAAGGCAGCAGGTGCCACCTGGATACAGTTTGATGAGCCAACTCTTGTGAAGGATCTCGATTCTCACCAATTGCAAGCATTTACTCATGCCTACTCAGAGCTAGAGTCATCCCTGTCTGGCCTGAGTATTCTTATCGAGACATACTTTGCTGACGTGCCTGCAGAGGCGTACAAGACACTCACCTCTTTGAAAGGCATTGCAGGCTTTGGATTTGACCTAGTTCGTGGAACGAAGACCCTAGATTTGGTTAAAGGTGGATTTCCTTCTGGAAAATATCTTTTTGCTGGAGTAGTAGATGGAAGAAACATTTGGGCTAACGATCTGGATTCATCTCTCAAAACCCTGCAGGCCCTTGAGGGCGTCGTTGGAAAAGGTATGTATATATCATAGCACAGTTATAGAATTCTGCGTGAACTTGAAATCTATTTGCAAAGTGACTAACGCTTTGTGTATGACCTGTCAGATAAGGTCGTTGTTTCAACATCCTGTTCTCTTCTTCACACTGCCGTGGACCTATTAAATGAAACTAAATTGGATAAAGAGATCAAGTCATGGCTTGCATTTGCAGCCCAAAAAGTTGTTGAAGTAAATGCCTTGGCCCAGGCATTATTTGGACTGAAGGATGAGGTACTGGCAGGTGCTGAGATTGTTTATGAACATTTTATTTTCTTTCCAAATTGATGAATTTCCAGAAAGGAAGGGCATATACAATGTTAAGTATTTATGTGTGACTGTTTGAATGTATTCGTCTGTAATATTGGACTCAAATGTATTTTAGTTTTTTTGTGATAAACTTTAATTATTCCTTCATTCCAAGCAACAACCCTGCTGTTTGTGCTCTGTCCTTTGTTTCGAGATATCTAATCTTTTGGTTTGGATAAGTTGGGGCACATTATTATAAGCTCACTTTATTTGTTGTTTTCTGAGCATCTTCAGACTGTTTTCTCTGCAAATGCTGCCGCCCTAGCTTCGAGAAAGTTATCCCCGAGGGTGACAAATGAGGCTGTCCAAAAGGCTGTGAGTGATTTAACCCAACTATTTTACAGTCTGAGATTCTGAATGCCCAGTGTGACAGTTCCCATTAATTCATGGAAATGTGTGTCTTAGGCTGCTGCTCTAAAGGGCTCTGATCACCACCGGGCCGCAAATGTGAGTGCCAGGCTAGATGCTCAGCAGAAGAAACTGAACCTTCCAATTCTTCCCACCACCACCACTGGATCATTCCCTCAGACAATGGAGCTTAGAAAAGTACGCAGGGAATACAAGGCCAAAAAGTAAGCAATTTTCCTTGGCGCCAGCAATGGTTCTGTCAAGAGTGATTTTCACTTTCAGTCCTGAATTTGTGTGATTCATAAACTGTACTTCTCTTGGAATGTTAGGATTTCTGAGGATGATTATGTCAAGGCTATCAAGGAGGAGATCAGCAAAGTTGTCAAGCTTCAGGAAGAGCTTGACATTGATGTTTTGGTACATGGAGAGCCTGAGGTGAGGTTTTGTATAATCTGGATATTCAAATCCCATTTTGTATAAAATAGCTTTTCTGAAAGAAGGCTTACAAGTTTCCTTGCTGTTCTTTCCTGGATCTTGCTGATGCAGAGGAATGATATGGTTGAGTACTTTGGTGAGCAATTGTCTGGTTTTGCCTTCACTGTCAATGGGTGGGTACAATCTTACGGGTCACGATGTGTTAAACCACCTATTATCTATGGTGATGTCAGCCGTCCCAAGGCTATGACAGTCTTTTGGTCTTCAATGGCTCAAAGCATGACAAAACGTCCTATGAAGGGAATGCTTACTGGTCCTGTTACCATTCTGAACTGGTCTTTCGTAAGAAATGACCAACCAAGGTGAACAAAAGGAAGAGGAGAGGAGAGAGAAAAGAAAGGAAGCAAAATCTTTTTCAACCTGCTACTTAGTGGGCTTCTCTTCTTGTTTCCTTTGTTGCTCAAAGATACCTGGCTCTTGCAGATTTGAAACCTGCTATCAAATTGCTCTGGCAATTAAGGATGAGGTTGAGGATCTTGAGAAAGCCGGTGTCACTGTTATTCAAATTGACGAGGCTGCTTTAAGAGAGGGTTTGCCTCTTAGGAAGTCTGAGCAGGCTTTCTATCTTGACTGGGCTGTTCACTCATTCAGGATCACTAATTGTGGTGTTAAAGATACTACCCAGGTTAACTTTCCATTCCTTTCTTGATAATTGATGACAGATCCCAAAAGGTCAATTATAATAATCCCATTCATTCTTTCTTTCTTGTGATGAATGAGAGCTTAGGAATAATTTCTAGTTCTATTAAATTGGTGACTGAATTTGTCCCCACTTGCAAAATGTTAAAAATGCATCTGTAGATTTAGGAATAACTGCTGCCGAACTGATTAGTAGATTTCTTTACAATTGAGAGCACATTTGTTTTCTGAGTAAAGAGTGTTATTTATCTTGCTATCTTCTTCTTAGTTATTCACTGCATGAACTTATAATAAGGAAATATGGAGGGAATCAAGCCTTTAGTTCCTGCCTTATGATTTAATGGAAAAGATAGCAAAGACAGCATCCCTTTAGTACCGAACAGCTATCTGATTTGATTTGCAGATCCATACTCACATGTGCTATTCAAATTTCAATGACATCATCCACTCGATAATCAACATGGATTCTGATGTGATCACCATTGAGAACTCCAGATCAGATGAGAAGCTGCTCTCAGTTTTCCGTGAAGGAGTGAAATATGGTGCTGGCATTGGTCCGGGTGTCTATGACATTCATTCGCCCAGAATTCCATCCACAGAAGAAATTGCTGATAGAATTAACAAGATGCTTGCGGTCCTTGAGAGCAACATTCTTTGGGTCAACCCCGATTGTGGCCTCAAAACCCGCAAATACTCTGAAGTTAAGCCTGCTTTGAGCAACATGGTTGCTGCCGCCAAGCTCCTCCGCACCCAGCTAGCCAGTGCTAAGTGAGTTTACTAGGTAATTATGAGATGTTAGTGATCCTTGTGATGTGAAGGTTCCGTCGAAAGCTCAAATAAGTGGCTCCCCCTCCCTCCCCTTTTTAGGGAGATGAACATTCCACATTTTTGTCTTTGTTTTTTTTCATGTTTCACAAGTTGGTCATGTATACAGAGTACTCGTACTTGTACTGGAGTAGGTTTTCTCTCTATTTCTCTGTACTCTGGATTTATCGTTCTTTCTGACGGCCCCAACCCCTTTAAAAAAAATAACAATAAAGGGAATTTATCATATGTCAAGAGCGAAGTTTGGCCGTGAATTGTGAACTGGTTCATATGTACCAAAATCTTAGATAGAAAGAATATCAGTTAATTATTTATAATATGTAGAATGCACATTATTCACTGGTCACACTTAGAATTACATTTAATGCTGTATGAACTGTGGAGCAACAAATCGTTTTGGCGAGCTTAAAGTTCTGGGTCGGATTTGGGTGTTCCAAGAGACCTGAGTACGTGCTTCACGTACAGGCCAAGCACCAGAATTAGCAGAGCTGCCACCATGGTGTTCATCAAATTCCTTAGCTTCTTTTGATTCGTGACGTAACTCCCAACGTTTTCCTTGTAAATCTTGGCTCTGGGCTTACCAATGTTGCCGGCGTCCGATGTTCCCGCTTTTTCCATCCTCTTGCCTATATCTGCAGTTTCGCCCCCTTCTGATCCTCTTCAGTTGAGCCAAATCTTCGCTCTTCTTCTTCTGTAAAGGCGTTTCCGGTCCATATTTCGCTTCGTCTGCTTTCTTGCTCTCTTCTTCGACTTCCTTGTGTTTTTGCTCATCCTCTGTTGATTTCTTCTGTTTCTCCTCCTCTGCCATTTGTTCTTTAAGGTGGCACTGGCTTCACTCCTAGGGATGTGACTCCTGAAGCAACAAAAGAGTTGATTGAAAAAGAAACCCCGGGTTTACTCTATGTAATGATGCAGGAAAGTTTGAAAGTAACTCCCTAGTTCTGTCTATATGCCCTGACGAGTGCCAGCTTGGTGCAAGACGTCCAACATGAAGTTTTCTGTCAGGGATTTAAGGGATAGTTGCAGTTGACATTTACTCCTTTTTGGCCAAGAGTTGATGTCCTCCTTAGATGAATACATTCTTTTTTGTTTATTTCACCATTTCTGTTTAGGATATGCATTAATATTATTAAGTAATGACTTTATTGATTTATTTCACGATATTAATATCATGAGTAAGAAAGTTGATGTACTCTTTGAAGTTCACTGTCAAATCTCTGTCTGGGTGAAAGGAAGTGGCTGACCAATAGGAAGGGACTCATACTAGCCTTGAGCAACTGCTGTTTAATTTAGGAGATATCAGTAAAAAATTGCTTTTGCTTATGTTATTATTGAAAATATTCAGTGTCAAAGTTAACTTTTTCTGTACTGAGATTATGTCGATCTACTTACCTTAATTTACTGAACTTGGTTGTCCTTAATTTGTGTAGGTGACACCTTTTGCGATGCTCTCCCGTGCTGCTGCTGGAATAAGAGGCTCTTCATTGGAAATGCTACAAATATTTTCCTCCATAACTGATGTTAATGTGCAACGAAATAAAAAATCTTAGTGGCTTTTATATCTGGGAAGTCATTTATTTGACTGCACAGTTAAAAGTCAAAACCTCTGTTAGGGACCTTCCACAAAGTAACCAACTGTAAAAACATTAGAATAGCAAATTGCTCCCACTTGTTGTTGAGCTTTAAATTGTGGAAAATTGGCAAACCAGCATTCGGATAGCTTTTGAAGTCTTAAACTGCTTCTGAACTCGGCGACTTTGGTTTTTGCACTTCTTTTAATAGCTGCACTTCCAAAGATGAAAAGAGCAGTTTTCTGGATACAGATTTTTCTTAAAGTGTTCTATTGTTTAATTTGTTGGAAAGTTACCCTTTTAAATTAGTTGAACTGAAGTTGTGTTGATTAATTAACTGTCTGAAATTGCTGCATCGGCCAATTCTCCTTCCAAACAGTATGAATTTCCTTTAAAACATAGCAACATATATTTCACCTGCTTTTTAAGTCCTAAGGATGATCCACTAAAAATTTCCAATTCACTGACATATTTTTATTATTTTAATATAGAGATGCCCCGATTATATAATAGCTCATCTTGTATATCTCTGTTTTCATATGATATTTGTGGAAGCATTCTGATATTGTCGAACACGCGGGGGATTAGAAATATGAAGATGCTTCACTATTAGAAATATGAAGATGCTTCACTTCCTTGATTTCTGCACATTGTGAATTGTGATGCCAAAAATACACAGATCATTAACATGCCCGGCAATCCAAATGCTGTTGCGGAATGCATGGATGCTTTGTTGCCTGCCCTCAAGCACGCCTTGAAGCAAATCAAGGGAGACAAGAGAGAGAAGCATCCTCATCATGTCCCTCGTGCTCAAGCAGTGCCCACGGACACCTGGGAACGTAGTTATAAGTCGGCCTCTGGCAGTGAAACAGAATGTGGTTGTTCGTGTTGCCACTGATGATATTTGAGGTGAAGTTTCATTCTTGTAAATTATTACAACTATCTGTCTTGTGTCTACTGGGAGGCAAAGTGTTAGCTTACCTAGAGAATTATCATGCTTATGGCCTCTGTAGTGAGCAAGTTCCGTGATACGTGGATGGTCGGTGGACAGTTTCTTAGTAACAAGTCATCTGATGAACACTTGCTTATACACAGTTATATATATACTTTGAATAAAAGGAACAAAGTCATGCGGTCGAATTGACATTTGAATGGTGATTTGAAGTCTTTAAGATTTTCTTGAATTAGTAGAGTCCAGTCATCGCATGTGCTTTAGTTGCATCACAAAAATGCGAGATGTCGTGGTGATGGGTAGATGTGAAGGGCCAGTTTTAGCATGCCGTCTGTCCTACTAACCTGATTAGTAACTTTTCCTATGAAAAAGCAAGTTTCTATATATTACAGGAGAAAGGACTTTAACATTAGTTGGTAAACTATTCTTTCACAAGAAAGAAGTTTTCCCATGTCGAGTATTAGTGATTTTGTTACACGTTTTGTTACTTTTAAGAGGTAAAAGTAATTTCTTAACGGCAAAAAAAGAAAAGTAAAGTTATTCTAAAACTGCTAAAAGTTGGTGGCGCAGTTTAAACGTGGATGATTGGAAATCTGCCTTTCACATTGACCAGAAACTTTATTTATTAGAAAGCGAGTTTTCTCCTATCAAAGAATAGTACTTCTGTCGCGGTTTCTTGCAACTTTAAGTTAAAAATTACTCGTTAGTAATATGGACAAGTAATTAGTGACTTTCTTAGCAACTTTTTAATGTTAAAAGTGACTTCAAAAGTATCATAAGCTGATAAATTTAAACATAGTAATATTTAATGCGATGGACCTGTCATGCTTGAAGGTGTTGATTTGGATGGTGAGGTAGTTTACTTGCGTTTTTTTGGGGTTCCAGCCTTTACTCAATGAGAGATTCTGAATATATCATATTTGGGAAGTGCATCCTTAAGATTGTTTTGGGTGCACGAAAGTTGATCTGGACACTAGCAGGGACTGCTATAAAAGAAAATTGTCATAGGTTTTGATTTTAGGTAAGAGAGAGGCCTCATTTCAGATGATGCTGAATCATCTCTCGGTGGTAGGTCAGTCAATGATGTAGATACTGGAGATGTAGACACGGGTAGCTCCTCTACAATATCTACATCATTGACTGACCCGATCAGATTTTACTTGAATTCCCAGTGATCTTTGGAGTAATATTTGCATCATCATGTAAATTCTACCGTATTTGAATGATTGCACTATCAGAATTCCACTACCATTTTCACAATCTATGATCTATATTTTTTTGTTATTATGATAATTGCAAGTACCATCAACTTCACCTGCCACCAGGGCACCAACCGCTGCCGCGCCTACCCACAGCCCCCAACCACCATCGGCATCGTCGTTGCCTCTCCGGTCACTTCTTGCCGCTCTCTCTCTCTCTCTCCCGTCTGCCCTCTTAAGGCACCATTGATGCTGCCTCCCACCACGTCAAAATTCGTTTCATAGAAAGACATGATTTTTCTAATATCAACACTCAAGATCTACGCATTTCCAAAATATGAATCTATTCATGCTGGTAAGATAGCACTTTATTCCGATGGCATGCTCTGTAATCATCTTCGTAAGGATCTTGTGCATAAGAAATTAAGGACAAAAGGCCTTATGTCTAAAGTAAGAACTAAGCTGGATGTTAAAAATTGATCTCAATAAGATAAGTCATATTAGAGGTAAATACTTGCATTTGTTGAGTTCTACTCGGAGCATAGCCCCCTTACATATAAAATTTCGAGTCATGATAAAAATATATATGACGATCAGGTCAACTTTCAAGCAAACTTGCATCGACGCATATATATACAAGCTTGTCGTACGTGTGTCAGGATTTGAGGATTTGCAAAGAGTTATTCTTTCGGATTGATATCAGGGCATGAATTGGAATCTCATTCTCTAGAGTTGTTCTTTTGGACTGATATCATCAAGAGGTTGAATTGCGCATGAATTGGAATCTCATTCTCTAGAATGAAAGCTTCAAGATATTTACTTTCCCCTCGAATAGTTTTGAAGTGCATAAACTGCTTTAAACAATTTTTGTGAGGCCAAAAGGAAAATGAAAAAATCACCAAAAGACAAAAATAAACAACTAAATTAATTAATATTTTTTTTTAAAAGAGTATATAACATAAATGTTTTTAAACTTGTCAGTAAACTACGAACTTTTAATTTGTATAACGCACTCCTTAAATTTTTGGTATATATTTTAATTTAGTGCATCGATTGTATAAAAATATTCAATATATTATATTAAATTGAATATGTATAAAAAAATTCAAGACTACATTGAATAAATTAAAAGGTCAATGGTGAACTTCTATGTTTGGCTAAAATTCAAAAATCACATTTGACATTAAGTCGAAATTTAAACACATTTACGTCATTATTCATTAATAAAAAAATCGCACCCGAAAGAGTATATCCAAGTTCCAACCACCACAGTCAGGTTCGGATCCGGGCAAGGGAGGAAGAAGAAGAGCCGTGCGGGCGTGCGGATTTGCGGTTCTATAAATAGATGGGCCAAGTCTCTCTCCACTCCCGCGCGCCGTCCATCCAATCTCTCCGCCTCATTTCAGTTGACTCTCTCCACTTCCGCCACTCTCCCGCCCGCATCAGCACCGGCACCGGCACCGGCACCGGCACCCGCCGCCGCCGCCTCTCCGTCCTCCGCTTCGCTCTCCGTCCGCCTCCGGTCAGGTACGCGCGCGCCCCTCGCCGTCCCGGTCCCCGCCTCGGCGATGGACGGAGCCGCTTGCGATTGCTTCCCGCTATGATAGATCCGACTGGTGCGGTCGAGTCGTTCCGATGATGTAAAGGAAAAAAAGAAAAAAAAAAAGGGACTCCGATAGGATTTAATAGGATCCGAAGTCGCGGTGCTTGAGGTGCTCGATTGGCGGTTTTTTTTTTAATTTTTAATTTTTTCCTTTTTTTGGGGCTTTTAAGTGTTTGAGGGATGAAGAGTAAGGTGAAGCCTGAAGTAGTTGATCGTTGCATTTGTGCTGGGTTCGAACGCTCTCGATGGATGAGTGTGCCCGGGGAGTCTGTGCTCGAGGTTTCGTTTCGGAGGGTATGGTTTCTTTAGGTCGTTTTTGGGGATGATTGTCCGCTGGTCGGTGTGTTCCCGATTACAAGGATTGAAACGGAAGTCGGGTCGAAGTCCGGGTAATTTTTTTATTTGATCTCCCTCTCCCACGCAAGATGGCGGAGACAAGGTGTTTGCCGTAATTTCGCTGAGACTTGGCTAGCGTTTTCAGTTTTGTAATTATGTAGATTAACCTTGAGTCTGGTCTGTCGTCCTGTGCTGGAGGTGTGTCGGATTGATACGCAACTTGATGGGAGGACAGATAGATGGATTCGGAGTTTATGATTATGTGATGTTTCTTTATAGTGGAAGGATATTTAAGTGGTTGACTGTAGCATGGTGCATCCACCTTTTCAATTATGTTTCTTCACGGAAATGATATCTGCGGAATGTTATGAAACAGAGCTATGGCGTCCCACATCGTTGGCTATCCTCGCATGGGGCCCAAGAGAGAGCTGAAGTTCGCGCTGGAGTCTTTCTGGGATAGGAAGAGCAGTGCTGAGGAGTTGCAGAAGGTGGCAGCTGACCTGAGGGCATCGATATGGAAGCAGATGGCTTCTGCCGGAATCAAATACATTCCCAGCAATACTTTCTCTTACTATGATCAGGTGTTAGATACCACAGCTATGCTGGGTGCTGTTCCTCCCAGATATGGCTGGAATGGGGTGAGATTGAATTTGACACCTACTTCTCCATGGCGAGGGGTAATGCCTCTGTCCCAGCTATGGAAATGACCAAGTGGTTCGACACCAACTAGTGAGTTCTCTGCTCACATTGTGACCATATTCCCAGTATATCCTCATTCTCATGTTGCTGTGTCTGTGGAATGGTTATAATGTTTTTGTTTTGTTATTTACAGCCACTATATTGTCCCTGAGCTAGGACCAGATGTTAAGTTCTCTTATGCATCTCATAAGGCAGTTGATGAGTTCAAGGAGGCCAGAGCTGTAAGTGTGCTAAATCAGCTTATCACTTTACTGTTGCTCTCTCTCTCTCTCTCTCTCTGAGAGAATTTCTCCCTGGTTTCCTGAAGCTCTTAATTTTCTCTCTGATGCAGCTTGGAGTTGATACGGTTCCAGTCCTTGTTGGCCCTGTTTCCTACTTGTTGCTTTCCAAACCTGCCAAGGGTGTTGAGAAATCCTTTTCTCTTCTCTCCCTTATCGGAAAGATTGTTCCAATCTACAAGTAGGGGGCTGAGCATCTCTGAAATAGTTTCCTGACCCATGGTTCATTGATAGTGAATTTTCTGATGTCGCATCAACTAAATTTTGTCTATGCAGGGAGGTTATTGCTGAACTGAAGGCAGCAGGTGCCACCTGGATACAGTTTGATGAGCCAACTCTTGTGAAGGATCTCGATTCTCACCAATTGCAAGCATTTACTCATGCCTACTCAGAGCTAGAGTCATCCCTGTCTGGCCTGAGTATTCTTATCGAGACATACTTTGCTGACGTGCCTGCAGAGGCGTACAAGACACTCACCTCTTTGAAAGGCATTGCAGGCTTTGGATTTGACCTAGTTCGTGGAACGAAGACCCTAGATTTGGTTAAAGGTGGATTTCCTTCTGGAAAATATCTTTTTGCTGGAGTAGTAGATGGAAGAAACATTTGGGCTAACGATCTGGATTCATCTCTCAAAACCCTGCAGGCCCTTGAGGGCGTCGTTGGAAAAGGTATGTATATATCATAGCACAGTTATAGAATTCTGCATGAACTTGAAATCTATTTGCAAAGTGACTAACGCTTTGTGTATGACCTGTCAGATAAGGTCGTTGTTTCAACATCCTGTTCTCTTCTTCACACTGCCGTGGACCTAGTAAATGAAACTAAATTGGATAAAGAGATCAAGTCATGGCTTGCATTTGCTGCTCAAAAAGTTGTTGAAGTAAATGCCTTGGCCCAGGCATTATTTGGACTGAAGGATGAGGTACTGGCAGATGCTGAGATTGTTTATGAACATTTTATTTTCTTTCCAAATTGATTAATTTCCAGAAAGGAAGGGCATATACAATGTTAAGTATTTATGTGTGACTGTTTTTTTGGTAAAGATATTTATGTGTGACTGTTTGGATGTATTTGTCTGCAATATCGGACTCAAATATATTTTAGTTGTTTTGTTATAAACTTTAATTATTCCTTCATTCCAAGCAACAACCCTGCTGTATGTGCTCTGTCCTTTGTTTCAAGATATTAAATCTTTTGGTTTGGATAAGTTGGGGCACATTATTATAAGCTCACTTTATTTGTTGTTTTCTGAGCATCTTCAGACTGTTTTCTCTGCAAATGCTGCCGCCCTAGCTTCGAGAAAGTCATCCCCGAGGGTGACAAATGAGGCTGTCCAAAAGGCTGTGAGTGATTTAACCCAACTATTTTACAGTCTGAGATTCTGAAAGCCCAGTGTGACAGTTCCCATTAATTCATGGAAATGTATTTCTTAGGCTGCTGCTCTAAAGGGCTCTGATCACCGCCGGGCCACAAATGTGAGTGCCAGGCTAGATGCTCAGCAGAAGAAACTGAACCTTCCAATTCTTCCCACCACCACCATCGGCTCATTCCCTCAGACAATGGAGCTTAGAAAAGTACGCAGGGAATACAAGGCCAAAAAGTAAGCAATTTTCTTTGGCGCCACCTATGGTTCTGTCGAGAGTGATTTTTACTCAGTCCTGAATTTGTGTGAGTTATAAGCTGTACTTCTCCTGGAATATTAGGATTTCCGAGGATGATTATGTCAAGGCTATCAAGGAGGAGATCAGCAAAGTTGTCAAGCTTCAGGAAGAGCTTGACATTGATGTTTTGGTACATGGAGAGCCTGAGGTGAGGTTTTGTATAATCTGGATATTCAAATCCCATTTTTGTATAAAATAGCTTTTCTGAAAGAAGGCTTACAAGTTTCCTTGCTGTTCTTTCCTGGATCTTGCTGATGCAGAGGAATGATATGGTTGAGTACTTTGGGGAGCAATTGTCTGGTTTTGCCTTCACTGTCAATGGGTGGGTACAATCTTACGGGTCACGATGTGTTAAACCACCTATCATCTATGGTGATGTCAGCCGTCCCAAGGCTATGACAGTCTTTTGGTCTTCAATGGCTCAAAGCATGACAAAACGTCCCATGAAGGGAATGCTCACTGGTCCTGTTACCATTCTGAACTGGTCTTTTGTAAGAAATGACCAACCAAGGTAAACAAAAGGAAGAGGAGAGGAGAGAGAAAAGAAAGGAAGCAAGATTTTTTTCAACCTGCTGATTAGTGGGCTTCTCTTCTTGTTTCCTTTGTTGCTCAAAGATACCTGGCTCTTGCAGATTTGAAACCTGCTATCAAATTGCTCTGGCTATTAAGGACGAGGTTGAGGATCTTGAGAAAGCCGGTGTCACTGTTATTCAAATTGATGAGGCTGCATTAAGAGAGGGTTTGCCTCTTAGGAAGTCCGAGCAGGCTTTCTATCTTGACTGGGCTGTTCATTCATTCAGGATCACTAATTGTGGTGTTAAAGATACTACCCAGGTCACTTTCCATTCCCTTCTTGATAATTGATGACAGATCCCAAAAGGTCAATTATAATAATACCATTCATTCTTTCTTTCTTGTGATGAATGAGAGCTTAGGAATTAATTTCTAGTTCTATTAAATTGGTGACTGAATTTGGTCCTGGTTTGAAAATGTTAGAAATCCATCTGTAGATTTAGGAACTGCTGCTGAACTGATTAGTAGATTTCTTTACAATTGAGAGTGCATTTGTTGTCTGAGTAAAGATTGTTATTATCTTGCTATCTTCTTGTTAGTTATTCACTGCATGAACTTATAGTAAGGAAATATGGAGGGAATCAAGCCTTTAGTTCCTGCCTTATGATTTAATGGAAAAGATAGCAAAGACGGCATCCCTTTAGTACTGAACGGCTAACCTGATTTGATTTGCAGATCCATACTCACATGTGCTATTCAAATTTCAATGACATCATCCACTCGATAATCAACATGGATGCTGATGTGATCACCATTGAGAACTCCAGATCAGATGAGAAGCTGCTCTCAGTTTTCCGTGAAGGAGTGAAATATGGTGCTGGCATTGGTCCGGGTGTCTATGACATTCATTCGCCCAGAATTCCATCCACAGAAGAAATTGCTGATAGAATTAACAAGATGCTTGCGGTCCTTGAGAGCAACATTCTTTGGGTCAACCCCGATTGTGGCCTCAAAACCCGCAAATACTCTGAAGTTAAGCCTGCTTTGAGCAACATGGTTGCCGCCGCCAAGCTCCTCCGCAGCCAGCTTGCCAGTGCTAAGTGAGTTTACTAGGTAATTATGAGATGTTAGTGATCCTTGTGATGTGAAGGTTCCGTCGAAAGCTCAAATAAGTGGCCCCCCCTCCCTTCCTTTTTTAGCGAGATGAACATTCCACATTTTTGTCTTTGTTTTTTTTTCTTCACGTTTCACAAGTTGGTCATGTATACAGAGTACTCGTACTTGTACTGGAGTAGGTTTTCTCTCTATTTCTCTGTACTCTGGATTTATCGTTCTCTCTGACGGCCCCAACCCCTTTAAAAAAATAAAAATAAATAACACTTGAGGGAATTTATCATATGTCAAGAGCGAAGTTTGCCCGTGAATTGTGAACTGGTTCATATGTACCAAAATCTAAAATAGAATCAATATCAGTTAATAATTTATAATATGTAGAAGGCACATTATTCACTCGTCACACTTAGAATTACATTTAATGCTGTATGAACTGTGGAGCAACAAATCGTTTTTGCAAGCTTAAAGTTCTGGGTCGGATTTGGGTGTTCCAAGAGACCTGAGTACGTGCTTCACGTACAGGCCAAGCACCAGAATTAGCAGAGCTGCCACCATGGTGTTCATCAAATTCCTTAGCTTCCTTGGATTTGTGACGTAACTCCCAACGTTTTCCTTGTAAATCTCGGCTCTGGGCTTACCAATGTCGCCGGCGTCCGATGTTCCCGCTTTTTCCATCCTCTTGCCTATATTTGCAGTTTCGCCCCACTTGTGATCCTCTTCAGTTGCTTTCCTTTGAGCCAAATCTTCGCTCTTCTTCTTCTGTAAAGCCGTTTCCGGTCCATATTTCGCTTCATCCTCTGTCGATTTCTTCGGTTTCTCCTGTGTCTGTTTTGCTGGAACTGGCGCTTTTTCTGCTTTCGGCGGCTCCTTGGTATCCTGTTTTTGACCGGTTTTTGGAGGTTCCACCGGAGGCGTGGGCTCAGGGGGCTTAATAGGTTGGACTGCTGGTTTTGCCTCTGGACGGGGTTCGGCTTGAACGATAATCTTCGGAAATTTGACAAGAAGGATGCTGTTTTCGAACTTTGCGCTGACGTTGGTATCATCGTGATTGGATGAAATAGGCCTTTCTAGGCGGAACTGGATCCATTTGTTGCCGCTAACTGGACGCTCTCCCGTGACCCTAAAATTGCCGGTCGATGTGAGTTGAACCTTCAGTTGGTCCTTTGTAAAACCTGTTGAATAACCAATTCATTCCATTTAAGCAGATTTTTGACTCTGAGACTATTTGGCAGAATAACGCCAACTTCCAACTAAGGAAATATACAACAGGGATTATCGTTGTTATCAAAGATGCCGATCTCTTCTCTGTATGTTCTCTTCTTAACCAGCATGTGTATTTTCTTTTTGGTACATCATCTGTGATCTTATGTAGTGAAGGTGATGGCTAACCACTTTCAAAAGAAATGATGACTAAATGCCCCGACTCGAATCTCATATCACCTGGCAGATGGATGCGAAACGTGTCGAATCCTCCTTCTCGTGCCCAGTCTGTGGTCGGTTCGAATGCCTCGTACTCACGGGCCGGCGTTCTTGTGCCCATCCTCGCCCTTTCGTGTTCTGCTGTGCGCGCGCTCTGCTCTCTGAATTAGAGGAAGGTCTTATTGTCCGGTGAAGAAAGAAATTTTGGATTCGGTGAGTTTTATAACCCAACAAGCCAAGAGTGGGGGGATTGCTTCCTTTGGGATTTTGTTATTCCTTGGGTTTTCCCCTTGAATGATCGTGTTCTGTGTATTAGGCCTTTTTGGTTGGCTGCCCGAGGGCCACACGTATGCTTTGTTCATCTCCATGCATGAAGAAAAGCTGATATTCTTTGCCTCTTGTGGACACTTCAGGAAGATAACTGAGAATGAGATTCCCCGTCTAGAATTCCCTTGTTTATTGTGGCACTGAGGTCGGTTATAGGGCACTTTAATCATGACTTCAATAATTATAATTTTAATTTCAGAGTATTACTTCGTTTAGGACTATTAATTCTCTTGGTTTTCTTGTATTTTTGTCATATCTTTTGACAATGTGAATCGGATGCTCTCTCAAATCTTGAGAAAAGCCCCGACTCCGACAATTAAAAGGCTTTGTAAATGCCCTTTTTTTCTTTCTTAACATCGAAGTATGTTTCGCATGATGGTCATAGGTTACGATCGAGATGAATAGCTTCATTGTGAAGCAAGTGCTAAAACATTGTCTAATCCCGATTTTTATATGATATGAAGAGATATAAGGCGAGCTTACTTATACTGCCCACGGATTTGGCTTTATTTTTCCAAATGTGTGATTAGTCGGTAAACTATAGGAAACGAAACATGGTAGGACTAAATGATGTGAGAAAAGAATTGTGTTTTGATCACCATCAACCTACTAATGATCGCTCAAACATTTGATTTTTGCCTCTTATTTTGTCCATTGTAAAGGATTTCCAACAGACATAGAATAATTTACTAAACATTGTGCTAAAATCATAGTTAAAAAATTTATGCTAAAGACAATATAAGTAATTAAAAATTTATAGTCGCATTTTTAAAATATCTTATCTTGATTAATATATTAACAATTACATGCTTGATTAAGAATTCATCAGTAGTGATTAATTAATATCAATCGCAATAATTGATATTCTATTATTATATTTAAAAGTTAAAAAAGGAATATTTTTCCAATCGTTATGCATATTAATTAATAACAGATTTCCTTAATACTTTACTTAGGGGAAATATTATAATTGGAAAGGAATCATGGTTCCCCCCAAGGAGGGGAACGAGGATTCCCATTGGAATTCCACTGCATTACAAAAAACCCAAGGAAACAAGGATTTGGCTATCTAGCTTGGCTTTATCTTAATGATTTGCAGTGCAGGAACGCATAATAAGCTTTATATAATCCCAAACATGAAAATTGAAAAAATCAAGTAGTGTATTGTATATTTGAGAAATGCTAAACAACCTAATTTCTTAATATTTATCAGTTGCGACCTCTTTAGGTGAACCACCAAAATGAGAGCTAATGAACTGCTAAACTAAAAACTAAGAGCGGACTTTGAGTCCGTACAAACTGTAACTTTTGGGTTTTAATCAATTTAAACATGCCAATAGTTTATTTAGGAGTTGCCATTGATCTAATGGGCACCTAAGTAAAATGCGAGAGAGAGGTTCACAGATATAGGGATTTGATTACGTTAAATAAGTCTAATGCCATTTCGAGAAAATTACCAAAAAAGTCCTAAACTTATTACAATTGTGCCAATTCAGTTCTTAGACTTTTTTTTTTGGCTAATTAAGTCCTAAAATTTTTGCGATCGTACCAATTTAGTCATTCTGGCCAAAATTGGTCGGCCGGCATTGACATGGCCACCTTTTTTTATTTTCAAAAATATTTTTGCAAGTAATTTGGTTGGTTTTAAGCCTAAGTTAATAACATGCGATGAGTGATTATGCAAGTGTACAATCAATAATGTAACACTTAATAAATCAAAACAATAAATTGATTGCTAGAAATATGGCTAACCTTAAGCAAAGCAAAGCATAACCTTATTATGATTAATTTCCCAAATATCTACAAAGTGTTAATCATAAATTATGCCTAGTCTAAATATGATTTCTAAATACTTACGCACTTTTAAGTAACTTTTTTTTTTAGGTTTTTCTTATTTATGAAAACTAAGCTATACAAAATTTTAATTTAAGTTTAACACGCATGAATTCTAATTATACTTATGCCATGTGACACGAATTTATATGCAATCTAATTTCAATGCCAGTCAATCTAGTTTATATAAGGTCAAACACGCTACAATTAAATGACATGGCAATAATGATGACTTGGTAGTGACGATGTGGCAATCGACTTGGCAACAATGAAGTTATGGCAACGATGACATGGCAGCGATGACCTAGAAATATGAAACTAATCCTAAATGAGATATGCTTGTTATATCTTTGTGATTTTCTTCTAAGGCTCATACGAAAAAATATCTAAAATATGTAATTACCTCATTTAAACTTAGTAAATAATTCAATTCTAAATTAGGAAACTAAAATGCATGCGGTCTATACTAAATAGGAAAATTTTCAAATAAGAATTTGAAATACATTTATTTTCTTAAATAATAGTATGAAGTGGACCTTCTCTCAAATATGGGTTTGAAGTAGTTATGACAGTTTCATATAAATGTATGAAATGACCATGATAGTTTTAAATAAGGAACTAATCTCTGATTGGCTAAATATTCTAGTTGGTTAAGGGCATTTTTTTCTATTTTTTTCTTATAATACATAAAAAAAAAAAAAAGAAAGAAAAAAGGGAAAAAAATTCAAAAAAGTAAATGGTGAAAATATCATTATCAACCGGTGAGTTAAGCTCTTCCTTAAGGCTGATATGGCAACTTTAAGCCTTTATTTAAAATAATATTCACTTCAAGTCTTTATTTGAGAAAATGAGGGCATTTTAAATCCTTATTTGAAACTATGTCCACTCAGGCTCTTATTTGAGAAAATAAAAGTATTTTAGGTCATTATTTAGAATTTTCCTTTCTAAATATTATGCAATTTCTTTTTGTATATTTCATAATAGGAAAATTTCCTAAATTACCTAGATGCAATATGACAAGCACATGTAATCATATATTCTCCTCAATTCAAAATAGGAAACAAACGTCTTAATTCTTGAATATCAAAATCTTCTATATGCACAACGCAAACGGAAAACTTCCTAATTGGGATATGCCTAAAAATTCACTCCAAACCTTAGAATTATATAATCCAAAATAGGTAACTAAGGGTGCATTTGGTAACATTTTGTTTAAAAATTGTTTCGGGAACAGAAATAGAAAAAATATTTCTCGCTTCAGAAACAATTTTGAACAAAAAACGCGTTTGGTAAATTTGTTCCAGAAATATAAAAAGAATAGAAACACGTTTGGTAAATTTGTATAATTTTTTTTATTTCTTTTATTTTTTTAATATTTTATTTTAATTTTTCTATTTTCTTTCTTATTTTTCTTATTTATTTTTTTTTTTTTTTTTCTTCTTTTGGCCGGTGGCCTCGCCTTGTCGGGCGAGCTTGAGCTCGCCCGGATCGGCGAGGCTAAACTCATCTAGTGGCCGGTGAGGCTCGGCGTCGGCTGGGCCACCGCCGGCGACGCCGCCGGGCACAGCGGTGGCTGGTGAGGCCGAGCATCGCCGGGTGAGCTCGGCCTCACCGGCCGGCCAGGCGAGCTCGGCCTCGCCGGATCTAGGTGAGATCGAGCTCGCCCAGCTTGGCGTGAGGTCGGCCTCGCCGAGGGCCGGCGACGCTCGGCGGCCAAAGAAAAAGGAAAGAAAAAAGAAGAAGAAAAGAAGAAGAAAAAGAGAGAAGAAAATGGAAGAGAGAGAAAAAGTGTTCCTAAATTTTGTTTCAGAAATAATAAACAACTTTTTTGTTTCTTGTTTCCGTTCAGATGTGTTTCGGGAAAAAAAAATAATTTTGGAATAAAAACGCAAACAAACGCGTTTCATTCTTTTTTGTTTCCAGGGAATAAAAAAAACAAAAATTTGTGTTCCTGAGAACAGAAATAAATTTTAACAAACAGGCCCTAAATATATTTGAAATAGGAATAGCTCTATAAATTACCTAAAATAGAAGGTTTGTCCAATGGGGACTAGTGAACTCGCTTGGAGGTAGCTCGCGGCGGGTGGTCCGGGATTACTGTGTGACAGTGAGAACTTGCCGGAAAACCAGCAAAATGCGAAGAGCTCGGAGAATTTGTAATGAGGATGGGCGTTGCTGCTAGGTGGTGCGGCAGAGATCACCGGAGCAAGCTGGCAGGAGGAGCAAAGGCCCCGGCGCGGGTGCTAATCGCGACGGCAAGGTGTGATGCCTGGCAAGCGAGGGAACTCCGGAGCAGATGACCTTCACAGTGCGAAGCTAGCGGCGGATTCAATCTCAGTGGACAGCCTCAGGAGTGTCTTAACGTATTTAGCCCTTTCTCTATGTATTCTCCAGCTGCTCTCTCCTATCGTCCGTAGTGCGTCCGTCCTCATTGGCGTGCGTTTCCTGCATCGAACGTGTGAAAATCCGGAGGTTCGTCGAGCTTGGTGTGTGGGGGAATCCTCTATAGTTGCGGTCCCTTCGTCTTTTGCATGGTCAAAGTCAATATACCAAGCCTAGAGAATCGTAAAATAATCCACCCCACTATCAATTCTCCTTAAAGCGTTCGGTGTAAAGCTTTTCAGAAAATATAAAAGGGTTTTAAGTATAAAGGGATTTCTCAAAATGCAAGTAAAATTTGGTAAAGCGTCTTACCTAAAAGGCTTTTACGGCTCCAAAGGACTTTGATAAAGTCGAATCAAACGCGTACTTATTTCCCAATCAACCGCTAATTACGAAGGTTATGCCGATTGTGTTTCATGTGACCAAAAATCTTGTGATACAATCTCCAACTTTCAAACTTTCGTTACCCATAAAAATATTGGCTATTCTTTAATAGTTCAGAGCTTGGCCGAATTTATATTGCTGCAAGCTTAATCCAATTAATTCAAGTATGCTCAAAACCCTCCCATTGCTTTAGTCCATTAACTTCACTGTAACTATATGGGTTTCATTGAAATGCTTCTAATACTTATATGCAATTTAACTAATATTTTTGTTTAGGGGCCGATTATCAAGTAAATTGGCAAGAACATGTTGAAATAGAAGCGATTGATAGATGGATCTCACTTTTCAAATATCCCATTTAAATTGTTGAATTGCTAATATTTAAAAAAAAAATTATGAACATATTATATATATTGAAAATTTAAGATCACATCACAAAGAGTTCTCGACATTTCTCATTGTCATTTTCTTTATAAGATTGCTCAATCTATACTCAAGAGTAGGGATTAGTTTGAATGGGTTGCATGCTTGGAAAAGAAGAAGAAGAAGAGTTAATACTATAAAATAGCCCAAACTGGTACTTCAATAAAAAATTTAGTTCAAACTAATATTTTAATCATCAAAAATCCTAAACCGGTACACGCGTAACATATTTATTCTCTATTAAATTCCTTCAAATTTTGCCGTTAAATTATTGAATTGGATATTACGTGAATTTGATGTGGTTAGTTCACGTGGATTAATTAATGGGTTAATACTACGAAAAATCTAAAACTGTTTTGCTTATGACAAATTTATCATAAATTGGTACGCATGTAACAAATTTACTCCAAATTAATTTTTGGATCACCAAAAATCTTAAACTGGTACATACATGACACATTTACCCTCCGTTAGCTTTTGTTGTATTTTACCATCAAATTATAATCTCTCTGCCGCATAATCAAGTGCCTTGAAGTAGGTATATGCTAAATTTTTGGGTATAATTATGTTACCATGCATTATTTAAGGACCATTATTTTACCCGTGACCATAATTTTATGCTTCGAGGCACTTGTATATTTCGGTAAAATTATGTCAGTGCACACTATTTGAGGACTATAGTTTGGGTTTTGAGGCAGATCACAAGAATTGTGCTCGACACATTGATGATAACTAGAAAAATCTATACAAGGGAGAAACATTTAGGATTTGCTTCGCAGTGCTTCGTATTTGAAAAATTGTCATGGGTAAAATTAGTTTGGGTTTTTAACCCAAACTATACAAGTGCCTTGAAGCAGTCCTTGGATAATCATAAAGAGAAATTATGGTCTTTGTTAGCTAACGTTAAATTGTCACAGGTAAAATTCTTACTTTCCATTAGTTTTTGTCAAATTTCACTTAGATTTATGAAGAAAAGTTATTACCTCAAATGCTTAGTACTCTCTTTTGAATGGGGTTTGATAGTCTAACAATTACCGTGTAACCCTTGTGAACAGACGCTACCTATGCTCACCTTGAAGAGGGAGTATTAACAGAAGTCAAGTAAAATTTGGAAGGGTTTTTTTTTTTTTTTTTTTGGTTAGAAGAAATTTGCAAGGATTTAATGCACCATTAATATTCTGACACAAGATGCCACATTAGGCAATGGTTACGCCATATAGTGGTACTTGTTCGGGCCATACTGAAGTTACTAAAAATGTCACTAAAAAGTTGGCGCTAAATGGTGTTGGCAATTTCCGCGACTTTAGTCGGAGACAATGATGAAAGACTTGATGGAGAGGAAGGCGATCTTGAGTTCTCATTAAATTTAATAGTAAAATTTGACGGAAGCTAATGGAGAGTAAATGTGTCATATTTGTACTGATTTGGGATCTTAATAACTAAAAAATGGTTTTAGATCAATTTTCATAATTTGAGATTTTTTATGATATCAACATGTTATTCATCCGCATGGACTTGCCACATTAAGTTTATGGAGCATCCAAGTCAGTAATTTGACAGAAGCTAATGGATGGTAAATATGTCATACATATATCCGTTTAAGATTTTTGATGATAAAAAATTGGAGTAAATTTGTCTTTGAAGTATTAGTTTTGGATTTTTGGTGATATTAATAAATAAAAAAAAGGGTTAACCAAATAATGTTATCTGAAACTTTATGATTTTCGTATTATATTCCTTCATAGACCATCCTTATTCAATTCACTACGGATGACACAATCATGCCATATTCAGATGCATTCTTTATTATATTTAAAATTATTTATTATTGCCATTTTCAATTATCTCTCTCTTTCTACTTCTCTCACTAAACTTAACTTTAAAAAGAAAAATTCATATATCAGATACGTTCATGACTTTTAATTTACTAGCTCAGTATTCCACAATTGGTCAACTACATCAATTAAACTGACATTTATCCAAGTTAATTTTCAAATAAATCATGTCAACCAAATATTTATTACCAAGAGTGGAACTTATTAAGGATATGTTTGTTTTGCGAATGATTTGGAAAATATTTTCCAAAATATGATACCTAAATCACTTATAAAAATGAATGAACGGAACATATTTTCATTGTCCAAGAAAATACTTAGACATAAATTGTTATTGGTAATGGAGCATTCTTCATTGACTAATTATTTTAAACAATATAAGTGATTATTTTTCTGAATATATTTTTCATTATTCGTTTTTTGTAAAACAAACAGAATCTAAATTCAGCAAAATTAGAAAAAAAAATGAAACTTAGTTTATTTAGTATCCACTTGAAATAAGCTTATAAATAATAAATAGATGAGAAGTCCATAGAGTTTAATTCATTAGTTACATGAAAATAGTGGATAAGGAGATACGGTCTCAAGTTTTAAGTTAACCATTATAAAGATTGAATTAAAATATCATCTCAAGAATTTGAAGTTAAATATGAAAATCCACCTACTCTTGAATTTGTAATAGGAAAAATTCCAAAAAAGGGGCCGAAGTGGACCTTATTTTAAGTAAGAGTTTGAAATAGTTTTGGTGGTTTCAAATAAGGGGTTGAGTGGCTATGGTTATTTCAAATAAGGGCCTTACCTCACAGGTCACTGGATGGCTAAATTTTCCGACTAGTCAAGGGCACTTTCGTCCAAATTTTCATTTTTTTTTTATGGCATTGGTCGGTGAGGCTCGGTGAGGGCTCGGCAACCCTCATTGGCCATTGGCAAGGGTCGATGAGGCCACCCTTGCCAGATCTAGTGAGGGTCAACCTTGCTTGCCAGACATGAGGGTTGTTAAGGCTGCTGGCGAGGGTGGTTGAGCTCTCGCCTAGGGCAGGACAGGCCAACCCTTGCTTGCGTCGGCCGCAGGCAAGGGTTGGCCTCTCCTAGGGCTAGCGTGGGCCGACCTCATAGATGATCTCAAGAGGCGACCTCTCTCCTAGGGCAAGGGTCACCTCGCCTTTGGTCGACGTGGGTATAGCCCTCGTCGAATCAAGTGAGGGCGACCTCGCTGAATCGGGTTGAGGGAGGTTGCCCCTCGCTTGTGGTTGGCATGGGTGGCCCTAGCCAAATCGGTCGAGGGCGACCTTGCCCAGCCTTAGGCATAAAAAGACAAAAGGAAAAAAGGAAAAAAAAAGAGAAAATTTTAAATGACGAAAATACCTTTATCTGTCGAAAAGTAAGACCCTTATTTGAAACAAAAATAATCACTTCGACTCTTATTTGAAATGATGTTCACTTCGGGGCATTTTTTTAAAATTTTTTCCTTGTAACATGCTAATAGCATTCAAACTCTTCTTCTTTTCTTTTTCTCTTAAACGACTATTTTAACTAAACAGAGAACTTCGACTCTCAAGGCCACATTTCGGATACCCAATCTGACAAGAGCTCCAAATAAAACGCATATGGAAAATTATTGCCGCTAACATAAATAAAAATAAACATAGGTAGATAAATGCTTTGCAATCGTATATCCACCTAAATCAGGGACCCATATTACTAATTTATAATAATCGATCACGAGATCGATCACGCGGCATATTTATAATATATCTACTCCATGATTAAAGCTCACTACGTCACCCCCTCCATCATCAATAACTTTTTTTTGAATTCTTACATTGATGTGTGAAATTGACTACTTGAGACTTATTGCATTGATCTATGATAAAAAAGAAGAAGAAGAAGAAGAAGAAGCGAGTCTTAACGTATAAAAGAATCGAATATTCCACCCCCCACCTTTGGTCGACGTGGGTATAGCCCTCGTCGAATCAAGTGAGGGCGACCTCGCTGAATTGGGTTGAGGGAGGTCGCCCCTCGCTTGTGGTTGGCATGGGTGAAATTGACTACTTGAGACTTATTGCATTGATCTATGATAAAAAAAAGAAGAAGAAAAGAACCCCCCATGAAGATTTCAAAGATATGATCACTTCAACCTTTTTTTTTTTTTTGGTGACTCAAGGAACCCCCGCACGGCCGACAGCTGGAGAGTAAACCCTGGGGAGGCACGCGGGAAACCACTACCCACGCACCTCGGGCAAGACACCACATATCGCTTCAGCCTCCCTGCTTCGCTGCTCTCTTTTACTTTTTCAAGATGACAATTTTTTTGTTTTTATTTCAAAGGGCTCGCCAGATATTATAATGATCTACTACGATCAAAATCTCAAATCGATGCATTTTTATCATATTTATCCCATATGCATGATAAAGAATTTCAAATCAGTCCATCAATGTCACCTATGTTGAGTTGTGATTGAAAAGTCATTAGCTTAAATTTTTCAAGTGAATATAGATTTAGTTGGATAAGTTGACACCGGGTTGAGATTTTATTATTATTATAATAATCTTATTATAATGGAATAATGAATGTACTGAACGATCTTAAAACTTGTCTGGCGAAACCATTGACCATCCAACGGTCGACGATCCGATCATGACGGTCTGCAGCAGTGTTTCTCTCAGGCAATGCTGTCCAGCTGCTGCCACTTCTCTTCGCTGTCCTTTCTTCACTCACTGTCATGTCAACGTCTCTCCATTCAAAGCGCATGGCCGCCGCCAGAAGTCATAGGTAAAGGGACAACTTTCGACTTCGATCGGCCCGAGAGGAATCTTGCAAGTTTCCCATTTTTAATGTTTGGAGTTTTGTGTTTACTGTAGGACAAATTCCTAGGCGCGACGTCACTCTTGGATCCCGGCCGTGCTTGAAGATATAAAAAAACCTTCGTGTGAGTAAGAAATAGATGAGCACCGAAGCTGTGGTTGCAGAGTCGCCGCGGCACCTCGCGAGATGGAAGGGAGAGAGGCGGCGGCCGCGGCCTCCGGCGGGGCCCTCGTGTTCGCCGTCAACGGGGAGAGGTTCGAGGTCTCGGGCGTCGAGCCCTCCACCACTCTGCTCGAGTTCCTCCGCACCCGGACTCGCTTCAGGAGCGTCAAGCTCGGCTGCGGCGAAGGTGGGTCGTCCCCGATTCGAGGGTCCTCTGCTTTCGCTTGTTCGTTGAGCTCCAGCTCGTTCGCGAGCTGGGTTTTTTGTTAGGTTTGGAGGAGTCGGTTGTTTGGCTGGTTTTTCGAGCCTGCGTTCTACTCTCTACTGTTGTTGCTTGTTGAAATTCTCTGGACGGTATTTGGTTCCAGGGGCAAAATTAAACGTTGGAGCTCACAGCATCGCAGCGTGTTTGCATGTTCTTTTTCTTTATCTTGGTGTGTGGTGTTGTGAAGGAGTGTTGCATCATGAAGTATAATGCACGCGAGCTTTTGCAATTTTGGGTTTTGCAGGTGGGTGTGGTGCTTGTGTTGTCCTCTTGTCCAGATACGATCCCGTGCTTGACCAAGTCGAGGACATTACTGCAAGTTCATGTCTCACCCTGTTATGTAGTGTGAATAGATGCTCTGTTACGACTACCGAAGGGCTTGGGAACAGCAGGGACGGGTTCCACCCAATCCACCAAAGGTTCTCCGGCTTCCACGCCTCCCAGTGTGGCTTCTGCACCCCCGGGATGTGTATATCGCTATATGGTGCGATTGTCAATGCCGAGAAGACCGACAGGCCCGAGCCTCCTCCAGGATTCTCCAAACTCTCCGTCTTTGAGTCCGAGAAGGCTATTGTGGGAAATCTTTGCCGCTGTACCGGGTATCGGCCTATAGCTGATGCCTGCAAAAGTTTTGCAGCTGATGTTGATTTGGAAGATTTGGGGCTCAATTCTTTTTGGAGAAAGGGAGATAGCAAGGAGTTCAAGATGAGTAGGTTACCTCCTTATCGCTGCAAAGATGAGAACTGCACATTTCCTGAGTTTCTAAAGAAAGAAATAAAGTCTTCAATGCTCTTGGATACTAAGAGCTATGACTGGCATACTCCGACCACTGTTGAAGATCTTCAATGCCTGTTGGAAACTGATGGAAACAGCGATGCTTCCCTCATAAAACTAGTCTCTGGAAACACGGGGATGGGTTACTATAAGGAAGTCAAGCGATGGGAGAAGTACATTGATCTCAGGAATATTCCTGAGCTTGCCATTGTCAAAGCGGATGAAACAGGAATTGAATTTGGGACAACTGTAACAATTTCTAAAGCTATTGAAGCATTGAGGGAACACAGCAAATGTATGTCATCCACAGAAGGAGGAATGATATTCAGAAAAACTGCTGATCATTTGGAGAAAATCGCTTCAGGCTTTATCAGGAACACAGCAAGTCTGGGAGGAAATTTAGTGATGGCGCAGAGATTTCATTTCCCTTCAGATATTGCTACTGTACTTCTTGCTGTAGATTCACAGGTGACTGTAATGTTGGGACCCAAGCAAGAAAGGCTTACAATGGAGGAATTTTTAGAAAGATCTCCATTGGATTCCAGAAGTGTACTTTTAAGTATTAAAATTCCAACTTGGCACTTGAGAAGAAGTACAGCTTCTGAAGCCACCAAAAGACTACTTTTTGAAACATATCGAGCTGCACCACGACCTCTTGGAAATGCATTGCCCTATTTAAATGCAGCTTTCTTGGCTGAAGTTACTGTTAGTGAGGCTCTTCATGAAATTGTCATAAACAATTGTCGGTTAACTTTTGGTGCTTATGGGACTCAACATGCTATTCGAGCAAGAAAGGTCGAGGAAGCTTTAACTGGAAAAGTGCTGAGTCTGAGTGTCTTAAGAGAGGCAATTGAAGTAGTTAAAGCTACTATTGTGGCAGACTATGGAACGAGGGATCCTGCTTACAGGTCAAGCTTGGCTGTTGGCTTTGTTTTTAAGTTCCTTAGCCCCCTTATTGAGTCTAGGGCTAAAACAGTCAATAATAGTTTAAATGGTTACAATAGTGCGATTTTGGCTGGGGAACCCAATCTAACTCAGGACTGTAGCCAAATCTCTTCCTTGCTATCATCATCAAGTCAGGTTTTTGAACTGAATAAAGAGCACTATCCTGTTGGAGAGCCAATTAAAAAATCTGAAGCAGCCATTCAGGCTTCTGGTTCGTCTCCTTCCCTCCCTCCCTCCCTCTTTCTCTCTCTCTCTCTCTCTCTCTCTCTCTCTCTCTCTCTCTCTCTCTCTCTCTCTCACTATATCATAAGTTTAACCAGCAAGGATTACTAATGAGACTTTGCACTGTTATTATCAGGTGGAGTTGACTCATTTACCTATTATATTCAGTTACCAATTGGTTAATTTGTTGCAGCTGTGTAGCACCAGATATCTTTTGGTTAATCATACCACTGATTATTTGATCAACTAGCACCGTCTGCAAAGATTTCTAATATTTCTTACAAATTGAAGAATTGTCTAATCTCTTCTTTCTCGGAACTATTGCTGCAATTGTACTGTTAAAAGATAAGCCCAATCTCTTATGTAGGTGAAGCTGTGTATGTTGATGATATTCCTTCACCAGCAAATTGCCTATATGGGGCATTCATATACAGCACCAAGCCTCTTGCGCGGGTAGAGGGTATCAGAATACCATCTAGTGTACCATCTAATTTCATCTCCTCGATCATTTCCTTTCAAGACATTCCAGATGGTGGACAGAATGTCGGATCAAGTACCATATTTGGTCTTGAACCCCTGTTTGCTGATGAGCTTGCTCACTGTGCTGGTCAGCCTATTGCCCTTGTGGTAATCCATTACTTATCTTGTAATCATCTCGTTGCTTGCATCTGATATAATGGAATATGGAGTCAACTTAACTTAAATTTGTTGCAATTGCTCTGTAGGTGGCTGACACACAGAAACATGCTGATATGGCTGCAGACTCTGCAGTGGTTGACTATGATGTGGATAATTTAGAAACACCTATTTTATCTTTAGAAGAGGCTGTCGAGAGATCTAGTTTCTTAGAGGTGCCTTCTTTCCTTTACCCTGATGAAGTTGGGGATTTATCAAAGGGAATGGCTGAAGCAGATAACAAAATTCTTTCTGCCAAGGTACTTCAGTTCAGATATTTATTCATTGTCTTCTTCACCTGCTCCATTGTCGCTAATAGCAAGATTTTGCCTACGGTGGACTCATTTTCTAAACAAGGTCAATGAATTGCTATATATGCAGATTGAACTGGGATCACAGTACTACTTTTACATGGAAAACCAGACTGCACTAGCTGTACCGGATGAAGATAACTGCATGGTTGTCTATAGTTCGATTCAGTGCCCTGAGTATGCACACAACACGATTGCGACATGTCTTGGTATTCTTGGACACAATGTCCGTGTAATTACAAGAAGGGTTGGAGGAGGGTTCGGTGGAAAAGCTATAAAGGCCATGCCAGTGAGTGTATAATATAATCATCTCTAATGGTACTTCTGCACGGTAATATGTAAGGTTTTCCTTTTATAATAAAAAAGGAACAGAATTAGTAATATAATTATTAAAAGGGTTAATATTCTGAAAAATCCCAAACTGATACACCCGTGATAAATTTACCCTAAACTAATTTTTTGATAATCAAAAACCCTAAACTGATACATCTTTGACAACCCTAAACTGGTATACTTGTGATAAATTTACCATCTGTTAGTTTTCGTTAAATTTTACTGTCAAATTATTAAGTTGAATGACATGTGACAGTTGACTGATATACTAATTTGAGATTTTATTATCCGTTTGTCACAGTTATACAATTTTTGTGATTTTTTATGGTATTAATCCAATTTGACGGAGGGTATATTCGTTACAAATGTACCGATTTGGGATTTTTGGCGGTCATATAAATTAGTTTTGAGTAAATTTATCACAAGTGTATCAATTTGGGGTTTTTTATGGTCAATTGGGGTAAATTTGTCCCAGGTATACTAATTTGAGGTTTTTCATATTAAAAAAATAGTTTTGAGTAAATTTGTCATATGTATACCAATTTGGGGTTTCTCAGGGTATTAACCCTTATCAAAAACACTGAAACAAAGATAAACAAAGATAATTTTACATAATTGATGAGGGTCCTAGATTAAAGAGACTTCACATATTTTTCTACCATAAGTTGGAGGATGTTCTGTTTTTTCTTTTCCCAAGTCAAGTTTATCTTCTCTTGACAATGCTTACCAACTTTCACTGATGGGTGTAGCAAATTTCAAACTAAATAATCATTGCAGTCCTAAAACTCACCTTTAGCTATCAAATCTCTTTGGTCGAATTCTATCAATGAATGAGGTTACATTACGAGTCCTTATCTGTACTTTATTTTATCTGAATTAAATAATTTTGTGGATTTTTTTTTATCATAGCAGTGGAAATTTTAGTTTACCATCGAGGTTAGAGGACAAGAAAGATGTACATCTGCGGCATAGTTTGTGCTGCAAATTTTTTTGCTGATATTGGCATTGCTGTTGGATTTTCTGGGGATCAACACACAATAAGGACTAATTTCAGTTCTGCCAAAACATCTTGCTCATTTTGGCATTGTTGTAATCTTTGGGTCTTCTGGTGATCAACGCACAATAGGGACTAATTTCTGTTCTGGATGTTGGACATTTGTGTAGCAAAAGTAACATCATTTGTTAGGTATTTCTTTCACTTTTCAGTACTGAAAAAGGAATCAGTATCCAAATTTATCATCGCAACCTGAAACTATGATTTGAGTTAGAAACATCTCTATGGAGCTGATGATCTGTTGTTTGCTTCTACGGTATCTGCTTACATATCTTTTCTATGTTGGGTTAAAAAAAGTCCTACTTTTAGCTTTCACTGATTGCTTTTGTAGTACCACTTCTTTTGGCAAAAAGAAGTTCGAGCAGAGATATGCATGCATGTGCAAATTTGCTAGTTAATTTCCTCCTCAATCTCTACTGGAGCATATTTTACTACTATACATTATCTACATTGGGTTACATGTCATTAGCTCCAGGTAATGGGTCTTAGCACTGTAAGGCTTATATTGATTTATTGTTGATGGATTTATGATGTTGTTAGGTTGCTACGGCATGTGCACTTGCAGCTTATAAACTGCGGCGTCCGGTAAGGACTTATCTCAATCGCAAGACGGATATGATTATGGCAGGAGGACGGCATCCCATGAAAGTAACTTACAGTGTTGGATTCAAGTCCAATGGCAAGATTACAGCCTTACGACTTGATATATTAATAAACGGAGGAACTACTGCTGATATAAGTCCAGTGATGCCAATGAATATTGTTGGTGCTTTAAAAAAGTATGACTGGGGTGCTCTATCATTTGATATAAAGGTATGCAAAACAAACCATACAAGTAAGTCAGCAATGAGGGCTCCAGGAGATGTTCAAGGGACGTTTATCGCCGAAGCCGTGATTGAGCATGTAGCATCTGCCCTTTCCATGAATGTAGATTCTGTGAGAGACATTAATCTCCACACTCATAGCAGCCTTAGCTTGTTTTATAAGCATGCTGCAGGAGAACCCCAAGAATACACGGTACCTTCAATCTGGACTAAGCTGGCCTTGTCCTCTAATATGGACCAAAGGATTGAGATGGCAAAAGAGTTCAACAGATGTAGCTTATGGAAGAAAAGGGGCATTTCCCGAGTACCTATACTGTTTGAAGTGTCATTGAGAGCAACCCCCGGTAAGGTGAGCATTTTAAATGATGGATCTATTGTTGTTGAAGTTGGTGGAATTGAGATTGGCCAAGGGTTGTGGACAAAGGTAAAACAGATGGTAGCATTTGCTCTCAGTTCAGTCCAATGTGATGGAACTACAGAGCTCTTGGAGAAAATACGGGTCATTCAAGCTGATACGTTGAGCCTTATTCAAGGGGGTTTTACAGCTGGGAGCACCACGTCTGAAGCGAGTTGTCAAGCTGCTAGAGTTTGTTGTGATATTTTGGTTCAAAGACTCTCGCCACTTAAGAATAGTTTACAGGAACAAATGGGATCTGTTACGTGGGAGGTGCTGGTTGGTCAGGTGATTCTATTTGCTAATAGTTACTCTTTTGCCTTTAATCACTTGGCAGCCCAAATCCGTGTATTCCCTTTTACATTCAAGTATGGGTCAATCTACATGTCCATTTTATGATGCTGAGCCAACCTCTCTGTTTTGTGTGGTCACTTGCAGGCGTACCAGCAATCTATTAACTTATCAGCTAGTACATATTATGCTCCTGAGTTGGGCTCCATGCAATATCTGAACTATGGTGCTGCTGTGAGTGAGGCAAGTTTTCCTCTGACATGCAGCATTTGCTGTTCAATTTAATGGATCATCTCTTGATGTAAAACCACCTTACATGGGCAGTGTTCCCTGTAAAGCCGCTAGACATAATATGCATTGGTTTGGAATGAAACATACTTCCCTATTTGCTTGACTGTAGATTTTTCAATGTCATCTAAATGTGACTGAAATTTTGGCGCCTCAGGTTGAGGTAGATCTTCTGACAGGAGAAACCAGAATCCTTCGGGTAGATATCATCTATGACTGTGGAAAGAGCCTCAATCCTGCTATTGATCTTGGACAGGTTATGCCGACAGCTTAAGCCCGACTCTGTATCTGGCTTTATGCCATCTTGGCTACTGGGAAATTCATTCCATCTGCTGAGATTATGAACTGCAAAATAGGAAAACATCATAAATGAGAGGAATTGAAAGGGAAGTCTAAGAGAAAAGGACGGACCTTTCCGTACTAGTCTTCATAACATGAATTGCAATATTGGCACAAAAGCACTTCGTTAATGTTTAAACCTATCGTTAATGATTACTGTCATCATGAAAAGATGCTTGATAACATTTACCTGTGATTGAAGCATCTTTCATCTGCTTCAGGTTTTAAGTCTATTTCAAATAGAATTAACATGAAATGTGTTCCTCTTTATCTTAATTAATGAGGTGCAATTTCTTGATATGTCATTTCAACTCAAATAAAGGACATCAGCTAAAATATATTGTGAAGAAAAGGTCACAGGGATCGTTTTAGTTCGAATTAACTCTTTTTGCTGACATTTTTTGAATTCATTATTGCAGATAGAAGGTGCATTTGTTCAGGGACTTGGGTTTTTTATGCTTGAGGAGTACCTGACAAATTCAGAAGGTCTGGTGGTGGCAGAAGGCACTTGGACATACAAAATCCCAACTTTAGACACTATACCAAAAGAATTTAATGTTGAGATCCTTAACAGTGGACATCACCAGAAACGTGTTCTCTCTTCCAAAGGTATAATTGATTTGCTTCATCTAGCAAGAAGTTATGCAAAATATCGACGAGTGGTAGCCACTGTTTTTGAAAGTTTCTTAAACAGTGGCGATCTGATGCTGAGTACAGTACCATTAACTAGTTGGACTTAGGCATGAAAAGGTGCCATGGGTCCTCAACAGAAACTTAGAAAATGAAGGCAGGGTAATCATCCTTCACCAGCTTAGTATTAGGACATGTACATCGATTTGGCTCTACATTTTCTCCCCCTTTTTTGCATGACACAGGATTGTTGCACTACTACGCTAACCCAGCAAACTCACATTCTCATGCAGCTTCCGGTGAGCCACCCTTACTTCTAGCCGTGTCGATTCACTGTGCGGCAAGAGCGGCTATAAAAGAAGCCAGAAAACAGCTCCATTCTTGGAGTGGTCATGACGAGTGCAACTCGATATTCCAGCTGGGTGTCCCCGCAACAATGCCGGTTGTGAAGGGGCTTTGTGGGCTAAATAGCGTGGAGAGTTACTTGGACTGGAGATTAGGGAAGGAGCAGAAAGCATGAGACCAGCCTGACCATCTCCTTCCCTACCATAGGTGCCAGAAGAAGATAAGTAAACTCATTATACAGTATATATCTGAGATGGTAGATGGGTTTTTTTGGGAAGGATGTAAAGTAACTTTCATTTCCTGAAGGGTGATTCTTGAGGAATCCTTATCAGGGAGGATGCTCAATAATACGTCGCCACGTGATGTAACTCCTTTGAATATGCAACGGAGGAAGAAAGTGTGGTTTCGATGCGCAGCTGCTGGAGTCGAGGAGTCGTTGATACATCGTACTTGTGCATGGAAAAGTTGCTGCTGTGTATGCATCTGCTCGACGACTTTCGTTTCTAACGAGTGTGCTAATGCTGTGCATGCATCTGCTCGACGACTTTCGTTTTTAACGGGTGTGCTTGGGCACTCTTTTTAAGTAAAGTAATCGAGAAGGCGTTTCGGTCTTCAAGGAATTGACCTTTCTTTTTGTATTATTCACTTTACCAGTCTCCAATACGCAAGTGGAGTACGAGGATAAGTTTTCAAATGATATTGCTACTTATCTTTTTGCTCAACAAAAACGCACGTTGCACGAACATTTTGCAGGGTTAATCGAATTGTAAGGCATCCAATACGCAAACAGAATACGAGGATAAGTTTTCAAATGATGTTGCTACTTATCCTTTTGCTCAACGATATCACGTTGCACGAACATTTTGCAGGGTTAATCGAATTGATAAGGCAATTGAGCTTATTTGTTTCGAGAAACATGGAATTTCATGAGAGGACTTTGGGAGACGGTATCTCATTGTTCAGGATTCATTTTCGGCCTTTTTTTATTTTATTTTATTCCGCTTAACGTTTCAATAGGAATCTCTTAGCAAACATAAAATTGATAAAAACTGGGTCGAATCTCTTATTCACTCTGCTGGGGCCGCCGAGTTCACCGCTCACCCGATCTAGACAAGCTCGAGCTTCGTCGAGTTTGGCAAGCTTGAGCCTCGCCCTTCTCGGATCTGGCCTTGGGTGAGGTTAGAGTTGGCTTGTGGCTAGTTGTCGGCTGCCGCCGTGGTTGGCGATTGGCCAAGGAAGAAGAAAGAGAAAAGGGAAGAAAAAGAAAAAGAATTAAAAACTCAATTTTTTAAAAAATAAAAGAGAAAAAATATAAAATATAAAAATAAAAGGAAAATGTATTTAGTGAAAGAATGTGATATAGAAGAAGTTATGGACAATGTTTTTCATTTTTTCAGAAATAAAAAATATTTTCCCTATTTTTGAATATGTTTTTTAATAGCGGAAAATGTTTTCCTTAACTAGTTCATTTTTTGTGAAATGAATGTCGAAAAATTTGTAAAACGTTTTCTCAAAAGTTATTTTCCATAAAATGAGCGGAGCCAAATTTGGCGATGAAAAATGAAAAATCAATCGACTAGCGCACGGTTTCAAAAGCCAAAAATTAATTCTCTAATAGCATAATTACTAGGACTAATATCATGACTAAAGGCTCTTTATGAGCGACATATACTTTCTGCCACCAAATTACTCTTAACGTAACTTTTGTAATAGCCAAAAGAACAATGGATAATTAAAAATTATATATAATAAAGAGATTACATTCACTTCGCTATGTTTTTCTCTCAAAAGCGATCTAATAAAATCAAAGACGGCTTTTTATTGTTAACATTCGGACAAAATTTTATATTGATTAGAGTTTATGAGTACGAACAATCTTCCCTATAGTTCTCCGAGTACTTAAATACAGAGGAATAAAACGAAATTCTAATGCTGTTTAATCCAAAAAAAAAATAGAGATAGAGAAAAGGATCTGATGGGAATTTTATGGGAGTTGCAGAGGTGGATATGATAGAAATCTAAATGTATGAGGAGTACATGAAGAGTGTTGGAAAGTGAAGGATTACGATGCCTTTTGAGAAAGGGGTGTAATAAGATAGAGAAATAATATTTTTCTTCTTGAATAAATGTATTAAGACAAATTAATAAAACAGAGATAAATTAACAAAAAAAAGTCATTTCCCTAAAATATATTCAAACGATATGAAGATAGTATAAAAAGGGGTGCTACCGTGTATAGTATAGTTAAATTTATTAGTATATATTGAGAGTCGTAATGGATTTAGATATCTTAGAATATTTCTCTATTTTATAACTAATTTTTTTTTAAATAAAATAATTATTCAATCAGTCTTAAATCTAGTGATACGAATTTCAGTTCACTTATAATTTTTTTTTAATTTTGTCAAGGGAATTATAGACTTTTGCACGAAATTTCAAGTTATTTCTTTTAGCCAATGGCCGTCGAAAGTCGTCGATGTCTCTTTTCTTAGTTAAGGAGTAGAAAATTAGCACTTTATTGGCACGAGTAGATTATAATGCATTGAATGTGTATATACACAATATTAAATCCTTACAGATCTAATTCAGAAGATAAATAAAAACTTGATTATTAAATGTGTATGTATGTACCAACGAGTCATTACAGATCTGATTCAAAAGATAAGGAATCGAAACTCAATTATGTTAGTGACACGATGCAAATTTTACACAAATATTGAAAAGATTTCCTTTCTTTATTTTGCTGACTTAAATGATTAAATAAATGGAGTCATATGTGTATGTACGTAACAACAATTCCTTGCATATTTGATTCAAAAGATAAGGAATCGAAACTTGATTGTGTTAATGATACGATTCAAGTTTCACACAAATACTGAAAAGATTTCCTTTCTTTAATTTGCCGGCTTAAACGATTAAGTGAATGGAGTCATAAGTAATCACAAGCCCGACTATAAATTGCATGACTTAACATGCTGTAGCCCTTATCTTTTGGGCAAGAGTTGCGTAAAAATATTAGAAGCGTTAACTGTGGTCGAGTATAAAAAATCAGAAGTAGAAGGAGCAGGTGAGGATCCACGTGACTCACGTGGCCAGTCTTTATGACAAGAGATGGGTTCGATCTTGATCTGCGGAACTTCCGCAGCAGAGAATTGATTGGCTATTACCGAAAAAGAATGATGCTGGATCGTCGCCAGATCTGGCAGTAAGCCATGCACAGCTCGGCCCCACGGTAGCGGAGGGAAAAAAAAAAAACCAAAATGGGTTTCAAGTGGGTCCCATAATAAGCTGCAGCAAGCTGTTTCTCGTCTAAGATTATTACAGAAGGAACGACCAGAATGACAGATGCAGGAGATTGGCCCGAATATCGCAGAGTTTGAAGCAATGCTCTTATCGTGAAGTCTTAACAGGGGTAGCGACTCGCACATGGGGCAGATTCGATTAGAAAAATGATGCCCCTTGACAATTAGCAAAAGCTTATTTTCATGTATCTTCCTAGTGATTTGAGACATGTGAGAGAGAGTGAGAGGGAAGCAAAGAAGAAGCTCGGGACTTCTCTATAAAACCCTCGACCTTGTGGCTCCTAATTCACATTGTAGAGAAGTTCAACAAGCTAGTAAGTTCAACGCACATTCACTTGCTTCACATTTCATGCCACTTTATTTTTATCGACATATTTTCGCCACTTCACATACTTGACGCTCTTCTCTCACTTTGAACAAGATTATTTCCACGCAGCATGCGTTGGATCATTTGCATCGGTTGTAACGATGCCCGTTTGCTCTCTAATCTTTGATGGGTCTGATAGCTAATTATCATGCTTTATATAGCTTTCGTGCATTCTCTTCCTGAAGTGTTTACTAGTATTGTCCCGAATTATCAGGCTCAAAGGTGATATGGCGTGCGAGATCTTGAGACGTCGTGTAACCTTTGAAGCATTGCTGCTTTTGCTATGCTTCTGGGCTGCATCTGTCACCGGATCAGAGTACATGAAGTACAAAGACCCAAAACAGCCAATCAATGTGAGGATCGAGGATTTGATGAAGAGAATGACGCTTGCCGAAAAGATCGGCCAGATGACTCAAATTGAGAGGTCTAATGCATCAGCTGATGTTATGAAGAACTACTTCATAGGTAAAAGTATCAGTTTTTTATCGACAGACATTACGAAAAATTGGGGGATGTGGTCAAAACCTCAGTCTCGAGGCCAGTTTTGTGGGCAATGAGGCGAGGCCACATAGTGAAATCTAGTCTTCTGTTTTTGATGCTTATTTCATGTCTATTGGAGGAAGTTATAGCTATACTTATCGGCACTAAATGTTATTAGTTTGACCAGGGAGTGTCTTGAGCGGTGGTGGAAGCGTACCGGCCCCAAACGCCCCGGTCGAGACTTGGGTGAATATGGTCAACGAGTTCCAGAGGGGAGCTCTATCAACCCGTCTCGGCATTCCGATGATCTACGGAATCGATGCTGTTCACGGCCACAACAATGTTTATAAGGCAACTATATTCCCTCACAATGTCGGCCTCGGTGTAACCAGGTATGCACACATATTCCTAGTCGTGTTGTCCTAATTCTTTATGCACTCCACAACATTTTCTATAGTCCTAACAGGATGAAAAGAGGTATAACTTTGTATTTACTCCGAAAAATTCACTAAGGTTGTCTTATACCTCAGGGACCCTCAACTTGTGAAGAAGATAGGAGCTGCGACGGCTCTAGAGGTCAGAGCCACTGGAATTCCCTATGTTTTCGCGCCCTGTATAGCGGTAAGAGAGATGATGGACATTCATTTGTAATCTCTTTTCTTGGAAGTAGCTTGCCGTATGATCAGTTAATATTCCTTAAAGCGTGCGAGTGCCAATTTTTCTTTCTCTGTATCACCGACAATCTCTCAAGTTGATTTCCCTCTATTGTATTTTTTACAGGTATGCCGAGATCCTAGATGGGGTCGGTGCTATGAAAGCTATAGTGAGGATCCAGCGATTGTCAAGACGATGACTGAGATAATACCTGGTCTACAAGGGGATATTCCTCCCGGATCTCGGAAGGGGGTCCCTTTCGTGGCTGGAAAGTAAGTGACTTGACCGTATGCATATTGAAATAATATCCCCAATGCTCAGGATATGGTCGTACGACTGCATAGAACTCCTCTTTCTTTGCTGTTTCAAATCGACATGATGTACGGTTCAAGCATAAGCTCTTCGCAATAGTTTTGTGGCATAAGTGACGCTTTTTCTGTGAGAATACGAGGTATCTTAACATCGAAGTCATAAATAACAAGAAGAACCTCGTGCAGCAAACCACATTCGAAGTAGCTAATTAGTAATTTTTCTTTGAAAGGAATAATGTCGCATCATGTGCTAAGCACTATGTTGGAGACGGCGGCACGACCAATGGAATTAATGAGAACAACACGGTGATTGACTTCCACGGGCTCCTTAGCATCCATATGCAGGGCTATTTTAGCGCCGTGATCAAGGGCGTCTCCACAATAATGATCTCCTACAGCAGCTGGAATGGGGTAAAGATGCACGCCAACCATGATCTAATCACGGGTCTCCTCAAGAACAAGCTCAGATTCAGGGTAAGCATCATGCACGAGTATACAGCCCGACGAGATCTCTTTTTTGCTGTGAAATTTTGGTCATTCTCATAGCCGAGGAACTTCTTATGTCCTAGGAAAATGCTTAAGAAGCCAGTAACATATTTTTTTTTGTGTGGCTTCAGGGGTTCGTCATCTCCGATTGGCAGGGTATCGATAGGATGACGCCCATAGCGGGCAGCAACTATACATACTCAGTGCAAACCGGAGTTCTAGCTGGAATTGACATGGTAATGATCCATTTGCTTCAGGATGACAGTAAATTCTTTCACAAGTTATCGAGTATATGTTCTTCCAAAGAAACCATTAGTATTACTCCTGAATAGTTTCTCCAACGGTGACATAGATCATGGTTCCCTACAACTACACCGATTTTATTGGCAACCTCACAATGCTTGTGAACAAAAACTTCATCCCCATGAGCCGTATCGACGATGCTGTGAAGAGGATCTTGCGGGTGAAATTCACCATGGGCCTGTTCGAGAACCCAATTGCCGATCTAAGCCTGTCCCATCAACTCGGTAGCCAGGTTTGTGACCTTGATTGCACAATTCGAAATTCCACCGATAAACTAACAACAGATTAACCCAGCTAACCATTTAATTTGTTTACAGGAGCATCGAGAGTTGGCGCGCGAGGCCGTGAGGAAGTCACTCGTGCTATTAAAGAACGGCAAGCCTGGTCAAGAACCGGTGCTTCCACTTCCAAAGAAGGCGCCAAAGATACTAGTGGCCGGGACTCATGCTGATAACTTGGGCTATCAATGTGGAGGTTGGACCATCACATGGCAAGGCACTAGTGGCAATAACAATTCAGTAGGTAATGTGTTGAACAACTTTGACTCAACTATTTTTCACTTGGTTGAAGTTATTATTGGGACTGATTAAAGAGGTAAAAAGGGTAGCTGGTGTTAGAAAGGAATTTAATGCTTAGCATAATTTTGCACGTAATAATTACTCGCAGGAACTACAATCCTGGATGCTGTGAGAAAGACGGTCAATCCAAGCACCGAAGTTGTGTACAACGAGGAACCGGATGCGGGATTTGTTGCGTCGAGCAAATTCTCCTATGCTATTGTCGTTGTCGGTGAGCATTCTTATGCTGAATCGTATGGCGACAGCATGAACATGTCGATACCCGACCCAGGCCCAAGCATTATCAAAAACGTGTGCGGATCTGTTAAGTGCGTCGTCGTAATCATATCAGGCCGGCCAGTTGTGATCGAGCCGTATGTGGCCCAAATGGATGCGCTTGTCGCAGCTTGGCTTCCGGGGACCGAAGGCCTGGGCATAACCGACGTGCTTTTCGGTGATTACGGATTCACCGGCAAGCTTGCGCGCACCTGGTTCAGGACGGTTGACCAGCTGCCAATGAACGTGGGCGATCCGCATTATGACCCATTATATCCATTCGGGTTCGGTCTGACGACAAACCCAGTGAAAGATAACTGAATTCCGGTTTCCCTCTCAGGGTGACAACCCATGTTCCTGTACTCTTCGAATAAAAATTAAGGAAACAGATGCAAATGTTGCAGCAAAAGTTACTATCATCGTAGCAGCAATTTTGCTTCTTCAACACGATTTTTTGCCAGCTAAACTTCACTAATTACCTGTGGGAGAATTGATGAAATGCGCCTACACTATAAGACTTTAGTCATGAATTTTTGGTCTAACTGTTTCTGTGCAAAGTCTTGTTATTAATGTTCAAGGTGGCTTGATCAGCGACGGAATCAAAGAAAAGGTCAGAAGCGGACATGTTTGCACAAAACGAATATGACAGGAGATAAAATAAAAATTACAAAAAGAAAATCTGAATATGATATGACACAATATGCCTCTCATAATATGTTAACATGAACTAACATGTTTTCATGATAATTAATTATGTTCTCACTCCTTGAGCAATGTCACGATGAACTAATAAGATGATTAATAACTTCAATTAAATGGAGAAATGAAATATTTAACGTGGTTTAACACTATATAGAGTATTTTCTAGGAAGCAAACATGGAACGAACATTTTATAATACTTTTCAATAATTGAAAAAAAACGTTTGTCCAAAATATGGAGATATGAAGTAAGAAAAGAATGAAGCTGATTGCTGCATATGAACTTTTCCTTTTGCAACGATGGTTTTCTTTTTTCTGAGGTCCGGACAAGGGTTTTTGTTATTCATAAGAAGGATTTTGTAATATTTGGCTGGTGGGGCCCAAAAGAAGAAAAAGAAAGATAAGTTGAAACGTCAAAAAAGTAAAAAGGAGGGGAGGGGAGGGCTCGGCTAAAAAGGGCAGATGAGAGCTCCCTCGACCAAAAAGGAGAGAAAAAGAAAAAGAAGAAGAGGAAGAAGAAGGGGGAAAAGAAGAAAGTGGTGTTGTGGAGCCGTGGAATTTTACGGATCGTGATTTAAATTTACGGTTTGCTCGAAACAAAATTTTGAAGTTTTCGCGCACAATGAACAGTGTGCGTCCAGCAGCTTTGGGCCATTATTTTGTTAGTTTTCGGTTTGATTTTGGGATGATTAAGTTGGGATTATTATAGTATGTTAGAAGAGCTCTCTATTGACTAAGTAGGTTTGTAATGGGGTTTGATAGAAAAAGTTATAGTGTAACTAAGTTTTACGCTCAAGTGTCGTATTACAAACGGCTTGAATAATTATTTTGGGTATGTGATTTATTAGTACATATGAATCGTTTTGTTAACATTTAGGCATAATATAGCCGTTTCGTGGTTGATGTGGCGTTCTACCTAAACTTAATGTTGATTCTCGCTTAATTGACAGGATCATGAGATCGAAGGATCATATAATACACGTTATTTGATTTTGGGGCATCCCCAGGTGAGTAGTACTAATGTCTTCTTTGGTTTTGTGAAACTCATGTACTAAGGTAAGATTAATCAACATATACTTGTGAGGAAGTGAGAACCTATTTGTTATATATTGATGGATATAGTGCTCGGTAATTTTGAGTTATTGTGGGATGATTCGACAAACCTCTCTTGAAAGGTTATGTATGCTATTTTGGTATAATCGATTTATGTGATTATGTGATGACTATTGAAACATGATATGTGTTGTGTTGAGGAAATCAAATGTGTTGTGAATAGGTCAAGGACTAAGTGCTACACGACAGCGAAATTTCGTGTGAGTCACCTCTAGAGCCTTGTAGTCAAGGGCTAAGTATTACATGACGACTTGAGTCACATGGGAGTCACCTCTAGGGCCTTGTACTACTGACATGCATAGTAAAAGATTAAGTGCTATATGATAACGTAATTTCGTGAGAGCCATCTCTAGGGCCTTATACTATTACTATATGTGGTTAAAGGCTAAGTGCTACACGATAACGCAATTTCGTGGGAGTCACATCTAGGGCCTTGAGTTTGAATATTGATCGTGGAATGAACCATTGATATGAGATAGGATGAGTCCATGCTGGTTTTGTTGTTATGGATGAATGGAAAGATATAGCTAGGTTGAAGTAACATTTAACACATTTTATTCATGCAAGTTATCATATTTTGTTGGGCAATAATAAGTCATGTCTTGAGTTTTAAATTGTAATGCGGAAGTTCAATATGCTTTTATGGTATGTATTACTTATTGAGCTATGGTTGCTTATTCCATTCATCTTCCATGTTTTCAGGTCCCAAGATTAGCAACTAGTAGGACGAGAGCACTTTTAGAATACTTTTGGGAGTTATATTTTGAATATGATTTAAGAAAGTAGTGTACATAATCTTTACTAGTGGTTGGACTGGTTGAGTTCTAAATGTATATTTCTTTTTGGTGGATTATAGAAACTCTAATGTTGCAACAAATTTGTTAGTTATCTGATATGTATATATATAGCTTGAGATATATATAATTCATGGAAGGTTGGCCATGTCATCCCCAGTCCTTGTAGTTTTGGGGTGTGACATATTTGGTTCTTCTCCTGGAGTAAACATGTTTTAATGTTTCTCAAGCACATTTTTGCGCAATGAACGTTTCTGTTATTGTAATTTCTGAAGTCCTTTATGGAGATATTCTGTTTCTGCGTGCCCTAACGTTATACCTTTTATTTACTGCATAGATTGCTTTAAAGTTTATCGTTCTGATTGTGTGAGAGCGCTTGTGCTCCATTCCTTCAAACAGTGTCCTTTGCTTCCGGCGATTGTTCCTTGAATCCTTACCAGCTGAATGTGTTATCTTCCTCGGGAGTGCGGATATCCCAGGATCACCGCTCATCTGAGTTCGCACGCTGATCCCAACCAAAAACCCAAAATTAAAAAACGAAGAGTAGAATGAAATTCATATTGAACTTCAAGATCCCGTCCTAAGCAGTAGAGGCAGTTAAGGACCGGAAAATTTGTGCTTTCTTCATGGTCGAAAATTTATTATTGCATGTCGGAGGGGAATGCATTGAATATGGACTACGTGTTCAATAATCTCGTGACATGGGCCTTGGTGGTAAATGTGCACATGCGTATCATCTACCAAGATGGAAGATATGCGCATGTTAACCAGTACGTACAAATCTAACTCATAAGATAAAGAATTGACACTTGATTAATTTCACATAAAAAATGATATAATTTCCCTTTTTTTTTTTTAAATTTTGTTAACTTAAATGATTAAGTGGACGGAGTTTTATCTACTCATGAGCCCAATTAGAAATTGCATAATTAATAAACAAAGAGGCATAATTAAGCAATTTTAGCCCTCATTTTTGGGCCAAGAATTGTGTAAAATAGAAGCATTATTTGTAGTTAAGGAAAATAAATCGGAAGTTAAATGAACAAATGAGGATAAAATGACTCACGTGACATATATATATAGAATAATGCTAGATCATCACTAGATTTAGCATTTGTAGACTTAGAATCCATCAACTCAATTGAATCTGATCTATGTACGACTTAGTTCATTGGTGGGTGAGAAAAAGAATGACCAAAATCGGTTTCAAGTTGGTCTTAGAATAAGTCGCAGTAAGCTTTTTGTTGGTATTTGTGGAAGCATGTGCTTGATGTGTGTGCAAGAGAATGTTTTGTGTGTGAACCATCAAAAGAGCAAACTAAGAACAATGTGGGCAAGAAATGGTTGGGCAAAGTAATAATAAGAATGTGTAAAAGAGAGTGCTAACAAAGAAGTACAAGGTCGACCAAAAAAAAAAAAAAAAAAACAAAGAAGTCCAAGGGAATAAAAAGAAGTATTTTATTATTTAGTTTAAGTATAAAGGGAAGGGGAAGGAGCTTGCTTACCTTCTTGGTTTGTTGGTCTGCTGGGCTCCCCCACTTCCTATTTATAAGGGTGCTCCACTGACTTATGGCCCACCATTTTTGACTTCTAGTAGATTCTCTTACAATTTTTTTCTTGAACAATAGACTTTTTAAGGCAAATATCTCTGCCATTTGCAGAGATAATTTTATAGACTCTTCTAGGATTTTTCTTGAGTTCTCTAACTCAAGTATATCTTGAAGTTTCTAGAAATTGGATCAATAATTTAACGCTCCTCCTTGATCCAATTTCGTGTTACTCCAAGCATTTCCCGCAATGTCTCAAACTTGGCTGGCGATAGTGCTTTAGTGAATATGTCTGCTACTTGATCATTGGTCTTGCAATATTTGAGTTTGATCTCTTTGTTGTTTTGCACCTCTCATACGAAAGTGATATTTTGATGTGGACATCGAGTCATATCGAGGAGGAGGTGCTAGGGACCCATTGTCTATTCCTACTTTGGTTCGATTACTCGAGCGCGGGCCAAACAATTCAAGCAAGCTGTTGGCGTCATGGTTCGTGATCTTTGGCGTGAAGATGACCTTGGATCAAATCTTGAAGAATCTTGGAAATCTTGGTGCAATTTAATTATCTTGTCACCAAATAATTGACCAAGTCAATTTATATATATATATATTCTTGTTTAAGAATATTCTAAAATAGGAATATTTTAGAATATATCGCATTAGATTTTTAGGGTTGGTTTTTAGGGTTTATGTGGCAGCCTATATAAAGGATTTGCCAAATTTCTTTGAGGACAGAGATATTTTTATGTTTGAGGAAAAGAATTGAGAGGTTCTCTTTTTACTGTTCTTTTGAGGACTTGACCTAATCAAGATTCTCTTGTGGCGGTCAATTTGACTTATCGAGCGAGATAGCGAATTCTTTCGCTCGTGGCGTCTATAACGTTGGTTGGTTGACACGTGTTCGTCAACAGGTCACGTTCATACCGAGGTTGCCAATCACGGGTTTGATTGGAGGTCGAGGTTTGCAATTCGAACCATCCGGGCCTTCGTAGAACGATCCTTCCGCAACGATTCACATCAGTTTGGTATCAGAGCTTGCTTTTACAAGGTCTATTTATCTTTAATTTTTCTGTTGATATTCAGCAATTTGAGATTTATTGAGTTAGGGTTTCGATTTTAGCTAATTTAGGGATCATATTGCTTTTGTGCTTCCATACGTAGTTGTTTGCTGTTAGTTTTAAATTTTCTTTTCTAGCATCTTAAATTGTATCGAGTTCGTCAAAAAAAAAAAAAAAAAAAAAAAAAAAAAAAAAAGAAGAGAAAGGAAACGCACAAAAAAAAAAAAAGTGTGCAAAAAAAAAAAAAAAAACAGATTCGGCAAAAAAAAAATTAGCCGAACAAAAAAAAAAAAAAATCAAGAAGGCGACTCGTTTGTTAGTAGACCAAATTGAAACAAAATCAGTAGTGATTTGCGTTTCAATTGGAATTTTGAAAGTTGTACTTGTTGGTTTGAAATTGTTACTTGCTGAAACAAAATCAATAGTGATCTAATCTTGTTTGATTAGTTTGATTGATTGTCGTGAGGGGGTTGAGAGACAGGTTTTGAGTCCAATAAAGAGCTTGTGAAAAGAGAATACGAGAGGAAAAAGGCAAGAGTGTGTAAGCTTAATTGAGGGTGGAAAAAGCCTAGACTTGAGTTAAACACGAGAGGAGTGACAAACATCTCAAGAGAAAACACGTGAGGGAGCGATTGGTGAGGATTTTTTTTAGACTAACGTTTACTTGCAGGTCTAAAATATGTCGCGCGAAGAAAGCGTGAATCAACGGGAGGTTGACTCCATACGAAGGGATGAAGCGCTCGTGGAAAGCATCCAGCAATTGAGGGTCGTAGTGGAGGAGCTTAGTGGCCGAATGATGGGGAATGGCATGAGGGTTGATGGTGACCGAGAGATACCCGAGGAAGGCCACAACATCAGCGAGATGCCTCTAGAACACAACATAGAAGGCAACGACAATATGATGATGATGAGGCCGACATGGAGGATGATCGAGATGCTCGATTTGAAAGGTGGAATGGAGGCCGAAGGTTTAGACACCGAGGAGATGATGAACTTGGCAACATCAAGATGAAGATTCCTTCCTTCCAAGGGAAGAATGATCCCGATGCGTATCTAGAGTGGGAGAAACGCATGGAGATGGTATTTGATTGCCAACGATACTCTGAGCTCAAAAAGGTAAAAATTGCAGCTGTTGAATTTACTGATTATGCTATAATTTGGTGGGATCAACTTGTGACTAGTAGGAGGCGCAATGGTGAAAGACCGATAGAGACGTGGGATGAGATGAAAGCGGTGATGAGAAGGCGTTTTGTACCTAGTCATTACCACCGAGATTTGTTTCAAAAGCTACAAAATCTCACACAAGGCAATAAGAGCGTGGAAGAGTATCACAAGGAGATGGAGATTGCCATGATCCGTGCTAATGTGATGGAGGACCGTGAGGCCACAATGTCAAGATTTTGAGTGGTTTGAGCCGAGACATAGCAAGGGTGGTAGAGCTGCAACACTATGTTGAATTGGAAGAATTGGTGGACAAAGCCATCAAAGTTGAGCGACAATTGAAGTTGGACCGAAATCACAAGAGTGGAGGAGGTTCAAATCAGAATTGGAGATCCAATTGGAAGAGAGATGATAAGCCAAATTGGAGAGGAAACAACACCAAAACCGAAACCTCAAAGGAGAAGGAGAGGGACGGTAAAGTTGGAACGAATCCGGTTTCAGGTAAAACCGAAAATCCTAACACTAGAACTCGTGAAATTAAATGTTTTAAGTGTTTGGGCAGAGGTCATATGGCGAATCAATGCCCTAATAGGAGGGTGATGATCATGACTGGACATGGTGTTATTGAGTCCGAAAGTGAAAGGGAAGAAGATGATGATGAGATGCCACCATTGGAGGATTGTAGTGATGGAGAAGTGGCTATAAAAGGAGACTTATTGGTGGTTAGGCGTTCTCGAGTGTGCAAGTAAAGGAGGAGGAGCATCACCAACAAAGAGATAATTTGTTTCATACAAGGTGTGTGGTGAATGGTAAGATCTGTAGTATGATAATTGATGGAGGTAGTTGTGCGAATGTGGCAAGTTGTATTATGGTGGATAAGTTGGGCTTGAAGACAACAAAGCACCTAGGCCTTATAGACTTCAATGGTTAAATGATAGTGGTGAGGTAAAAGTGTCGAAGCAAGTTCGAATTCCATTTGAGATAGGGAGATATAAGGACGAGGTAGAGTGTGATGTTGTACCTATGCAAGCGGGTCATATCTTGCTTGGAAGACCATGGCAATATGATCGAAAGGTACATCATGATGGATATACTAATCGTTATTCATTGGTGATGAATCAAAAGACTTATACCTTGGTACCAATGACACCTAGTGAGGTGTATCAAGATCAATTAAAGTTACAACGAGAAGCCGAGAGAGAGATAGAAAATGTGAGAAATCTGAGGGCTTGCGTGGTGTGTCTGAGACGCAAGGAAAAGGAGAGGCCGAGAGAAAGATTGTGGTAAAAACTGAGGGAAAAGAAGAGAGGAAAGAAAAGAGGCAAAATAATTTTTATGCAAAATCAAGTGAAGTGAGGAGAGCCTTAGTTCTAGATCGACCAATACTTGTACTTGTGTACAAGGAGGTTTTGTTTTCTACTAACGATCTTGACCCAAGTTTGCCTAGTCCTATTGTGTCTTTATTGCAGGAATTTGAAGATGTCTTTCTTGATGAACTTCCTGGAGGGATACCACCAATTCGAGGCATTGAACATCAAATCGACTTGATTCCTGGTGCGCCATTATCTAACCGACCCGCATATCGAAGCAATCCCGAGGAGACAAAGGAACTTCAGCGACAAGTTAGTGAATTATTGGAACGAGGGCATGTGAGAGAGAGTCTTAGCCCATGCGCCGTCCCTGTTTTGTTAGTGCCAAAGAAGGATGGAACTTGGCGAATGTGTGTCGATTGCCGAGCAATCAATAATATTACAGTAAATATCGACATCCTATTCCTAGATTAGATGACATGTTGGATGAGTTGCATGGTTCTTGTATTTTCACTAAGATCGATTTGAAAAGTGGTTATCATCAAATTAGGATGAAAGAAGGTGATGAATGGAAAACTGCATTTAAGACCAAGTATGGATTATATGAGTGGTTAGTAATGCCATTTGGATTAACTAATGCACCAAGCACATTTATGCGACTTATGAATCATGTTTTGCGTGCTTTTATTGGTCGATTTGTGGTTGTCTATTTCGATGACATCTTGATTTATAGCCGAAGTCCTGATGACCATATTGAGCATGTGCGAGCTGTCTTGCAGGTTTTAAGAGCCGAGCAATTATACGCTAATCTAAAGAAGTGCTCTTTTGTTACCAACAAATTAGTATTTCTAGGATTTGTTGTTAGTGCTAATGGTATACAGGTTGATGAAGAAAAGGTTAAAGCAATCCGTGAATGGCCAACGCCTAAGACCATAGGAGAGGTGCGTAGCTTTCATGGATTGGCGAGTTTTTATCGACGATTTGTGAGAAATTTCAGCACCATTGCCGCACCTTTAACTGAGGTTATCAAGAAGCACGTGGGTTTCACGTGGGGAGAAGAGCAAGAGAAAGCCTTTAATCTGCTAAAAGATAAGTTAACTAATGCTCCTTTGTTATCTTTGCCGAATTTCAGTGCTACTTTTGAGATAGAGTGCGATGCTTTTGGTACAGGAATTGGAGCCGTGTTGATGCAAGGAGGGCGTCCCATAGCTTATTTCAGCGAAAAATTGAGTGGAGCAACATTGAATTATCCTACCTATGATAAGGAGATGTATGCTTTAGTGCGAGCTTTGGAGACTTGGCAACATTATTTATGGCCAAAGGAGTTTGTGATCCACACCGACCATGAGACCTTGAAGTACTTGAAAGGACAGCAAAAGTTGAATAAAAGACATGCCAAATGGATGGAGTTCATTGAGACTTTTCCATATGTGATCAAGTACAAGAAAGGTAAGGAAAATGTGGTAGCCGATGCACTTTCTCGAAGGTATGCGATTCTAACTATTTTAGAAGCAAAGTGTCTAGGTTTTGAGCATATCAAGGGCTTATATATTGATGATGATGACTTTGGGAGAGTCTATGAAGCATGTGAACACGCTGCATTTGATAAATTTTATAGGCATGAAGGTTATCTTTTCGTGAAAACAAACTATGTTTGCCTAAGTGTTCTTTGCGTGAATTGTTGGTGCGAGAAGCTCATAGTGGTGGTTTAATGGGGCATTTTGGCATTAATAAGACTTATGAAGTGCTGTATGAACATTTTTATTGGCCACATATGAAGAGAGATGTCACACGTGTTTGTGAGAGATGCATTGCTTGTAAGCAATCGAAGTCTACAACTAAACCGCATGGCTTGTATACACCATTACCTATTCCAACGCATCCTTGGATTGATATTTCTATGGATTTTGTGTTAGGATTGCCTAGGTCTAAGTATGGTAGAGATTCTATTTATGTGGTTGTTGATCGGTTTTCAAAGATGGCTCATTTTATACCTTGTCATAAAACTGATGATGCATCTCATATTGCTAATTTGTTCTTTAAGGAGGTTGTACGTTTGCATGGCATGCCTAGATCGATTGTTTCAGATCGAGATTCTAAATTTCTTAGCTACTTTTGGAAAACATTGTGGAAAAAACTAGGAACACGATTGTTATTTTCTACTACTTGTCATCCACAGACCGATGGTCAAACCGAGGTAGTTAATAGAACTTTAGGGGTATTGTTGCGTGCTATTATTAAAAAGAACATAAAATCTTGGGAAGATTGTCTGCCACATGTTGAATTTGCATATAATAGGAGCATGCATTCTGCTACTAAATTTACACCATTTGAGGTTGTCTATGGTTTTAATCCATTAACTCCGTTAGATTTAACCCCTTTACCTGTTGATAAGCGTGTGGATTTAGATGGAGCAAAGAAAGCTGAATTTGTCAAGTCGTTGCATGAGAAGACGCGCACAAATATTGAGCGCAAGACTAAGCAATATGCAAGGCAAGCCAACAAAGGGCGCAAGAAAGTGGTGTTTGAAACTGGCGATTGGGTTTGGGTTCATATGCGCAAGGAGCAATTTCCTGAGCAGCAACATTCTAAGTTATTATTGCGAGGGGATGGACCATTCATGGTGTTGGAAAGAGTTAACAATAATGCTTACAAGCTTGATCTTCCAGGTAAGTATGACGTTAGTGCCACATTTAATGTTTCTGACTTGACTCTTTTTGATGCTAGTGATGATTTGAGGACAAATCCTTTGCACGGGGAGGGAATGATGTGGACATCGAGTCATATCGAGGAGGTGCTAGGGACCCATTGTCTATTCCTACTGGTTCGATTACTCGGCGCGGGCCAAACAATTCAAGCAAGCTGTTGGCGTCATGGTTCGTGATCTTTGGCGTGAAGATGACCTTGGATCAAATCTTGAAGAATCTTGGAAATCTTGGTGCAATTTAATTATCTTGTCACCAAATAATTGACCAAGTCAATTTATATATATATATATATTCTTGTTTAAGAATATTCTAAAATAGGAATATTTTAGAATATAACGCATTAGATTTTTAGGGTTGGTTTTAGGGTTTATGTGGCAGCCTATATAAAGGATTTGCCAAATTTCTTTGAGGACAGAGATATTTTTATGTTTGAGGAAAAGAATTGAGAGGTTCTCTTTACTTGTTCTTTTGAGGACTTGACCTAATCAAGATTCTCTTGTGGCGGTCAATTTGACTTATCGAGCGAGATAGCGAATTCTTTCGCTCGTGGCGTCTATAACGTTGGTTGGTTGACACGTGTTCGTCAACAGGTCACGTTCATACCGAGGTTGCCAATCACAGGTTTGATTGGAGGTCGAGGTTTGCAATTCGCACCATCCGGGCCTTCGTAGAACGATCCTTCCGCAACGATTCACATCATATTTGATGTCGATATGTTTGGTTCTTCCATGGAATACTAGATTCTTTGATATAGCAATCGTCGACTTATTGTCGCAAAGTAACGGGGTCGGTTCTGTCTTATTTCTCCAATGTCTTCTAGAATTCTTCGAAGCCATATTGCTTGATTGGTGATCGTAGCAACTGCAATGTATTCAACTTCTGCAATAGACTGTGCCACTGAGTCTTATTTTTTGGATGCCCATGAGACTATTCCAAAGCCCAGTGTGAAGGCATAGCCAATAGTACTTCTCCTATCATTAGCTAAACCTACCTAGTTGCTATCAGTGTAGCCAATGAGCTTAGCATTTGCACTTGGCCACTACCAAATGCCATAATCTATAGTTCCTCGTAAATATCTGAGAATTCTCTTGGTAGCTCCAAAGTAAATTTGACTTACACTTTGCATGAATTGTGATAGTAGACTTGTTGCATACATAATATCTGGTTGTGTAGTAGTGAGATATAACAGACTGCTAATCAAACTTCTGTAAAGGGAGGCATCGGCTTTTTTTTGCTCCATCTTCCTTCAATAGTTTCTCACTTGTCATGAGCAGAGTTGAAACTGCCTTGCAATAGTTTATCTTGAATTTTTTCGAGAGGTTCATGGTATATTTCTTTTGTGAGATAAAAACTCCTTCATTTTGGTTGATCTCGATGCCAAAGAAGTAATGCATCAAGCCCAAGTCCGTCATCTCGAATGTCTTCATCATTTCTTCTTTGAATTCTTGGATCATTGTTTCATTGTTTCATGTATATATGAGATCATCTATATATAGAGACAATAAGAGTGCTGGACTTACATTGGGTCTTGATGTAGAGTGTTGGCTCACTCATACTCCTCCTGAATCCTTGCTTGATGAAATACTCATCCATTCTAGTATACCACTTTCTTAAGTTTGAGAACTTTTTCTTCTTGGCCTTTGAGGATAAAGCCTTGTGGTTGTTCTATGTATATTTCTTCTTGAAGATATCCATTTAAGAATGCCAACTTCACATTTAGTTGATGGATCGTCCATTCTTTTTGTGCCGCTAGGGCCATGAGTGTTCGAATAGTATCGAGGTGAGCGACAGGGGCAAAATTTTCAGTATAGTTGATACCTGGTAAGTATCCTTTCGTCACAAGCCTTGTTTTATGCTTCTGGATTGATCCACCCGCGTTGAGCTTTGTCTTGTAAACCCACTTGACACCAATGATCTCTTTGTCTTCGGGTCGATCGACAAGCACCCAAGTTTCATTTTTCTCGATCATCTCGATCTCTTCCTCCATGGGGAATGTGCTCAAAACATTGAAAAATTGGGGAATGTGCTCAAAACCTCAATGTAATCTTTTATATTTTGTGCTCTTCTCAAGTCTATTAGCGGAAGTTATAGCTATACCTTATCAGCATTGAATGTTATTGGTTTGTGCAGGGAGTGTCTTGAGCAGCAGCGGAAGCGTACCGGCCACAAACGCCTTGGTCGAGGCTTGGGTGAATATGGTGAACGAGTTCCAGAGGGGAGCTCTGTCAACTGGTCTTGGCATTCCGATGATTTACGGGATAGATGCTGTTCACGGCCACAACAATGTCTATAAGGCGACTGTATTCCCTCACAATGTTGGCCTCAGCGTGACTCGGTATGCATACATATTCAGTATTCCTAGCCATGTGGTCCTATTTCTTTACGTATTCTATAACATTTCCATAGTCTGTAACAGGAGCAAAAAAGGTACGACTTTGTATTTACTCCGAAGAATTCACCAAGGTAATTTCATACCTCAGGGACCCTCAACTTGTGAAGAAGATAGGAGCGGCGATGGCTCTCGAGGTCAGAGGCACTAGAATGTTTTCGCTCCCTGTATCGTGGTAAGAGAAATGATGAATACTCATTTGTAATCTCTCTTCCTGGAAGTACTTTGCCGTATGATCACTTAATATTCCTAAAACCGTGCTAGTGCCAACTTTTCTTTCTCTGTATCAATGACAATCTCTCGAGTTGATTTCCAATTATTGTACTTTTACAGTTGTGCCAAGATCCTAGATAAGGTCGTTGCTATGAAAGCTACGGCGAGGATCCTCCAATTGTCAAGGCGATGACCGAGAAAATACCCGGTCTAGAGGGAGATATTCCTCCCTGCTCTCGAAAGGGTGTCCCCTTCGTAGCTGGAAAGTACGTGTGACTTAACCGAGTATACGCATATAGAAAACCGAGTCTCACTTCTGATGAATTTGATTATAACGCCAATGTTCAGGATACGGTCATATGATTGCATAGAGCAACTCTTTCTTTGCTGTTTTAAATTGACATGTTTTATGGTTCAAGCATAAGCTCTTCCCAAATAGTTTGGTTGCATAATGGACGCTTTTCTGTAAGTATACGAGGTATATTCACATTGAAATCATAAACAGAAAGAATTAAAAAGAACCTTGTGCAGCAAACCACATTCCGAGTTAGCTGATTAGTAAATTTTCGAGCGAGGTGAATTTTTTTCCTTAATTTTTATTTTGGCAACAATCAGCTGACTGTGAGCTTATAATCAAGGAGGACAATGCAAGACATGAGTTGTTTGCACAAAACAAATATAATATGGGGTAAAACACAAAATATAAAGAGAGAACCAAATATAATATGACACGACATGTCCAATATCAGCAACTTTGTTAATGTATGCCACACGGCAAGAATCATGCTCCATTCTGGAGGTGGAACGTGAGGTCCCCAAAGTAATAATAAGCAACAAATTTATATGACAAATAGGAAGATTATTAATAAGTTCAATTACGCAAGATGGAAAACAACCAGAATTAACTACTTGAAGTTAACCCTAGTAACGATTATTCAAATCGAATCATGTCCTAAATCCCGAACCAACTTCCACCCAAATGACTAAGGATTGGAAAAAGAAATACCCACCAAAAAGAATCTCCTACTCAATGTTCATAAAAATAAGATAAAAACCTAGAATTTAGAATGACTAAGTTGCGCTCTCATTGTCTCCCTCACTGTCCCCCAGTGGGCTCGGTGGCAAGGCCGAAGCCCAGTGGGAAGAGCGGATCGTAGTGAGGGTCGCCCACGTTCATTGGAAGCTGATCCACGGTCTTGAACCATGTCATCGGCGACTTCCCGGTGAATCCGTAGTCCCCGAACAAGACGTCGGCCACCCCTTCCCCCTCGCTCCCCGGCAGCCACGCGGCCACCAGTGCGTCCATGTTCGCCACAAGCGGCTCGATCGTGACTGGCCTCCCCGAAACCACGACCACCACGCACTTCACCGATGAGCACACCTTGGAGATGATGTCCTCGCCCCGGTCAGCCAGCGTCAGGTTCTTGCTATCCCCAGCTGTCTCCGCGTAGGGCAGCTCCCCGACCACAACGATAGCGTATGAGAAGTTGTGTGACTTGACGAAGTCAGCGTCGGGGTTCTCGCTGAAGACAACCTCTGTTTCAAGGTCCACAGCCTTACTTATCGCGCCTAGGATGGTGGTCCCTATTATCAAATGCACAAAATCATGAATCAACTTCATCAGAAACTCCATACTTTGATCAAACATGTAAATGTGAAAACGTCGTGTCTTTACGGTGACATTGTACGTTCGATATAACTCACAGTGGCAATATTATCGTTAATGTAGACATTGCCTTGGCTACATCTCAGTCCTCAACATGACATCAGTTTTTGAGTACTAAAGAAGAAAGGAAAGAGAATGTACCACTGGTTAAATTGTTGCCACTTCCACCTTGCCAAGTGATGGTCCAACCACCACATTGATAGCCCAGATTGTTGGCATGACTCCCGGCGACGAGTATCTTAGAGGCGTTCTTGGCGAGCGGCAACACCGGGGGATCAGCATTTTGCCCGTTCTTCAGCAGAACTAGTGACTTCCTGACTGCTTCCCTTGCTAAATCCCTATGATCCTACAATGACACAAAATTGGAATAAAACAATGCTTGGGTACACTTCATATACAATCCATTCTGATAAGTAATGTGCTCTTGCATCGTCTAACCTGGCTTCCAAGTTGGGAAAGATAGGTTTGATCACCCAGAGGATTCTCAAATAGGCCCATCATGAACTTCACCCTCAAGATCCTCTCGACGGCGTCGTCAATACGGCTCATGGGGATCACATTGTCATTGACCAGTTGGGTCAGGGCATCAATGAACACCGTATGATTGAAGGGAACCATGACCTGAGAGCAGAAAGGGCGAAAAAAAAGAAGCGCTTGCCCATTAAGATTAACTTGGTGATCCAATACTTTTGCATGAGACAAAAAGAAAACAGCCATAGCCACTGACCATGTCAATCCCTGCACTTATCCCCATCTGAACAGAGTATGTGTAATTTGCTCCAGGCGGGGTGGTGATCTTATCGATTCCTTTCCAATCGGATATTACAAAGCCCTGCAAGAATTTAGAGTAAGTTGATTCAATTCAATCCATAGTCGGTGTCAATCACAAATGGCAAGGCTGAGGAGAGACTAATAATTATACCCTAAACTTCAAGGTGTTCTTGAGGAAGTCCGTGACGAGAAAGCGGTTAGCGTGCATCTTCATTCCGTTCCAGCTCGAATATGAGACCATGATCGTTGAGACGCCCTCGATTATGGCTTTGTAATAACCGGGCATGTGAATGCTCAGCAGTCCATGCCAATCAGTCACTGTGTTGTTCTCATTGATGCCCCTCGTGGTGCCGCCGTCTCCCACATAGTGCTTTGCACAGGCCAAAACCTTGTCTCTGTCCAAAGTATAAGATAACAACATCATTTAACCTAGTTAAATAGTTTGAGAGAGACTCTACCCAGCATTTCAAAAGGGACTCTCGAGCCTTTTACATCGTCAGAAGACTTTAAGGTATTCGCTAATACGGCACCTTCGACAAAATAATATGATACCAAGAGGGCGATTGACAAACCTTTTCCTGGTGGGACAAACCTAAATAGGAACTAATTACCAGCTCAAACTAGTCTAATCAAAACAAAAGCTTACTTTCCGCCGAGATAAGGCACTCCCTTTCGCCCGCCGGCAGGAATTTCTCCTTGCAATCCGGGGATGATTGACGTCATGGCTTTAACAATGGATGGATCCTCGCTATAGCTCTCATAGCACCTGCCCCATCTTGGGTCTCTGCATGCCTAATTCAATGTTTCGAGATTGAAAAAGAGAATGGTGAATAAATGCCTTGAGAACACTTGAAACTGGATACTTGTCAAAATTATCATAAGTAGATTAATACTTACGGCAATGCATGGCGCAAACGCATAATTAATCCCTGTCGCCCTGACTTCAAGTGCGGTTGCAGCCCCGATTCTTTTCACGAGATCCGGATCCCTAAAAAGATAAACAGTGACTTTTCCTTAGATTATAAACTTAAACACTGGAAATTGTTGTGATATCATACAGAATCTACTCAAGATCAGTAATTAAACAAAGATAATTGCGTTGATGACATTGCAATCAGCACCCTAATCACGTGCTAGCATAATGTGATATTTCGTAATATTGATAGTAATACTTGATCCTGCTATGCCAGCTTCTCAAGGAACTGTCTCTTCCCATTATAGTGGGCTGTCACGTAGAGCAGAAAACACATATGTCAACAAATAGAATTCTAGATTATGCTTACCTCGTAGCCCCGAGACCAACGTTATGCGGGAATATGGTGGCTTGGTACACGTTGTTGTGCCCGTGGACCGCATCGATGCCATAGATAATCGGGATCCCAAGGCGACTAGAGAGAGAACTGTTTTGGAACCTATTCACCATGTCCATCCAGTCTCGAGCCTTGGCTCTGGGGAACGGAGAGACCCCTCCGCCGCTGAGCACGCTGCCGATGGAGTAGTTTTTCAGGATTTCGGGGGTGACCACCGAGGAGTCGACCTGCGTCATCTGGCCAATCTTTTCTTGAAGGGTCATTCTTCGCATGAGGTCTCTGATCCGCGCATGGACGGGTTGACTGGGGTCCTTGTACTTCGAGTAGCCTGGATCGGCTGGCGCCATTCCGGCGATCACCGAGCAACAGCACAGGAAGAGGATCACTCCCATTGAAAGGAACGAAAGCTTTGCCATCTTTGTTTCGCTAATGTCAATGATCCTGCAGGATGAAGATGATCATCGACATGAAGAAGTGAATGCCCACAAGTTTGCTTGGTCTAAGAAAGAAATTATCTGTTTTGATTCGTGAAGTAACCAAGTTTACTAATGCAATCGAAAATTTCCCAATTCCGCCGATCTAAGTATTTCAAAAAAGTCGAGGTTGAATCCAGCACAAAGAATAACTCATTAATCTACTTTACCACTAAAACTTCGAACAACTGATAAATCTGCCTCGCAGAAACAAATCATCAAACATAAGCAAACGCAGTACGATGAACAAAAGCACATCTTTTTGTAATCACCTTCAATTCTTCTTCAACTTCAAGCTCTCACCCCTAAAAGAAGAGAGAACAGGCGACAGACTTTTTAAAGACGGTCAGTGAAATTCGTCACCAAAAGTCTGAATTGCTTTGACTGTGGTTTAATCTCCCTCTCTCTCTATATATATATAAGATGACTCCTACCCGAATTAGATTTTCTGCCGGAAGACTTTATCGCGTAATCAACCATCAGACAACTCTTACGCGGATTAGGATTATATATATATATATATATATATATATCAGACAACTCCTACTCGGACTAGGATTGTTGCCGGAAGACATTATCACGTAATCAACCATCATATATATATATATATAATCAGACAATTTCTACCTGGATTAGGATTGTTGCCGGAAGACATTATCGTGTAATGACCTTTAGACAACTGCTATCCGGATTAGGATTACTGCCAACTTCTCTACTTTGGATGAATCATTGACATTGCATGTTAGTTATTTCATATAACTTAGGTCACGCATCATTCCCATAAAATAGAAAGCCCACGTGTTATTGCATGTCATCGCTTCCCAAGTTTAAGCTTGCAGATCCTATTGCAATTAAGTGATGAATAGAAACCGATGTCTGCTCGTGCGCTCCAGGTTCTTTATTGTTTTTGATAATTTATTTACGTTTTGATTATTGAGTGTTATATTATCTTCACCTGCATGGTCATCATTTCACATATTAGTGACATAGGATAAAAGCTGACCAAGACAGCATGCAAAACACTTTTGGAATAAAGTGAAAAAGTGCCGAGACAATCTTAGTTAATTTTAGCATAATCAAGTTCCCGAATCTAGTAAATCTCTAATTCGTGAACTAAAATATAATCATACATAATCACAACACCCCATGAAATGACAATACTCCAAAATACTATTAATAATCGACAACACCTCATGCCCCATTTGGTTGGACTTTCCCAAGGGGCTTTGGGCCCTCAAAGCCCCTTAGGGAAAAAAAATTGCATTTGGCAAGTGGTTTTGAAAGCTCATTTGCCAAATGTGGGCATTCCAAATGCTGAAAGCTGAATGCTGGAAAGGAGGTACTTTGGGCATTTTAGAAATGCAACTGCATCACTGTTCATTGTCTCTCCCCCTTCGTCTTCTTCTCTTCCCTGCCCATCTTCTTCCACGTTCATCTTCTTCCTCCCCGCCCATCGGGCTTCTCTGGCAGTCGCCACCACCGCTTGAGGGTCGTGCGTCCTCGATTACCACCGCCTGGAGGTGGCGCAACCCACGACCCAAGCAGTGTCGCCTGGGTCGCGCAGACCTCAGGCGGCGTCGCCTAGCGTTTGTGGACCTCAGGCGGCGTCGCCTAGCACGCACGGACCCCAAGCAACGTCGCCTGGTAAGCGCAAACCCCAGGCGATGCCGCTTGGGTCTATGCAACCTCAAGCCACTAGATCTGGCGGTCTGGAGGCCAGATCTAGCCGCTGTTGCGACCTTAGGAGTCTGAGGTTGCGCCTCCAAGCGGCGTCTCCTGAGGTCGCGACCTCAAGCGGCCAGATCTAGCCATCCGACAATTGGCCAATGGTTATCTGGTCGGCCACTGGATTTAATTTTCAGATTTTCAAAAAAAAAAAGCAAAAGCTCATTACAAATATTACTTTTGCCAAACGGTATTTATACTAAAGTTGCATTTCAATGCTATTTGAGACTACAATTTACCAAACAGTGCAACATTTCGGAAAACTCCTTTACCTCAAAGGTATTTACATTCTCCTGAGGGCATTCCCCCAAAGTCGAACCAAACGGGACCGTGGTCTGTCATCGATCGATCTGGAGAGTGGGTCTCGGCATATTGCGCAAAATCCGGCTCAAAATACCACTAACTGTTGTATCAAAAAGAAAAGTATCACATATCTACCTAAAATAACATGACATTATAGAGTAAAATTACAGAGACTTTGGACCATTTATACGATAAGTTTAAGATAGATTGGACAATTACTCTGATTTCAAAATGACCCTTATGTAACTTCTCACTGCATTACCTACTCAAATCATCATATTTTACATTTTTTTTTCAAATCATTAAGTTTGCATGGTGTTCGAGACGCTTTTCAATGTTACCGATTGAAGAATTTAACGAGCGGTTATTCCTCAACGAGGTTACTAGCATGTGGCTTAGGTGCATAATTCATGTTCTATTTTCCTCATGTAAGGCGATGTACCTTAATCAAGGAAATTACTAATGTAGTTCATTCGATCAATATTTGTAAGAAATCGATTACACAAACACTGACTATTCTATATAATATAGCCGGTATTGACATGGATAATTTATGTAATTTTTTTTGAATTTTTTTGTATTTTTCTTTTTTTTACCCTTCTTCCTCTACCAGTCATCAAGTTTCCTTTACAGGAACTGACAATACTCACTCTTACTGATGAGCTTGCCCTCCTCAGAATCTCGCAAAAGCCAACCTCACTCACTGAGGTCACTCGTATCTAGCAAGGGTCAACCTCATTAGGCAATGCTGCAAGGTCAACCCTCACAAGGATGAGGTTGCCCAAGGCTAGCACCTCTTGCCTATGGCCAATTGTCAACCATCATGGAAGATGGTAACTGGTGGAGGAGAAGAAGAAAGGGGAAAAAAGAGAAGAGAAGAACAAAAAATTTAAAATTTTGCAAAAATTATCCACCTCAACGTCAATTGTGCCACGTAAAAACGATTGGTATCAACGTTTTTAATTCCGGCTAAAATTATCAAATGAACTATATTAGAAAATTGTCCAAAGGTTCGAGATTAATGGTCAAATTGAAAGCTTATGATTGAATTTGCATAGAAGGGCCTCATTTAGAGCATCTTCTTCGTAAAAATCATCATTTACGCCTTCTTCTTATATGACCTAAGGAGAATTGGGAACCTGTATTATGTATATTAGGATTTTGCTATCTTAAAAATTTTATAATATGAGCAAAAAAATATTTATGACTCTTGTTGATAATCATAACTTCCTTAATCCTTATCATTACAAAATAAATTCTGACTCTCAAATGGTTTGATTCAATCTTCTACGGAATAAGTCTCGGGCAATATTTTATATTTTATTTCTTCAATGAAGTCAAAGGTCCTCGGCTCTCGGACAATATAATTCGTAAGAAATATGATTGACAGGAGAAGGCACGTCTCCAGCTTCTCAATTCGGTGGAATTTTTCCATTCCACATATGATTTCTTCGATCCGAGAAATCCGAAGCCTGCAGTTCGTTATTTCAAATTCTACGATCATAGTTGTCGGTGATTCATACATTCAACGGTCCCAGCAATTTTTAAATTTCAATGTCCGATCTAGAAAATCGGAAAGGAATAACAGGAAAAGAAAATGTCGGAATTCTTTTCATTTGGTACTCTGGACTTGTGTGACACTGACTCGCAAGTCATCGAAGCACGTGAATCTCATGTATGGCTTACTTAATCAATGGCTCATGTGAATTGGATTGCGGGCATGATGTACTTAACAAGTTTCAGATAACGAAAACATTTCGTTAGGAATTATGTATGCTTGAAACATATTTGAGTATCGCATAAATGGGAAAAGTTCTCATTCCACCCCGAAGAGACTTAAAAAAGGGACTCGATAATTCATGCTTTTGGTCCATTCACAAAGTTCTCGTTTTTCATTCTACGGTGTAAAGTTCAAATTATAAAATCCTAACTCTAACATCATATAGCAATAAATCGATTATGGATATAAACTTTAATAAACCTAGTACTAATTCGGCATAACTTTTATTAATGAGTGCTTTTCAAAATGCATGTTAAACAGCCGAACTAAAAAAATCTAGGATCCTAGTTGCGTACGTATTTTCGATAAAAACCATTGAGAGAGAGAGATCACTTTGTGGTCTTTCCCACTAGTTTTAAATTTGATCACATTTAATGTATAACCAGTTAAAAAATTCAAAAATAAAAATCTCCACCCACCTTTTAAATTTATCTACGTGTCGAATTTGGGTGTGTTTGCTAACGTTGTTAAAAAATTGTTCCCGGAAACAGAAATAGTCTATTTCTATTTCGTGGAACAATTTTTTAACAGAATGACGTATTTGGTAAACTTGTATAATTTCATTTCTTGGAATAGAAAAAGAACATAAACACATTTGGTAAACTTATATAATTTATTTGTTTCTTTTAATTTTTTTTTTTTTTTTTTCTTTTTCTTTTTTATTTTTTATTTTTTATTTTTTATTTTTCTTCCTTTTGGCTGATCGCCGGCCTCGGCCATGGCCGGCGACCGGCTGATGAGGGCCGGCAGCCTCGCCGAGGGCCGGCGATGCTCTGGCAAGGTTGCCGGCATCACCGGCCATGGCCAAGGTCGGCAACCGGCCAAAGAAAAAAGAAGAAGAAAAGAAAGAGAAAGAAAAAAAGGGGAGAGAGAAAAATTGTTTCTCGGAAGTTTTTCGGGAATAGAAACATGTTTTTATTCTCTGAAATAAAATCAGAACAAACGCATTTCTGTTCTTTTTTATTTTCTAGAACAAAAGAAGAAAAATTGTGTTCCGAAAAACAAAAAAAGAACACAAACAAATTGTCTCATGGCTTGAAAAAGGACAATGTTAAGTCTTACCAAACACGCTTTCTTTTCCCATATTTGCAGTAGTGAGCTTTTATGAAACCATACCGAATTCAGCTGCACCAAACGGCTCCACTGCTTTCGAGGGTTTGAACAGAGCGAATCCGATTGGGCCGGAGATCGCCGACGGTGTCGCCGTCTTCTCTGCTCAACCCCGGCCAATCCGCGTCGTTGAAAATCTCAACCTCGACGCACGCACAGTGCCAGAGACAGCGACAGCGATGGAGAGGATACGGCGACGTTTTGTCGGCAACGGTAACATTCGAGGGCTGGCTCACGTGGGCGGCGGGGAGACGCACGCGCTCGGCCTTCCTTTCGCCGTGCATCGCTTTGCATGCCACTGTCTCGGCCAGTAGGGATAACGTCTCTCGCTGCTTCCTCCAATCCCCTTTTTCTTTTTCTTTTTTATGTTTTGCTTTTTATAGTCTCATTCTTTTCTCACCATGCGTTTGATTCTGAAGAAATTATTGGATGAAGAGTTGCGATATTTAAGGGGAAAATGGGGAATTGCAAGAAATTCATTGCCTCGAGAATGTTAATATTTAAAGATGAAAGGCGTCTCGGGATGCGCAGTTCAAATGCTAATTGGTTTTTTCTGGAGAATAATTGTGATATAAGACTATTCAGGATTTTTTATCCATGAGAAAATTTATTTAATAGAGAGGAGCTTGTTTTTTGGTAAAACGATTTGACACATTGTACGAAAGCAATTTACAACACTGAGACACAATAATGAATGTAAATAAATCCAAATGGTACCTGACAAATTCAAAAGGCCTTGTGGTGGCAGAAGGCACTTGGACATACAAAATCCCAACTTTAGACACTATACCAAAAGAATTTAATGTTGAGATCCTTAACAGTGGACATCACCAGAAACGTGTTCTCTCTTCCAAAGGTATAATTGTTTTTCTTCATCTAGCAAGAAGTTATGCAAAATATCGACGCGTGGTAGCCACTGTTTTTGAAAGTTTCTTAAACGGTGGCGATCTGACACTGAGTACGGTACCATTAACTAGTTGGAGTTAGGCATGAAAAGGTACTGTGGGTCCTCAACAGAAACTTAGAAAATGAAGGCAGGGTAATCATCCTTCACCAGCTTAGTATTAGGACATGTACATCAATTTGGCTCTGCAATTTTCCCCCCTTTTTTGCATGACATGGGATTGTTGCAATACTACGCTACCCAGCAAACTCACATTCTCATGCAGCTTCTGGTGAGCCACCCTTACTTCTAGCCGTGTTGATCCACTGTGCGGCAATAGCGGCTATAAAAGAAGCCAGAAAACAGCTCCATTCTTGGAGTGGTCATGACGAGTGCAACTCGATATTCCAGCTGGGTGTCCCCGCAACAATGCCGGTTGTGAAGAAGCTTTGTGGGCTAGATAGTGTGGAGAGTTACTTGGACTGGAGACTGGGGAAGGAGCAGAAGGCATGAGACCAGCCTGACCATCTCCTTCCCTACCACTGGTGCCAGAAGAAGATAAGTATACTCATTATACAGTATATATCTGAGATAGTAGATGGGGTTTTTTTTTTGTGAAGGATGTAAAGTAACTTTCATCTCCTGAAGTGATTCTTGAGGAATCCTTATCGGGGAGGATGCTCAATAATACGTCGCCACGTGATGTAACTCCTTTGAATATGCAACGGAGGAAGAAAGTGTGGTTTCGATGCGCAGCTGCCGGAGTCGAGGAGTTGTTGATACATTGCACTTGTGCATGGAAAAGTCGCTGCTGTGCATGCATCTGCTCGACGACTGTCGTTTCTAACGAGTGTGCTAGTGCTGCGCATGCATCTGCTCGACGACTTTCGTTTTTAACGAGTGCGCTTGGGCACTCTTTTAAGTACAATAATCGAGAACGCGTTTCGGTCTTCAAGGAATTGACCTTTCTTTTGTATTATCCACCTCACCAATCTCCAATACGCAAGTGGAGTTCGAGGATAAGTTTTCAAATGATATTGCTAATTATCTTTTTGCTCAACAAAAGCACACGTTGCACGAAGATTTTGCAGGGTTAATCGAATTGTAAGGCATCCAATACGCAAACAGAATACGAGGATAAGTTTTCAAATGATGTTGCTACTTATCCTTTTGCTCGACAATATCACGTTGCACGAACATTTTGCAGGGTTAATCGAATTGATAAGGCAATCGAGCTTATTTGTTTCGAGAAACATGGAATTTCATGAGAGGACTTCGGGAGACGGTATCTCATTGTTCAGGAATCATTTTCGGGCAATTTTTCTTTATTTTATTCTGCATAACGTTTCAATAGGAATCGCTTAGCAAACATAAAATTGATAAAAACGGAGTGGAATCTCTTAGTCACTCCGCCGAGGCTGGCAAGCTCGCCGCTCATCCGATCTAGATGAGCTCGAGCTTCGCCAAGTTCGGCAAGCTTGAGCCTCACCCTCGTCGGATTTGGCCTTGGGCGGGGCTAGAGTTGGCTTGTGGCTGGTCGTCGGCCACCGCCGTGGTTGGCGATTGGCCAAGGAAGAAGAAGGAGAAAAGGGAAGAAAAAGAAAAAGAATTAAAAACTCATTTTTTAAAAAAAATAAAAGAGAAAAAATATAAAATATAAAAATAAAAGGAAAATGTATTTAGTGAAAGAATGTGATAGGGAAGAAGTTATGGAAAATATTTTTCATTTTTCAGAAATAAATTATCCCTATTTATGAATGTGTTTTTTTAATAGTGGAAAACGTTTTCCCTGACTAGTTTATTTTCCATGAAACGAATACCGAAAAATTTGTAAAACGTTTTTACAAAAGTTATTTTTATAAAACGAGTGGAGTCAAATTTGGCGATGAAAAATGAAAATAAATCGACTAGCGCATGGTTTTAGAAGCCAAAAATTATTTATCTAATAGCATAATTATTAGGACTAATATCATGACTAAAGGCTCTCTTTACGAGCGACATATACTTTCTGCCACTAAATTACCATTAACGTAACTTTTGTAATAGCCAAAAGAACAATGGATAATTAAAAATTATATATAAGAAAGAGAAAACATTCACTTCGCTATGTTTTTCTCTTAAAAGCGATCTAATAAAATCAAAGACGGCTTTTTATTGTTAACGTTCGGACAAAATTTTATATTGATTAGAGTTTATGAGTACGAACAATCTTCCCTATAGTTCTCCGACTACATAAATACAGAGGAATAAAACGAAATTCTCATGCTGTTTAATCCAAAAAAGAGAGAGAGAGAGAGAGAGAGAGTAAAGGATCTGATGGGAATTTTATGGGAGTTGCAGAGGTAGATAATAGATATGATAGAAATCTAAATGTATGAGGAGTACATGAAGAGTGTTGGAATGTGAAGGATTACGATGGCTTTTGAGAAAGGGGTGTAATAAGATAGAGAAATAATATTTTTTTCTTGAATAAATTTATTAAGACAAATTAATATAACAGAGATGAATTAACAAAAAAAAAAAAAGCCATTTCCCTAAAATATATTCAAACGATATGAAGATAGTATAAAAGGTGCTACCGTGCATGGTAGAGTTAAATTTATTAGTATATATTAAAAGTCGTTATGGATTTAGATATCTTAGAATATTTCTCTACTTTATAACTAAATATTTGTTTAAAATAAAATGATTATTCAATCAGTCTTAAATCTAGTGATACAAATGTTAATTCACACATAATTATTTTTTAAAATTTTGTCAATGGAATTATACACCTTTGCACGAAATTTCAAGATAATTCTTCTAGCCAATGGCCGTCGACCGATGTCTCTTTTCTTAGTTAAGGAGTAGAAAATTAGCACTTTATTGGCACGTCACAAAATAATTATTGCATAGCGGATTATAATGCATTGAATGTGTATATACATAATATTAAATCCTTACAAATCTAGTTCAGAAAGATAAATAAAAACTTGATCATTAAATGTGTACGTACATAACAACAAGTCCTTACAGATTTGATTAAAAAGATAAGGAATCGAAACTCGATTATGCTAGTGACACGATGTGAATTTCACACAAAAACCGAAACTATTTCCTTTCTTTATTTTGCCAACTTAAACGAGTAAGTGAATGGAGTCATATGTATACGTATATAACGACAAGTCCTTACGGATATGATTCAAAAGATAAGGAATCGAAACTCGATTATGCTAGTGACATGATGCAAATTTCACACAAAAATCGAAATGATTTCCTTTCTTTATTTTGCCGGCTTAAATGATTAAGTGAATGGAGTCATAAGTAATCACACGCTCGACTATAAAGTGCATGACTTAACATGCCGTAGCCCTCATCTTTTGGGCAAGAGTTGTGTAAAAATATTAGAAGCGTTAACTGTGGTCGAATAAAAAAAATCAGAAGTAGAAAGAGCAGGTGAGGATCGACGTGACTCACGTGACAGTCTTTATGACAAGAGATGGGTTCAACCTTGATCCGCGGAACTTCGCAGCAGAGAATTGATTTGCTATTACCAAAATAGAATAATGCTGGATCGTCGCCAGGTCTGGCGTTTGCAGAATTTGGCTCTGCCGCCAAAGCTGACTGAGAATCCATGCACACCTCGGCCCAACAGCAGTGGAGGGAAAAAAAATAACCAAAATGGGTTTCAAGTGGGTCTCATAATAAGCTGCAGCAAGCTTTTTCGCGTCTCAGATTATTACAGAAGGAACGACCAGAATGAAATCTGCAGGAGATTGGCGGGAATATCGCAGTTTGAAGCAATGTCTTGTCGTGAAGTCTTAACGCGTGTAGTGACTCGCACACGGGGCAGATTCGATTAGAAAAATGATGTCCCTTGACAATTAGCAAAAGTTTATTTTCATGTCTCTTCCCAACGCTAAGAGTAGTAAGGGGTGGTGTTACTATATTCCTAGTGATGTGGGACATGTGAGAGAGAGTGAGAGAGAAGCAAAGAAGAAGCTCAGGACTTCTCTATAAAACCCTCAACCTTGTGGCTTCTACTTCACAGTGTAGAGAAGTTCAACAAGCTAGTAAGTTCAACACACATTCACTTGCTTCATTTCATGCCTCTTTATTTTTATCGATATATTTTCGCCACTTCACATACTTGACACTCTTCTCTCACTTTGAACAAGATTATTTCCACGCAGCATGCGTCGGATCATTTGCATCGGTTGTAATGATGCCCCTTTGCTCTCTCATCTTTGATGGGTCCGATAGCGAATTATCAAGCTTTATATAGCTTTCGTGCATTCTCTTTCTGAAGTGTTTACTATTAATGTCCCGAATTATCAGGCTCAAAGGTGATATGGCATGCGAGATTTTAAGACGTCGCGTACTCTTTGAAGCATTGCTGTTTTTGCTGTGCTTCTGGGCTGCATTTGTCACCGGATTGGAGTACATGAAGTACAAAGACCCAAAACAACCAATCAATGTGAGGATCAAGGATTTGATGAAGAGAATGACGCTTGCCGAAAAGATCGGCCAGATGACTCAAATTGAGAGGACTAATGCATCGGCTGATGTTGTCAAGAACTACTTCATAGGTTAAAGTATCAATTTTTTTTTTTTTTTTGGTAAAGGATAAGAATATATAGCTTAAACGAACAATTACAAAATATCTGGAATTACAAAACTTGCACTCAACAAGACAACAAGTCAGTCAGAGTGAGTGGAAGAGAGCCAAATGCAAAAGAGAACCACAAGAGCAAGCCTGATGAAGCAAAAATAGCCAAAACAATGACGAAAGGAAAATGAAAGCAGTGGGAGGCCACAGAAGGCCAGATGAACCACAATCTACGTTCGCATCCGCCACGACAAAAGTGAAGAGCCATCAAGGAAGCACCCACGCAGAGGAAGAGTATCTAGACAGCATACACCAATCTAGGGCCCTGCCGAAGTAGAAGACTCCCCAGCTGAAAAAATGATCGGATCAATACCCCAGCCACGCTACAATCTCCGATTTCTATATGTATCATTCACACTCCTGAATGTGGTGGCCTTGTCTCTGATGATCTTGATGAGTTGATTCTTCACTGCTGGAATGGATAAGCGCTACTCTCTAAAGAGGATGCCGTTCTTGTGCTTCCAAATGAAATAACAAATAGCACCAAAAGAGAAGCGAGCAATGCACTTGTAAAAGTCTTTGCCCGCAAGGAAGGACACGGCCCAGTTGAGGTTCTCGACCCACGAGATGTTTTGCCACAACAGATTGCATTTGGAGGCCCAAAAGAAGGCGATGCTAGTGGAGATGCGGCATCAAAAAAATAGGTGGCCTATAGAATTCGGCACCTCATTGCAGAAGGGACACAAGGCATTATCTATCCTACCATAAGATAATAATAGAGCTTGGGTAGAAAGCTTGTGTTTGGCAATAAACCAAAGATTTAGTTAGTACCTTAGAGTGATCGAGTCGTTCCATATGAACGTGTGCCAGGAGACCCGAGTAAAAGTATCAGTTTTTTATGGACAGACATTACGAAAAATTAGGGGATGTGGTCAAAACCTCAATGTTGAGGCCAGTTTTGTGGCCAATGAGGCGAGGCCACATAGTGAAATCTAGTCTTCTGTTTTTGGTGCTTATTTCAAGTCTATTGCACAAAGTTACAGCTATACTTATCGGCACTGAATGTTATTAGTTTGACCAGGGAGTGTCTTGAACGGTGGTGGAAGCGTACCGGCCACAAACGCCTCGGTCGAGACTTGGGTGAATATGGTCAACGACGAGCTCTCTCAACCCGTCTCGGCATTCCGATGACCTACGGGATCGATGCTGTGCACGGCCACAACAATGTTTATAAGGCAACTGCATTCCCTCACAATGTCGGCCTCGGTGTAACCAGGTATGCACATATTCTAGTCGTGTTGTCCTAATTCTTTATGCACTCCACAACATTTTCCATAGTCCTAACAGGATCAAAAGAGGTATAACTTTGTATTTACTCCGAATAATTCATTAATGTAGTTTTATACCTCAGGGACCCTCAACTTGTGAAGAAGATAGGAGCCGCGACGGCTCTGGAGGTCAGAGCCACTGGAATTCCCTATGTTTTCGCACCCTCTTTAGCGGTACGAGAAATGATGTACACTCATTTGTAATATCTTTTCTTGGAAGTACCTTCCCGTATGATCAGTTAATATTCCTTAATGCGTGCGAGTGCCAATTTTTCTCTCTCCGTATCACCAACAATCTCTCAAGTTGATTTCCCTTTATTGTATTTTTACAGGTATACCGAATCGGAGTACGTGAAGTACAAAGACCGAAAACAGCCCGTCAATGTGACAATCCAGGATTTGATGAAAAGGATGATGCCAGCCGAAAAGATCGGCCAGATGACTCAGATTGAGCTGACTGTTGCATCAGTTATGAAAAACTACTTGATAGGTCAAAGTATTAGTTTTTCTTGACCAACATTGAAGAATTGGGGAATGTGATCAAAACCTCAATCTAATCTTTTATATTTTGTGCTCATCTCAAATCTATTAGCGGAAGTTATAGCTATACCTTATCCGCATTGAATGTTATTGGTTTGTGCAGGGAGTGTCTTGAGCAGCAGCGGAAGCGTACCGGCCACAAACGCCTCGGTTGAGGCTTGGGTGAATATGGTGAACGAGTTCCAGAGGGGAGCTCTGTCAACTGGTCTTGGCATTCCGATGATTTACGGGATAGATGCTGTTCACGGCCACAACAATGTCTATAAGGCGACTGTATTCCCTCACAATGTTGGCCTCAGCGTGACTCGGTATGCATACATATTCGGTATTCCTGGCCATGTGGTCCTATTTCTTTACGTACTCTGTAACATTTCCATAGTCTGTAACAGGAGCAAAAAAGGTACGACTATGTATTTACTCCGAAGAATTCACTAAGGTAATTTCATACCTCAGGGATCCTCAACTTGTGAAGAAGATAGGAGCGGCAATGGCTCTAGAAGTCAGAGGCACTGGAATTGTTTTCACTCCCTGTATCGCAGTAAGAGAAATGATGAATACTCATTTGTAATCTCTCTTCCTGGAAGTACTTCGCCGTATGATCACTTAATATTCCTAAAACCGTGCTAGTGCCAACTTTTCTTTCTCTGTATCAATGACAATCTCTCGAGTTGATTTCCAACTATTGTACTTTTACAGGTGTGCCGAGATCCTAGATAAGGTCGTTGCTACGAAAGCTACAGCGAGGATCCTGCAATTGTCAAGGCGACGACCGAGAAATACCCGGTCTACAGGGAGATATTTTTCCCGGCTCTCGAAAAGGTGTCCCCTTCGTAGCTGGAAAGTACGTGACTTAACCGAGTATACGCATATAGAAAACCGACTCTCACTTCTGATGCATTTGATTATAACGCCCATGTTCAGGAAACGGTCATATGACTGCATAGAGCAACTCCTTTGCTGTTTTAAATTGACATGTTTTATGGTTCAAGCATAAGCTCTTCCCAATAGTTTGGTTGCATAATGGACGCTTTTCTGTAAGTATACGAGGTATCTTCACATTGAAATCATAAACAGAAAGAATTAAAAAGAACCTTGTGCAGCAAACCACATTCCGAGTTAGCTGATTAGTAAATTTTCAAGCGAGGTGAATTTTTTTCCTTAATTTTTATTTTGGCAAGAATCAGATGACTGTGAGCTTATAATCAAGGAGGACAATGCGAGACATGAGTCGTTTGCACGAAACAAATATAACATGAGGTAAAACACAAAATATAAAAAGAGAATCGAATAGGATATTGACACGATACGACATACCCAACATCAGCAACTTTGTTTATGTATGCCACCTAGCAAGAATCATGTTCTATTTTGGAGGTGGAGCATAAGGTCCCCAAAGTAATAATAAGTAACAAATCCATATGACAAATAGGAAAATTACGCAAGATGGAAAACAACCAGAATTAACTACTTGAAGTTAACCCCAGCGACGATTATTCAAATCAAATCATGTCCTAAATCCCGAACCAACTTCTACCCAAAAGACCAAGGGTTGGAAAAAGAAATCTCCACCCAAAAAGAATCTCCTACTCCATGTTCATAAAAATAAGATAAAAACCTAGAATTTAGAATGACTAAGTTACGCTCTCATTGTCTCCCTCACTGTCCCCCAGTGGGCTCGGTGGTAAGACCGAAACCAAGTGGAAAGAGAGGATCGTAGTGAGGGTCACCCACGTTCATGGGAAGCTGATCCACAGTCTTGAACCACGTTATCGGCGACTTCCCGGTGAATCCGTAGTCCCCGAATAAGACGTCGGCCACCCCTTCCCCCTCGCTCCCTGGCAGCCACGCGGCCACCAGCGCGTCCATGTTCGCCACGAGCGGCTCGATCGTGGCTGGCCTTCCCGAAACCACGACCACCACGCACTTCACCGACGAGCACACTTTGGAGATGATGTCCTCACCCCGCTCAGCCAGCGTCAGGTTCGTGCTATCCCCAGCTGTCTCCGCGTAGGGCAGCTCCCCGACCACAACGATAGCGTATGAGAAGTTGTGTGACTTGACGAAGTCAGCATCGGGGTTCTCGCTGAAGACAACCTCTGTTTCAAGGTCCACAGCCTTACTTATCGCGCCTAGGATGGTGGTCCCTAATATCAAATGCACAAAATCATGAATCAACTTCATCAGAAACTCCATACTTTGATCAAACATGTAAATGTGAAAACGTCGTGTCTTTACGGTGACATTGTACATTCGATATAACTCACAGTGGCAATATTATCGTTAATGCAGACATTGCCTTGGCTACATCTCAGTCCTCAACATGACATCAATTTTTGCGTACTAAAGAAGAAAGGAAAGAGAATGTACCACTGGTTAAATTGTTGCCACTTCCACCTTGCCAAGTGATGGTCCAACCACCACATTGATAGCCCAGATTGTTGGCATGACTCCCGGCGACGAGTATCTTAGAGGCGTTCTTGGGGAGGGGCAACACCGGAGGATCCGCATTTTGTCCGTTCTTCAGCAGAACTAGTGACTTCCTGACTGCTTCCCTTGCTAAATCCCTATGATCCTACAATGACACAAAATTGGAATAAAACAATGCTTGGGTACACTTCATATACAATCCATTCTGATAAGTAATGTGCTCTTGCATCGTCTAACCTGGCTTCCAAGTTGGGAAAGATAGGTTTGATCACCAAGAGGATTCTCAAATAGGCCCATCATGAACTTCACCCTCAAGATCCTCTCGACGGCGTCGTCAATACGGCTCATGGGGATCACATTGTCATTGACCAGTTGGGTCAGGGCATCAATGAACACCGTATGATTGAAGGGAACCATGACCTGAGAGCAGAAAGGGTGAAAAAAAAAAAAGCGCTTGCCCATTAAGATTAACTTGGTGATCCAATACTTTTGCATGAGACAAAAAGAAAAACAGCCATAGCCACTGACCATGTCAATCCCTGCACTTATCCCCATCTGAACAGAGTATGTGTAATTTGCTCCAGGCGGGGTGGTGATCTTATCGATTCCTTTCCAATCGGATATTACAAAGCCCTGCAAGAATTTAGAGTAAGTTGATTCAATTCAATCCATAGTCGGTGTCAATCACAAATGGCAAGGCTGAGGAGAGACTAATAATTATACCCTAAACTTCAAGGTGTTCTTGAGGAAGTCCGTGACGAGAAAGTGGTTAGCGTGCATCTTCATTCCGTTCCAGCTCGAATATGAGACCATGATCGTTGAGACGCCCTCGATTATGGCTTTGTAATAACCGGGCATGTGAATGCTCAGCAGTCCATGCCAATCAGTCACTGTGTTGTTCTCATTGATGCCCCTCGTGGTGCCGCCGTCTCCCACATAGTGCTTTGCACAGGCCAAAACCTTGTCTCTGTCCAAAGTATAAGATAACAACATCATTTAACCTAGTTAAATAGTTTGAGAGAGACTCTACCCAGCATTTCAAAAGGGACTCTCGAGCCTTTTACATCGTCAGAAGACTTTAAGGTATTCGCTAATACGGCACCTTCGACAAAATATGATACCAAGAGGGCGATTGACAAACCTTTTCCTGGTGGGACAAACCTAAATAGGAACTAATTACCAGCTCAAACTAGTCTAATCAAAACAAAAGCTTACTTTCCGCCGAGATAAGGCACTCCCTTTCGCCCGCCGGCAGGAATTTCTCCTTGCAATCCGGGGATGATTGACGTCATGGCTTTAACAATGGATGGATCCTCGCTATAGCTCTCATAGCACCTGCCCCATCTTGGGTCTCTGCATACCTAATTCAATGTTTCAAGATTGAAAAAGAGAATGGTAAATAAATGCGTTCAGAACACTCGAAACTGGATACTTGTCAAAATTATCATAATTAAATTAATACTTACGGCAATGCATGGCGCAAAAGCATAATTAATCCCTGTCGCCCTGACTTCAAGTGCGGTCGCAGCCCCGATTCTTTTCACGAGATCCGGATCCCTGAAAAGATAAACAGCAACTTTTACTTAGATTATCAACTTAAACACTGGAAATTGTTGTGATATCATACAGAATCTACTCGAGATAAGTAATTAAACAAAGATAATTGCGTTGATGACATTGCAATCAACACCCTAATCACGTGCTAGCATAATGTGATATTTTGTAATTTTGATAGTAATACTTGATCCTGCTATACCAGCTTCTCAAGGAACTGTCTCTTCTCATTAAGTGGGCTGTCACGTAGAGCAGAAAACACATATGTCAACAAATAGAATTCTAAAATATGCTTACCTCGTAGCCCCGAGACCAACATTATGCGGGAATATGGTGGCTTGATACACGTTGTTGTGCCCGTGGACCGCGTCGATGCCATAGATAATCGGGATCCCAAGGCGACTAGAGAGAGAACTGTTTTGGAACCTATTCACCATGTCCATCCAGTCTCGTGCCTTGGCTCTGGGGAACGGAGAGACCCCTCCGCCGCTGAGCACGCTGCCGATGGAGTAGTTTTCCAGGATTTCGGGGGTGACCACGGAGGAGTCGACCTGCGTCATCTGGCCAATCTTTTCTTGAAGGGTCATTCTTCGCATGAGGTCTCTGATCCGCGCATGGACGGGTTGACTGGGGTCCTTGTACTTCGAGTAGCCTGGATCGGCTGGCGCCGTTCCGGCGATCACCGAGCAACAGCACAGGAAGAGGATCACTCCCATTGAAAGGAACGAAAGCTTTGCCATCTTTGTTTCGCTAATGTCAATGATCCTGCAGGATGAAGATGATCATCGACATGAAGAAGTGAATGCCCACAAGTTTGCTTGGTCTAAGAAAGAAATTATCTGTTTTGATTCGTGAAGTAACCAAGTTTACACTAATGCAATCGAAAATTTCCCAATTCCGCCGATCCAAGTATTTCAAAAAGTCGAGGTTGAATCCAGCACAAAGAATAACTCATTAATCTACTTTACCACTAAAACTTCGAACAACTGATAAATCTGCCTCGCAGAAACAAATCATCAAACATAAGCAAACGCAGTACGATGAACAAAGCACATCTTTTTGTAATCACCTTCAATTCTTCTTCAACTTCAAGTTCTCACCCCTAAAAGAAGAGAGAACAGGCGACAGACTTTTTAAAGACGGTCAGTGAAATTCGTCACCAAAAGTCTGAATTGCTTTGACTGTGATTTAATCTCCCTCTCTCTCTATATATATATAAGACGACTCCTGCCCGAATTAGATTTTCTGCCGGAAGACTTTATCGCGTAATCAACCATCAGACAACTCTTACGCGGATTAGGATTATATATATATCAGACAACTCCTACTCGGACTAGGATTGTTGCCGGAAGACATTATCACGTAATCAACCTTTAGACAACTGCTATCCGGATTAGGATGACTGCCAACTTCTCTACTTTGGAGGATAAAGATGAGCACGTAGTTTGAAGACAATATCTGCAATTAAGATTTAAATTTTCTATTCCTAGTGTTAGGCAACAAATTAAGGATCTGTTGAATTTGGGTTTATCAAGTAGCTTGGAGAGTGGTCTACTGACCTCAGCAAAAAGTGGAGATTAAGATTGCATAACTCGATTATCCGTTTCCAAAAAAACAGATTTTTTTTTTTTTCGTGTTGATAGATTTATGAAAGAATCAGTAAATGTCATAAAACTGTTGATAAAGAAAATGACCAGGCACCTGATCGGACGACTCGACCATCCAAGTGATCGGCAATTGAATGAAATCATAAAGGTTGCATTCAATTTAATTAACAGAGCATATAGGATTTCATGCGAGAGCATCAATGCATGCTCTATAGAATTCATTTAGTCATAGCAGTTGAATGAAATCATGTTAAAGAAAGAAAATAGAAGAAGAATCATTGACATTGCATCTTAGTTATTTCATGTAACTTTGGTTATGCATCATTCCCATAAAATAGAAAGCCCACGTGTTATTGCATGTCATCGCTTCCCTAGTTTAAGCTTGCAGATCCTATTGCATTTAAATGATGAATAGAAACCGATGTCTACTCGTGCGCTCCAGGTTCTTTATTGTTTTTGGTAATTTATTTACGTTTTGATTATTGAGTTTGATTATTGAGTGTTATATTATCTTCACCCGCATGGTCATCATTTCACGTATTTGTGACATAGGATAAAAGCTTACCGAGACAGCACGCAAAACACTTTTGGAATAAAGTGAAAAAGTGCTAAGACAACGTTAGTTAATTTTAGCATAATCAAGTCCCCGAATATAGTGAATCTCTAATTTGTGGAAGTAAAATATAATCATACAATTTACTTAGGATAAAAGCTGGCCATCATTTCACATATTTGTGACATAGGATAAAAGCTGACCAAGACAGCATGCAAAACACTTTTGGAATAAAGTGAAAAAGTGTTAAGACAACGTTAGTTAATTTTAGCATAATCAAGTCCCCGAATATAGTGAATCTCTAATTTGTGGAAGTAAAATATAATCATACAATTTACTTAGGATAAAAGCTGGCCATCATTTCACATATTTGTGACATAGGATAAAAGCTTACCAAGACAAAGAGGCAAAACACTTTTGGAATAAAGTGAAAAAGTGCTAAGACAACGTTAGTTAATTTTAGCATAATCAAGTCCCCGAATATAGTGAATCTCTAATTTGTGGAAGTAAAATATAATCATACAATTTACTTAGGATAAAAGCTGGCCATCATTTCACATATTTGTGACATAGGATAAAAGCTGACCAAGACAGCATGCAAAACACTTTTGGAATAAAGTGAAAAAGTGTTAAGACAACGTTAGTTAATTTTAGCATAATCAAGTCCCCGAATATAGTGAATCTCTAATTTGTGGAAGTAAAATATAATCATACAATTTACTTAGGATAAAAGCTGGCCATCATTTCACATATTTGTGACATAGGATAAAAGCTGACCAAGACAGCATGCAAAACACTTTTGGAATAAAGTGAAAAAGTGCTAAGACAACATTAGTTAATTTTAGCATAATCAAGTCCCCGAATATAGTGAATCTCTAATTTGTGGAAGTAAAATATAATCATACAATTTACTTAGGATAAAAGCTAGCCATCATTTCACATATTTGTGACATAGGATAAAAGCTTACCAAGACAGCATGCAAAACACTTTTGGAATAAAGTGAAAAAGTGCTAAGACAACGTTAGTTAATTTTAGCATAATCCCCGAATATAGTGAATCTCTAATTTGTGGAAGTAAAATATAATCATACAATTTACTTAGGATAAAAGCTGGCCATCATTTCACATATTTGTGACATAGGATAAAAGACCAAGACAGCATGCAAAACACTTTTGGAATAAAGTGAAAAAGTGCTAAGACAACGTTAGTTAATTTTAGCATAATCAAGTCCCCGAATATAGTGAATCTCTAATTTGTGGAAGTAAAATATAATCATACAATTTACTTAGGTGCCTGATCGATCCTAACTAATTAATTGCGACTCCAAAAGATTACCTGATTGAATCTAGTAATGAGTTGTGGTTGGTAGGGCTTGTGCTAAACGTCGTGGTTAGTAATCCATTGGCCATCCTTCTGTGGTTTATCTTAGGGAAGGTCACAACAATCAATTGGAAAGTAATCAAAACAAGAAGTTTTAGGCCAATACAAATCAACAAAATTTAAGAACAGCTATGATATGTCGATACAAATTATCAGTCTTGAGGGTGCATAATAAAGCAAAGAAGTAGGCAAAAGAAATCGTATAGAATTTTTAGGGGGAAAAAATAGGCCTTTGAAGATGGGAATTTTTTCGACCAAAAAAGAAAATATGATAATTTTAAAAAGAAAAAATTAATTACGAAAAGTAAAAGTGAGGGTGAACTCGTGAATTCGGCCCAAAGAATTAAATTATTTTCATATTGACAATTGAAATGTGCTGGGGCATTAATAATCGGAACACCCCCATGAAACGACAATACTCCAAAATACTATTAATAATCGACAACACCTCGTGGTCTATTCTATCGTCGATCGATCTGGAGAGTGGGGTCTCGGCATATTGCGCAAAATCCGGCTCAAAATACCACTAGCCGCTGTACCAAAAAGAAAAGTATCACATATCTACCTAAAATAACTTGACATTATAGAGTAAAATTACAGAGATTTTGGACCATTTATACAATAAATTTAAGATAGATTGGACAATTACTCCGATTTCAAAATGACCCTTATGTAACTTCTCACTGCATTACCTACTCAAATCATCATATTTTACATTTTTTTTTTCAAATCATCAAGTTTGCATGGTGTTCAAGACAGCTTTTCAATGTCATTGATTGAAGAGTTTAACCGGCAGTTATTCCGCAACGAGGTTAATAGTATGTGGCTTAGGTGCATAATTCATGTTCTATTTTCCTCATGTAAGACAATGTACCTTAATCAAGGAAATTACTAACATAGTTCATTCGATCAATATTTGTAAGAAATCGATTACACAAACACTGACTGTTCTACATAATATAGCTGGTATTGACATGGATAATTTTTGTATTTTTTTTTTTGTATTTTTCATTTTTTTACCCTTCTTCCTCTACCAGTCATCAAGTTTCCTTTACGGGAACCGACAATACTCACTCATACTAGCCTTTGATGAGCTTTCCCTCCTCAGAATCTGGCAAAAGCCAACCTCACTTGTATCTAGCAAGGGTCAACCCTCACTAGGCAATGCTGCAAGGTCAACCTCACAAGGATGAGGTTGCCCAAGGCTAGCACCTCTTGCCTACGGCCAATCGTCAACCATCATGGAAGATGGTAACTGGTGGAGGAGAAGGAAAAAAGGGGGAAAAAGAGAAGAGAACAAAAAATTTAAAATTTTGCAAAAATTATCCATCTCGACATTGATTGTGCCACGTAAAACGATTGGTATCAATGTCTTTAATTCTGGCTAAATTTGATCAAATGAACTATATTAGAAAATGGTCGTAAGGTTTGAGATTAATGGTCAAATTGAAAGCTTATGATTGAATTTGCATAGAAGGACCTCATTTAGAGCGTCTTCTTCATAAAAATCGTCATTTACGCATTCTTCTTATATGACCTAAGGAATATTAGGAACTTGTATTCTGTATATCAGGATTTTGCTATCTTAAAATTTTTTATAATGTGCCAAAAAATATTTATGACTCTTTTTGATAATCATAACTTCCTTAATCCTTATCATTACAAAATAAAATTCTGACTCTCAAATGGTTTTATTCAATCTTCTACGGGATAAGTCTCGGGCAATATTTTATATCTTATTTCTTCAATGAAGTCAAAGGTCCTCGGCTCTCGGACAATATAATTCGTAAGAAATATGATTGACAGAGAAGGCGCGTCTCCAGCTTTTCAATTCGGTGGACTTTTTCCATTCCAGATATGATTTCTTCGATCCGAGAAATCCGAAGCCTGCAGTTCATTATTTCAAATTCTACGACCATAGTTGTCGGCGATTCATACATTCAACGGTCCCAGCAATTTTTAAATTTCAATGTCCGATCTAGAAAATGTGGAAGGAATAACAGGAAAAGAAAATGTCGGAATTTTTTTCATTTGGTGCTCTGGACTTGTTTTACACTGACTCGCAAGTCGTCGAAGCACATGAATCTCATGTATAGCTCACTTAATCAATGGCTCATTTGAGTTGGATTCCGAGCTTGATGTACTTAACAAGTTTAAGATAACGAAAGCATTTCGTTAGGAATTATGTATGCTTGAAACATGCTCAAGTATCGCATAAATGGGAAAAGTTCTCATTCCACCGCAAAGAGACTTTAAAAAGAGACTCGATAATTCATGCTTTTTGTCCATTCACAAAGCCGTCATTTTTCGTTCTACAGTGTAAAGTTCAAATTATAAAATCCTAACTCTAACATCATATAGCAATAAATCGATTATGGATATAAACTTTAATAAACCTAGTACTAATTCAGCATAACTTTTATTAATGAGTGCTTTTCAAAATACATGTTAAACAGCTGAACTAAAAAAATCTACGATCCTAGTTGCGTACGTATTTTCGATAAAACCATTGAGAGAGAGAGATCACTCTGTGGTCTTTCCCACTAGTTTTAAATTTTGATCATATTTAATGTATAACCAGTTAAAAAATTCAAAAATAAAAATATCCACCCACCTTTTTAAATTTATCTACGTGTCGAATTATTTTTCTTAAAAACCGTGTCAGATTGTCCCATGGCTTGAAAAAGGACAATGTTAAGTCTTACCAAACAGATGATCAAAAAAAAAAAAAGTCTAATCAAACACGCTTTCTTTTCCCCTATTTGCAGTAGTGAGCTTTATGAAGATAAGTTATCTTTCAAATTTTTAATTTGTCTTGTCGGAACGGAACCATACCAAATTCAGCTGCACCAAACGGCTCCTCTGCTTTTGAGGGTTTGAGCAGAGCGAATCCGATTGGGCCGGAGATCGCCGACGGCGTCGCCGTCTGCTCTGCTCGACCCCGGCCAATCCGGTCGAAAATCTCGACCTCGATGCACGCACAGTGCCAGAGACAGCGACAGCGACGGAGAGGATACGGCGACGTTTTGTCGGCAACGGTAACATTCGAGGGCTGCCTCACGTGGGCGGCGGGGAGACGCACGTGCTCGGCCTTCCTTTTGCCAGGCATCGCTTTTCGTGCCACTGCCTCGGCTAATAACGTCTCTCGCTGCTTCCTCCAATCCCCTTCTTCTTTTTCTTTTTTATGTTTTGCTTTTTATAGTCACATTCTTTTCTCACCACGCGTTTGATTCTGAAGAAATTATTGGATGAAGGGTTGCGATATTTAACGGGAAAATGGGGAATTGCAAGAAATTCATTGCCTCGAGAATGATAATATCTAAAGATGAAATGCGTCTTGGGATGCGCAGTGCAAACGCTAGTTGTTTACTTGTGGAGAATAATTGTGATATAGACTACTCACGATTCTTTGTCCATGAGGAAATCTGTTTAATAGGGAGGAGATTGTGTTTTGGTAAGACGATTCGATACATTATATGAAAGTAATTCACAACACTGAGACATGACAATGAATATAATAAATCGAGTTGAGCTAATAAGACGCGCTCAAGATCTCATGTAAGATTGGTTAAGAATTTGATTTGTGGGTTTCCTAAAATTCTAACTAGACTAATCTTTTACTAAAATGATCTATTATACTCAATCAGTCATATTTTCTTCATTTTGATGTGTATGCTTGTTTAACCTTTTATTAAGTAAATATTTAATGAGTTCGGTCTTAAGTTCTCAACACAAATTTGAGACTCCAATTTGAAAATCTATCTTAGAGGCCAAGTGGGTAACCGGGTGAATTCAGATTGTATTTGAAATCCGGAATTATACTATCCATTTCATATCAAGGTCACATATCCGAAATTCAAAACGCCAGGTGATTTAACTCTCCTCGTAGGCATTCCTTTCGCGATAAGATTACTTAATTCCGTCCACTCCGTTTCTCTTAAAAAAGCAGAGGTCTTGAAATTATCGAATCCAAATCATGGTTGATCCTTCCGACACAAGCGGCAATTAAAGCAAATCGCACTTAACGTTAGCCGCGTACTTTTGACTCTCTCTCTCTCTCTCCTCTCTGTCTCCAACGGATAGGATAGCGATTCAGACATGCCCCCCAACTCGAGCATGTTGGAGGCTTGAGGATGAAGTCTCTCACACGTCCAAAAAAAGGTAAAAAAAGGTAAAAAAAAGAGAAAAAAAGCACGGTCGATATCGAAACCAGCACGCCAGAATGGATTGAATAGTGCAGAGACACCTCCCCTATAAAGAAGTGGCGCTTTTCATTTCCCTTTCTCCACATCCCCGAGCCATCGCCCTCTATCTTCCTCCCTACCCATCATCGCCAAACGACGTCTCTGTCGCTCCACCACGCGCAGCTCGCGACAGAGAGAAACAGAGAGAAGAAGGGGGAGAAGAATTCCCGAACCCAAGTGGGGAAAAAAACGATCTTTTTTCAGGCTCTCTCTCGCTCTGCCTTAGAGTACGTGCGTCTTCTTCTAGCTCTGCTTCGTTTTCCCCGCGTCTGCATTCCGTCTTGTTGTTGTGTTACTGATGCGGTGCGTTCTTTTTTCGGTTTCCAGCTACGGACCCAGAAGGACGGTTTGGGGTGATGAGCGTGATGGGGAGATACTCCGTACCCATTAAGGCGTTCCTGCTGATATGCTGCTTGGCGGCTGTCACGACGGAGGCCGAGTACGTGAAGTACAGAGACGCGAAGCAGCCGATGGGTGCTCGGGTCAGGGACTTGATGCGCAGGATGACGCTGGCCGAGAAGATTGGCCAGATGACCCAGATCGAGCGCAGCGTTGCCACGCCCGACGTCATGAAGAACTACTTCATTGGTAATGTTAATCGATCAGCTTGCTTCGAATTTTATTAACTCTATGTGCTCTTTGGGATAAAGTTTGCAACTTTTTAGCTCATTGAACTTGAATGGTTGATGTTCGTTGATGTTGGTCGAGCAATCACCGTTTGAGAAAAGAATCAGGGACTGGTTATGTAGGGAAAATGTGGGCTAGGATTTAATGTTTTTGTACCGTGATTGATTGAATCTGTCTTGCCGTGATGTGAGAGGATCATGGGTATGTAATATTTCGCGATTTTGATGTATTTTGCAGGGAGCGTGTTGAGTGGTGGAGGGAGTGTGCCGGCGCCGAAGGCCTCGCCGGAGACCTGGGTGAATGCGGTGAACGAGATCCAAAAGGCTGCTCTTTCCACCCGACTCGGGATCCCGATGATTTACGGGATCGACGCGGTTCACGGTCACAACAATGTCTACAATGCCACCATTTTCCCGCACAATGTCGGCCTCGGTGTCACCAGGCACGATTCTCTTGACTAATCTTAATTCGGATGAAAAGAGTTGTCGGTGTAATTTTCATTCGGATTCGTACTTACTCGTGTACTGTTTTACAGAGATCCTGTGCTACTCAAGAAGATTGGCGATGCCACGGCACTTGAAGTTAGAGCAACCGGTATTCCTTACGCTTTCGCGCCGTGCATTGCGGTAAATTCGACGACCTTTTGAATACGAGGGAGAGATTTTTCTAAAGAAAAGTCTTAATTGAGCTCGAGCCGAAAGTTTTGTTGGATGCGTGACCACTCAATCTTGTTCACAGGTGTGCCGAGATCCGAGATGGGGTCGGTGCTACGAAAGCTACAGCGAGGATCACCGGATCGTCCGGATGTTGACCGAGATCATACCCGGTCTACAAGGAGACCTTCCTGCCAATTCCCCAAAGGGTGTTCCGTTTGTCGCCGGAAAGTAAGAGCCTTTTTCGCGGTTAACTAATGACACCTACTTTTCCCATTCTGCTTTTCATCTGCTTCTTGCTAGGTTGTCATGAGCTTTATCCATGATATGAATTCATATTATTTTGGTCAGTGCTGTTCACGTTTGTCTTATGTATACATGATTGGCCCGCTGATTGATGTTGACTGGATGCGTGTAATATTTCAAGCCTGAGTGGGATGTCCATTAACTCATCCGAAGACCAAAATGATGATGAATATAAAGCCCCGTTGGCATGATGACGCTTGTTTGTCTCATGCGCGGACTTACGCAATTGTGGTCGATAATTCGGCGCTCGAGAAAAAGGCTTAATTGAGATTAAGTCATGTAGTTTATGAAGTTTAGTGTTAAAAAACCGTGTAAACACGCGCTGTCTTTTAGTACTGATGCTGAGGTCTTGGATAACTTCTTTATTGGTCATACATGGGAAGCACTTCGGGGTGGACCATGTTTTTCTCTAGATACAGAGCATAGCACGTTGAAGTTGAACAGTCATGAATTCCACCCTTGTCCTGGTCAAGAGTGCTGTGATTTCACGGGTTGACTTGTCGATCTCCAATCTTGAATGTCCTGAAAGTTTCTCGTTCGTCATTCTCGGGGTCCTATGCTTACTGTTATGTTTGTTTTCGCTTTAGGAACAAGGTCGCGGCCTGTGCCAAGCACTTTGTGGGAGACGGGGGCACGACAAAGGGCATAAACGAGAACAACACCGTCATTGATTACAATGGGCTGCTCAGCATTCACATGCCGGCGTATTTGGATGCCATTAGGAAGGGCGTCGCCACGGTCATGGTGTCGTATTCGAGCTGGAACGGCAAGAAGATGCACGCGAACGGTGATCTTGTTACTGGGTTCCTGAAAAACAAGCTAAAATTCAAGGTAAGGAAACAAAAAGGAGCCAGAGAATCGGATGAAATAAATTCACGATGTTTTGTTATTATTAATGACTAAACAGAGCTGAGAATATGAATTTTGCAGGGTTTCGTCATATCGGATTGGGAGGGCATTGACAGGATAACGTCTCCTCCTCATGCGAACTACTCTTACTCTGTTCAAGCCGGAGTCGGTGCAGGAATCGACATGGTGAGTTCAACAAGGATTGTCTCCCAGACTACGGATTTTGCTTATTTTCTTGATTGGCTCGAGAAGATGAATATGTATCTGATCTTCATTGCCTTTTTTCTCGCAGGTCATGGTGCCTTACAAGGTCACTGAGTTCCTTGATGACCTGACTAAACAGGTGCAGAACAACGTAATCCCGATGAGTCGGATCGACGATGCCGTGAAGAGGATCTTGAGAGTTAAATTTGTCATGGGACTTTTCGATAACCCACTGGCCGATAACAGCCTGGCCAACCAAGTAGGAAGCCCGGTATGTTGTGCATCAATTGGCTTAAATGAGCAACCTGATCGATCTTTCCAAAGTCTCTGGCTAAAATTAAAATACCAATGTTGAACAGGAACATAGAGAATTGGCAAGGGAAGCTGTGAGAAAATCACTGGTGCTTCTGAAGAACGGTAAATCTTCGGGAAAGCCATTGATTCCGCTTCCTAAGAAAGCGCAGAAGATACTTGTCGCGGGAAGTCATGCCGACAACTTGGGCAATCAATGTGGAGGTTGGACAATTGCATGGCAAGGCCTTAACGGCAATGATCTCACCACCGGTATGGTCTGAGCATTTCTTGTTGGATCAAGTTGAATGAAAAATATTTCGATATAACTGATGGTTTAATTTTCACATGTTGCCAGGTACCACGATCCTCAATGCGGTCAAGAGCACGGTCCATCCTGACACTCAGGTGGTCTACAACGAGAACCCTGATGCGAACTTCGTGAAGTCCAACAACTTTGCATATGCCATTGTCGTTGTAGGAGAGCCGCCTTATGCAGAGACATTTGGCGACAGCTTGAACTTGACCATCCCCGAGCCCGGGCCAAGCACCATCCGCAATGTGTGTGGGTCAGTCAAGTGTGTGGTGGTTGTCATCTCAGGCCGCCCCGTTGTCATTGAGCCCTATGTCTCGAACATAGATGCACTGGTGGCCGCTTGGCTTCCCGGGACCGAAGGCCAGGGAGTTGCAGATCTCCTGTTTGGTGACTATGGTTTCACTGGCAAGCTTGCACGGACATGGTTCAGGAGCGTCGACCAGCTGCCGATGAATGTCGGGGACCCGCATTACGACCCGCTCTACCCATTTGGGTTTGGCCTGACGACCAAGGGCACCAAGGAGAGCGATCCTACATATTCTTGAAAAGAGTGACGTATTTGTATAATTTATGTTCCCTTCATCAGTGAGAAGAGTGAAATAGTATCTTAATTTTTTTCCGATTGTTATAAGATCACACTCATTTCTGCAATCATGGGTGTTCAACTGTTTGCTGCAATCGTGAGAGTATTCTTGTATCCTTGCAATACATTTACAGTTTATTTCAGTCAATTACACAAAAAGACAGAACAACTACTCTCAGCAGCTTCGTCAGACTTCCTAATTATGTTGGGTCATGTGACGAGATTCACCAAAGTGCACATTTGAAAGGGCGAGCGTATTCAATTTGCCGTATAATCAAGTCAAGTCTGATAGGAAACGGCAACGTATTCAATGCGTATAATCTCAGCTTGAACCTTCGATGTGGAATTTCGATTTGCCCGCATATCATTGTAGGAAACCAGTTTTGCTTCGCATCGGGTCAGTCTATCAGACAGAACAAGTTAGGTCTGTTTTTTGGGAAAAATTGTCCTAAGGGGCTGGAATCGAACCTTGCAACAGAATTACAAGTGTCTATTATTGAGAAAACAGGAAAATATTTAGGCATACCCTAAGATTAGGACAAACGAAAAAACAAATGTTTTCTTGGGTATTAGCAAGGGTTGATAGGAAATTAGAGGGATGGAAAGAGCAATTAATTTCAAAGGCGGGCAAGGAGGTGCTGGTCAAAACAGTTGTTCAAGCAATACCACAATATGTCATGTTAATGTTTAAAATCCCTATCTCCATTTGTAGAGCAATTGATAAGAGAATTTCAGCCTTCTGGTGGAAACAAAATGCAACACGAAGAGGTGTACATTGGAAAAGTTGGAACTTATTGAAGTCTAGGAAAGATCAAGGAGGTTTGGGATTTAGAGACCTAGTTGACTTTAATAGAGCCTTGTCAGGGAAACAAGCCTCAAGATTGAGTCAAGCCCAAATGCAGAATATTTTTAGAGGACTCTACTTTCCTAGAGGAGATTTTTGGAACCCTAAAAAAGGCCCTAGACCCTCTTGGGGTTGGCAAAGTATACTAATGAGAGGAGATGTTATTGAACCGGAGATCAAATGGGAGGTAGGAGATGGGAAAAACATCAAGATTAGAGAGGATAGGTGGTTGCTATCTAGGAAAATTGGAGGTCCTGCAAATCGAAGTGATCCCCACTTTGTAGCTAACTTGAATAATCAGAGATCCAGGCAATGGAACTTACAAGAAATATTAGCTACTCCCCTAAGCTTAAACCCTGGGCCAGACAAACTACTTTGTACAGCAAACAATTCAAGCTTGTACAAAGTAAAAAGTGACTATAACAAACTTCGCATTCAGGGGACAACTCAAACAGAGCTTTCGGCATCAACTTCTTACCATAATCCCAAAAGATTGTGGACTGAGATTTGGAAACTACAAACTTATCCCAAAATCATATTCCTATTGTGGAGTGTTTGCAATAATGCTCTTCCTACCAAAGAGAACCTTTACAAGAGGAATATGATACCCGATTCGTTATGTCCTCTATGCGGCCATGCTCCAGAATCAACTGAACATCTTTTCCTTTTATGTGCCTGGACAAAGGAGATATGGTTAGATCCCAAGCTTGAAATTGATACCTCCCCAACAAATATTACTCGAATCGACAAAAAAGTATGTAAAGTTCTTACCTTGAAAGCCACCCCTCCATCCAAGGCTCTATTTGTTTGTAGGAGTCTTCTGGCTAATTTGGAAGTCAAGAAATGCCTTCATCTTTCAAGGACGCAAACCTCATCCAAAAAAACTCGTGGAAGAAACTAATCATATAACCCACCTGTTTGCAAGATGGAATACGAACATGGCTCGATCAAACTCAAATATCCATCCTCCAACAAAAAGCTGGAACCCACCACCTTCGAGATTTCTGAAATTGAACGTCGATGGCTCATGGTGTAGCTCCATGATGGGAGGATTGGTTGCGGGGATACGTAGAAATGAAGATGGAACTCTCATAGATGGGTTCGCAAAGCAAATCCGAGCCCCCTCTACATTTGTAGCTGAAACCCTAGCAATCATAGAAGCTCTCTCGTGGATAAAACTGAGGCATGAGTTGAGTTCTGCACAAGTACACCGAAGTCAAAGTCTTCTGCACGTGTGGAGATAGCTTCAGACAACTTAGATGCTATGAATTGTGTCATGGGCCAAATGGAAATCCCTTGGACCTAGAGGTCCATCATCCAAGATTGTGGTCTTCTATTGGCCCAACTAGGAACAAGAATTAAACTAAAATATGAGCCCAGAGAAGCAAATAGTGTTGCAGATTGGGTAGCCAAGGCCCACCGAGTTGGAACCCTACCATCCAATTTGATTGCTTATCCCCCTCGTTCCCTTTGGTTAATTTTAAATCTTGAATTTGGTACTAGTTTTAATTCATCTTTGAGTTAGTAATCCAAAGTTATTTTCGATCAAAAAAAAAGAAAAAGATAACTTTATTTATCAATAGTTTTCCAACATTTACCGATTCTCTGGTAAATCTATTAACATGAACAAAAAAAAAAAAAAAAAAATCTGTTCTTTCGGAACCGGACGATCAAATCTTAATCTCCTCACTTTTCGCTCGGTTTGTCGACTCTTTAAGCTATATTTAAGCTATCTGATAAACCAATTTGTTGCCTTATCCTAGAAGGTAGGAAAGCAGGACAGCTAGGGAAAACAAGATTTAGATCTTAGTTGCAGATGTTCGAGTCATAACTACGTGCTTGTCCTTATCCATCCAAGGTAGAGAAGGTGACATTGTAATCCAGCCCAAGAGCTTAGATGGAAATCAAATCAGCAGTTTCCTTCTTGAGATAATGATCTCAAATCACGGCCCTCGAAATCATCAGACAACTCCACCCGGATTAGGATTCCTGCCCGAAGACATTGCAGCGTAATTAACTATATATATCTATGTGTGTTTAGGATAGGAAGCGTCAAAGCAATTCAGACCGGTGACGAGTTTCACTGACCTTCCCGAAAAAATCGAATCACGGCCCTCGAAATCATCAGACAACTCCATCCAGATTAGGATTCCTGCCTGAAGACATTACAGCGTAATTAACTATATATATATGTGTGTGTTTAGGAGAGGGAGCGTCAAAGCAATTCAGACCGGTGACGAGTTTCGCTGACCTTCCCGAAAAAAGTCCGTCGCCTGTTCTCACTCCTCTTGGAGGTGAGAGCTTGAAGTTGAAGAAGCATTGAAGGTAATTCGCAAAAAGATCTGCCATTGTTCGTTGTGCTGCGTTTGCTTATGTTTGATGATTTGTTTTCGCGAGGCAGATTTATTACGAGGGTTTAGCAAAACAAAGATGGCAAAGCTTTCATTCCTTTCAATGGGGATGATCCTCTTCCTCTGTTGTTGCTCCGCCATTGCCGGAACGGCGACAGCCCATCAAGGCCACGCGAGGTACAAGGACCCCAGTCAACCCATCCCCACGCGGATAAGAGATCTAATGGGAAGAATGACCCTTCAAGAAAAGATTGGCCAGATGACGCAGGTCGATTACTCCGTGGTCACCCCTGAAGTCCTGAGGGACTACTCCATCGGCAGCGTGCTCAGCGGCGGAGGGAGCGTACCGTTCCCCAAAGCCATGGCTGCAGACTGGTTGGACATGGTGAACAAGTTCCAAAACGGTTCTCTCTCCAGTCGCCTCGGGATCCCGATTATCTACGGCATTGACGCAGTCCATGGGCACAACAACGTATATCAAGCCACTATATTCCCGCATAATGTCGGTCTCGGGGCTACAAGGTAAGCAAATTTTAGCATTCTATGTATATATCAATCAACATTTGTTGACATATGTACTTTCCGCTCTACGTAACAGCCCAATATAATGAAGAAGTTAGTATAGCTGGATCTAGTATAGCTGTCAAAATTACAACAAATCACATTATGTTAATGGATAATTAGGGTGTCCGATTGCAATGTTATGAACGAAATTATTTTTGTTTGATCATCTATCTCAAGTAGATTCTATAGGGTATCATAATAATTTTCAGTGTCTAAGTTATGTAACTTGAGGAAAAGTCATTGTTTATCTTTTCAGGGATCCGGATCTATTGAAGAGAATTGGGGCAGCAACAGCACTCGAAGCTAGGGCGACGGGGATTAATTATGTGTTTGCGCCAACCATTGCCGTAAGTATTAATTTAAATCTGATAATTTCAACAAACAACCAGTTTTGAGTGTTCTCAGTATGATTATTTACGCTTTTCTTTTTCAATCTCGAAACCTTGAATTAGGTATGCAGAGATCCGAGATGGGGCAGGTGCTATGAAAGCTACAGCGAGGACACGTCCGTTGTTCAAGCCCTGACGTCAATCATCCCTGGATTGCAAGGCGAAATTCCGGCGGGGGGACGTAAGGGAGTGCCTTATCTCGGGGGAAAGTAAGCTTCTATTTTGATAAGACTAGTTCGAGCTGGTACTTAATCCTATTTGGCTTTGTCCTACCAAGAAAAAGTTTGTCAATCGCCCTCACAGTATAACATCTTGTCGAAAATGTCATATTAGCGAATATTCGAAGGTCTTCCGACGTGTCAAGACCAATGTAAAATGCTCCAGTGTCTATTTTGAGATGCTGGGTAGTGTCATACGCAACTCTCATACTTGTCTCCATTTCTATGATGTTATGTCTCTCAACTCTGGACAGCGACAAGGTTTTGGCCTGTGCAAAGCACTATGTGGGAGATGGGGGCACCACAAGGGGCATCAATGAGAACAACACAGTGATCGATTGGCATGGACTGTTGAGCATTCACATGCCCGGTTATTACAAAGCCATAATCGAGGGCGTCTCTACGATCATGGTCTCCTATTCAAGCTGGAATGGAGTGAAAATGCACGCCGATCGCTTTCTCGTCACGGACTTTCTCAAGAATACCTTGAAGTTCAAGGTACACTTACTAGTCTCTCCTCAGTCTTGCCATTTTTTATTGATATGGACAAGATCGAATTTAATCAACTGGTTCTGAATTCTTGCAGGGCTTCGTAATATCCGATTGGCAAGGTATTGATAAGATCACCTCCCCACCCACTGTAAATTACACATACTCCGTTGAGAAGAGCATCGAAGCTGGGGTCGACATGGTCAGTGGCTATGGCTATCTCTTTTCACTTTATGCAAAAGGATCATATCGCCAAATTAATCTTAATGGGCAAGCACTTTGCTTCTTTTTTTTTCCCTTTCTGCTCTTAGGTCATGGTTCCTTACAATTATACGGTGTTCATCGATGCCCTGACCCGATTGGTCAATGCCAATGTGATCCCCGTGAGCCGGATTGATGACGCTGTCCAGAGGATTTTAAGGGTAAAATTCATGATGGGCCTATTTGAGAACCCTCTAGGCGATCGGACCTATCTTTCCCAGCTTGGAAGCCAGGTTAGATAATGCAAGACCACATTACTTATCATAATGGACTGTATATGAAGTGCACACAAGCAATGTTTTATCCCAATTCTGTGTCATTGTAGGAGCATAGGAATTTAGCAAGAGAAGCAGTCAGGAAATCACTGGTTCTGTTGAAGAACGGGCAAAATGCGGAGCCCCCAGTATTGCCGCTTGCCAAGAACGCCTCTAAGATACTCGTCGCTGGGACTCATGCCAACAATTTGGGCTACCAATGCGGTGGTTGGACCATCACTTGGCAGGGTCAAAGTGGCAACAACATAACCAGTGGTACGGTCTCTTTCCTTTCTTCTTTAGTACACTACGTACGCAACAATTGATGTCGCGTGGAGGATGAGGACGGAGCCGAGGCAGTGTCCACATTAATGATAATATGCCACCATGAGTTCTATACATGTTTATCAAAGTGGAGAGTTTCTAATGAAGTTGATTTGTTGATTTTGTGCACTTGAAAACAGGGACCACTATCCTAGGTGCGATAAGTAAGGCCGTGGACGTCGACACAGAAGTTGTCTTCAGCAAGAACCCCGATGCCGACTTCGTCAAGTCGCAAAACTTCTCTTACGCCATCGTCGTGGTCGGGGAGCTGCCCTACGCAGAGACAGCGGGAGACAGCACGAACCTGACGCTGGCAGTGCCTGGTGAGAACATCATCTCCAACGTGTGCTCGTCAGTGAAGTGCGTGGTGATTGTGGTTTCGGGGAGGCCACTCTCGATCCGGCCGCTCGTGGCGCATATTGACGCTCTGGTGGCGGCGTGGCTGCCGGGGAGCGAGGGAGACGGGGTGGCCGACGTCTTGTTCGGGGACTACGGATTCACCGGGAAGTTGCCGAGGACGTGGTTCATGACCGTGGATCAGCTTCCCATGAACGTAGGCGACCCTCACTACGATCCGCTGTTCCCATTTGGTTTCGGACTTACCACCCAACCCAGTGGGGAGCAATGAGGGAGATACTGGGAGAGTGTAACTGTTCTTTTGGATTTTAGGTTTTGTCTCAATTTATAAAGATTCAATAGGGAACCTTCGTAGTCATTTGGATTGTAGATGGCTTAAAGATTTAGGAATTGAAACAATTTGAATAATCGAACTTATTTGTTTTTTCCAAACAGAATTCTGGTCGTTTTCCATTTTGCTTAATTGAACTTACTAGGGTATTTCAAATAAAATTTTGGTAGAAGAACGACAGGAACTAAGGTAGTGTATAAACGTATCACAAACATGACTCACCCAAACTGTAGTGGCATGTAAACGTGTTTTGGATATCGAAAAGTTGGATGCATTTGGAGTCAATTGCAGAAAACCCTAAGGATTTGGGACGGGTTCGGGATATTATACTTGTAAACCTCATATACTAAACCCGATATGTATAATTACTCCAATGCTTTTATTTCATATATTGGTCTTGGGCGATTTAAGTCACATTGAGATAGGTTTGTAGTTTTCACTTTTTACTTAATCTAAATTTTACGATGGATGCATACTAAATTTTTTTAATTTGAAACTTTCACTATATATATATATGTCCATACATAAATTCAGATAGAACTTTCCTTTCATTTTTTAGAATTCGGATAATGTTTTTATATTGGGGGCTTCTTGCTTTTCACATAATCCTAAACAGACCCTTATTGAACCCTACTAGGTTTGGAACAATTATTGGAACTTCCGCGACAGTTTACTTTTATAAGAATTTACGAATCCCAAAACGTTGTTATGATCTTTCTTTTTCTTTTTTTTCTTCCAGCATCAATCACCATTTCAAACCTAGCTTCTCGTTATTGGTAGGTTTTAGATTTTTATGACCATTGGTCGAAAATATTGTCGACCTTATATTTTGCCACTCTGCAGGTTGTATCTACAAATTTAACTAAATGATAGTGTTTGCAAATTCCAGACGGCTTATTGTATAGTTCATGCGAGGTAATTTATCTATGAAAGAAAAAAAAATACTATCGTTGTTCATAAAATACCCGACTACTTCACTGGGCGGTGTATACCTGTATGGGATATCACATCAAGTCTCACTACCGCGTTTTAACTGGACAAGTTTGGAACAAGGCAAGTCATTCCAAACCCGTCCCACTTCCATCCCTATCTTCTTAGTAAATTTCAAAGGCACAAACCATATTGGCCTCAAGTTCATATAAGATAGACCAATGGGAAAGAATTTAAAAAATATATAAATATGCATAAGCTTTCGAACCTCAGCCAGGAAACTTTGTATAATAGTTATGCTATGGCGAGTTTATAGTCCTCAGTACTATAGCTAAATAACTGATAAATTAAAGAAATATAAGCAGAAGCAATTTTTATTAGTCAAAGCACCACCTTGCTAACTTTTGTCTAGCATCTTGAAATTCTTTAGCTGTTGATATTTTCTTAATTCCTCTTTCTTCGAATGTGCAATCGAGTTCTAATTGTCACAAATGTACAATCAAGTTTTAAAATTTTCAAAAAGTGCAATTAAAGAAAGGACTTGATTAGACCGATTCAACAAGTTTTAGGATTTAATTGTATTTTTTAAAAGCTTAAAGACTTAATTATACTCGATTAATTCTCCCCATTGGCCATTCTAGAAACCTGCAAAGAGCCACTTCTTGTTTGAGCCCTCTAACAACGGCAATCACTCCCCGCCCTCGTCGAATCGAGTTGTTACAATTCTCGACAGTTTCCTCACAATTCTAATTCTATTAGGTCATGTGACAAGATTTACCTAAGTGTATATCGAAACAGAAATGTATTCGGTGCATATAATCTCAAGCTGGAACCTCCCAGTATTGCCCTGCTTAAATTTACCCACATATATTATGGTAGGAAATCAGTTGTCGAGTAATTTTCTTTATCAACAATTTTCTGACTTTCACTAATTCTTTCATCAATCTATTTACATGGACAAAAAAATTCGTTTATACTTTAAACAGAATTGTCAAATTATCAAATCTTAATCTCTTCACTTCTCGCTAAGTCTCTGAACCACTCTTCACTACTCGGTAAACCCAATCCCACCGATCTCTAATTTGTGTTGCCCTTATACAAGAAAGGTATTGAGTCAGAACAACTAGACTTGGAAAAGGGGGAAAGAAAAGTTATCTTAAATGCTTGGCTGATGAGGATGTGTTAATTGAAGATAATCAAGTTTTAACTGCGTGCTTATCTAAGTAGGCATCTCTATCCAGTCCAGATGGAAAATCGGCCGTTCCCTTTCCCAAGATAATAATCGCATTCAATGTGTGTCAATCACAGCCCTCGAAATCATCAGACAACTCCATATCAGATTAGGATTGCTGCCGGAACACATATCACGTAATCAACCATGCATATCTGTGTGTCACTGTGAATGTGCGTGTGGCTATATATAGGTATAATAGAGGGAGAGAGCAACCATAGTCAAATCAATTCAGACTTCAGTGACGAGTTTCGCTGACCGTCCCTAAAAGGTCAGTCGCCTGTTCTCACTTCTCTTTGGTGCTGAGAGCTTGAAGTTGAAGAAGCATTGAAGGTAATTACAAAACACCTGCTCTTATTCATTGCATTGCCTTTGCTTATGTTGTTAATTTTGTTTCTGTGAGGCATATTTATTAGTTGTTTAAGGGTTTGCGCTGGTTTCGACCCTCGACCTTTTTGAATTACTTAGATTGGCATAACTCGGAAATTTTCGATCATATTGGTAAACTTGGTTGACTCAATAATCCATGCAAATTGTCTTGAGTTTTTTTGGCCAATCCATCAAATTTGTCGTCAAATGCAGATGATTTTACATCTTTGCGTAGGATTAGACGCACAAATTTTTCTGAAGTACACAGATCACTCGAATTGGCAAACTTGCCTTTCGACACGGACCATTCGATGCAAACTTAAAGAGTTTACGGGTCAATAATGGGATTCCTTTGTTTAAACTCAGAGATTATCGTGATAGGGAAAAGAGATTCGAAGTTATCTTCAAAGCGAAAAATCATAAACAGATCAACAAACTGATCAACAAACTAACCCACCCGTAAATCTAGGAAACAAAAAACGGATAATTATCTCTTACAACGATATACTCTCTCTCTCTCTCTTTCTCTCGTCTTTCTTTCTTAGACCAAGCAAAAGTTGTGAGTATTCACTCCTGCATGTTGATGATCATCTTCATCCTGCAGGATCATTGACATTAGCTAAACAAAGATGGCAAACCTTTCATTCCTTTCAATGGGGATGATCTTCTTCCTGTGTTGTTTTGCGGCTGTGGCGACTGCGGCACCGCCCAATCAAGGCATCTCGAAGTACAAGGACCCCAGTCAACCCGTCCATGCGCGGGTAAGAGACCTCATGCGAAGAATGACCCTTCAGGAAAAGGTTGGCCAGATGACCCAGATCGACCGCTCTGCGGTCACCCCCGAAATCCTGAGGGACTACTCCATTGGCAGCGTGCTCAGCGGCGGAGGGAGCGTGCCGTTCCCCCAAGCCAAGGGGCAGGACTGGATGGACATGGTGAATAGCTACCAAAACGGTTCTCTCTCTAGTCGCCTCGGTATCCCGATGATATACGGCATCGACGCGCTCCACGGGCAAAACAACGTGTATCAAGCCACAATATTCCCGCATAATGTCGGTCTCGGAGCTACGAGGTAAGCATGTTTTAGCATTCTATGCATATATCAATCGACATATGCTGACATATGTGCTTTCTGCTCTAATAACAGCCAATTATAATGAGGAGAGATGGTTAGTTACTTGAGAAGTTAGTATAGCTGGATCATGTTACGAAGTGATTAGGGCGTTGGTTGCAATGTTATCAAAACAACCTTCTTTGTATGGTCATCTAAAGGGAATTTAGTTTAAGGAAAAGCTCTTGTTTATCTTTTTAGGGATCCGGATCTCGTGAAGAGGATAGGAGCTGCGACCGCCCTTGAAGTTAGGGCGACTGGGATTAATTATGCGTTTGCTCCATGCATTGCCGTATGTATCAACTAAATTCTGATGATTTCAACAAGCTTCCCGTTTCGAGTGTTATTAACACATTTACGACTCTCTTTTTCAATCTCCAAACGGTGAATTAGGTTTGCAGAGATCCGAGATGGGGCAGGTGCTATGAGAGCTACAGCGAGGATCCGTCCGTTGTTCAGGCCATGACATCGATCATCCTGGGGTTGCAAGGCGAAATTCCTGCAGGCGGGCGAAAGGGAGAGCCTTATCTCGGTGGAAAGTAAGCTTTTGTTTTTATTAGACTAGTTTGAGCTGGTACTTAGTTCCTATTTGGCTTTGTCCTACCAAGAAAAAGTTTGTCAATCGCCCTCTCAATGTCACATCTTGTCGAAGGTATCATATTAGCAAATACCCGAAAGTGTTCCGACATGTCAAGACCAATGTAAAATGGTCCAGTGTCTATTTTGAGATGCTGGGTAGTGTCATAAGCAACTCTCATATTTATCTAAGTTCTAGATGTTATTATCTCTCAACTTTGGATAGGGACAAGATTTTGGCTTGTGCAAAGCATTATGTGGGAGATGGTGGCACCACAAGGGGCATCAATGAGAACAACACAGTGATCGATTGGCATGGACTGTTGAGCATTCACATGCCCGGTTATTACAAAGCCATAATTGAGGGCATATCAACGATCATGGTCTCGTATTCGAGCTGGAACGGAGTGAAAATGCACGCTAACCGCTTTCTCATCACGGACTTCCTCAAGAACACCTTGAAGTTTAAGGTACATTTATTAGTCTCTCCTCAATCTCGCATTTGTGATTGATACCTATTGTGGATTGAATTGAATCAACTAGCTCTAAATTCTTGCAGGGTTTTGTAATATCCGATTGGGCAGGAATCGATAAGATCACCACCCCACCCGGTGCAAATTATACATACTCTGTTCAGATGGGGATTGGAGCAGGGATTGACATGGTCAGTAGCTATGGCTAACCTTTTCATTTCATGAAAAAAATATCCAACCTCCATATTACTCTTAATTGGCAAGTGCTTTTATTTTGTTTTGTTTCTACTCCTAGGTCATGGTTGCCCTCAATCACACGTTGTTCATTGATACCCTAATCAAATTGGTCAATGACAATGTGATCCCTATGAGCCGCATTGACGATGCTGTTGAGAGGATCATGAGAGTGAAGTTCATGATGGGCCTATTTGAGAATCCTATGGGTGATCAGACTTATCTTTCCCAGCTTGGAAGCCAGGTTAGATGATGCAAGAGCACGTTACTTATCAGAATCAATTATATGTAAGAGCGTACACAAGCATTGTTTATTCCAATTCTATACCATTGTAGGAGCATAGGGATTTAGCAAGGGAAGCAGTTAGAAAATCCCTGGTTCTGTTGAAGAACGGGCAGAATGCGGATCCCCCAGTGTTGCCGCTCGCCAAGAACGCCTCCAAGATACTCGTTGCTGGGACTCATGCCAACAATCTGGGCTATCAATGTGGTGGTTGGACCATCACTTGGCAGGGTGGAAGTGGCAACAACCTAACCAGTGGTACATTCTCTTTCCTTTCTTCTTTAGTACACTTCGTACGCAATAATTGATGTCACGTGGAGGGACTAGGATGTTGCCTCGGTAGTGTCCGCGTTAACAATTGTCGTGGTAAAAACATTATGTTTTCTCGTTTACATATTTAATCAAAGTATGGGGTTTTCATGAAGTTGATTCATAATCTTGTGCACCATGACTATAGGGACCACCATCCTAGGCGGGATAGGTAAGGCCGTCGACCTCGACACAGAGGTTGTCTTCAGCGAGAACCCCGATGCCGACTTCATCCAATCTCACAACTTCTCGTATGCCATCGTTGTGGTCGGGGAGCTGCCCTATGCGGAGACAGCAGGAGACAGCACGAACCTGACGCTGGCAGAGCCAGGCGAGGACATCATCTACAACGTGTGCTCGTCGGTGAAGTGCGTGGTGGTCGTGGTTTCGGGAAGGCCGGTCATGATTGAGCCGCTCGTGGCACAGATGGACGCGCTGGTGGCCGCATGGCTGCCGGGTAGCCAGGGGGAAGGCGTGGCCGACGTCTTGTTCGGGGACTACGGATTCACGGGGAAGCTGCCGAGGACGTGGTTCAAGACGGTGGATCAGCTTCCCATGAACGTGGGCGACCCTCACTACGATCCACTCTTCCCATTTGGTTTCGGCCTTACCACTGAGCCCACTGGGGAACAGTGAGAGAGGATAACTTGTTCTTCTGGATTTTAGGTTTTATCTTAGTTTATGAACATTTCGTAGGAGATTCTTTTCTGCGTATTCCTTTTCCTAGCCCCTTCCGAGTCATTTGGATCGAAGATGGTTCGAAAAAATTAGGATTTGGAACAACTTGAATAATCGTCACTAGGGCACTTTCTAGTAGTATTCTGGTTGTTTTCTCATTTTTGCATAATTGAACTTGCTAAGTTAATTTCCTGTGTCATACGAATTTGTTGATTAGAATTTCTATCGGGGCCTCACCTTTCTTCAACTACAGAATCACAAAATGCGAGAGTAGAGCATAATTTTTGCCGTGTGGCATTCATTAACAGAGTTTGCCTACCAGTAATGCCACATGTTACAGATACCAAAGGATCTGATGAAACTATCGGCGAGAACCGGTGATCGGGTTGTATATAAACGCATGTCACAACCATGATGAGCCTCATTAATGACAGAAATTTGATTAGTCAAATGATGACATATTCTATGAGAAAATGACTTATTAATCAACTACCGATGAACAATAGACTACGAAGCCATAAGGTGTGAAAGCTTGAAGTTCATATTATAGCAAATCGAGCAAATAAGTTTTCTTTTTGAAGCAGTTCCAGTAAATGTAGTCATACATTAGGCTATCTGTCGGTCATATGTACAAAAACGCTAGCTCTCCACCTCAGCATCGATCCAAGTGTAGCATAAGATATGAGCATCCTACGTATCTAAAATAGCAAGTTACGGATACTTTACAATGTCGACTTTGGCATCAAATTTTTTATACAGCATCTACCATCTCTGCATTTCCTGCACATGTCGAGGTCCAATCGTCACTCTTTAAAAGCTAAGAAAAATGCGGGGCTATGGCGAGATTTGTGCTCCAGTCCCCTTAAACTATGCAGATGCTGAAAAATTAAATGTTAATGGATGCCTTCTCACAGATCCACCGAACATGTATATAACACCGATGACAGGTTCAAGACTGAGCGGAGCACTAACCTTAGCCTCACTCTGCATTGTGCGACTGATCATGCTCGATAAAATCCAATGCGTCATCCTTAGAAACAAGATTGACACGGCTTACTCGATTTTTGTGGGTCACACCATATATCTGGTCTGCAACCTTCACAAGTTCAGGCCGGAAAGTGGTGGTTATGAACTGGGTGCTTGATGTGTCTGCCAGACGACGAATCATATCTAAATGTTGATTTAAGGATATCCTGAAAGCAGCATGTCTCGACACATATTACTAGTTCAAAAAGCTGAGCATCAATAAATGGGCACACGAACATTTCTAATTTGCCCTAGAGGTATGACAATCTGGGGCGGCATTCACCTGGAAAAGAATTGCATCATAGAAAGGCCCGAATGACAACAATCAGGCATTAGATTAAGATTTGCCTATGAACGAGTGGACAAAGGTATTCAGGAATGCAAATGACCAAGTCAAGATAAAGGGGGGGAAAAAGGATACTCCCGACCGCTGTTCTGTACTGAGGATCCAGTGCTGCGTCTATCTCATCGAAGAGATAAAAGGGAGCAGGATCGCATCTTTGTATAGCAAAGATTAAGGCAAGGGCAACAACAGTTTTTTGACCTCCAGACAATTGCTTCATCGATTGTGTCTCCCCTTGCCCAGTAAAAGAAACCTGCAATGCCACGAATCAGTCTCAGAAAGAAGATACTTCTGTTCTCGCAATCTGGAAGATATCATTAATTGGTCCCGAGGCTGGAGGCAGTGACCATATCCAAAAGCCCATATTCCAAGGGAATAACACACCCTTTTACCTCCCAGTGGACGACTCTCTCCTCATAAAACCCCTTATCTCCAAAAAAGAAGAGGAAGCAGACAACAGAAAACAAACTTGCATCCCATGTCCTGAAAGATTTTCAGAATAGAAACAGAATATAGCACAACACTCCATGTGGCCAACAACACTTACATAAAGGACTAGGGCTTTTTTTTTTCTTTTTTTCTTTTTTCACTCAAAAGGACTTGGGATGTGTTTTGCCGTTAGAAAACAGCAGAAGGATCATTGGCTGCATATGTTAAAAGTGCATGCTTCACATAATAAACCAACTGATCAGAATGGAAAATCAAATGCACAGCAAGAGATTACATGCCTTGACTTTAACACCGATGTATTTCTCTACCCTTCCCTCTAAATCTGCTTCACGAGGTCCATCATCATCTTGATCATCATCAGCATGATCACCATCCTGCAAGTTAAAGTGTAGCAGGATACATGTATTAGCTTGCAGTGAAAATTGAGTATTCCAGAGATGGACATCCAACCTTCTTCTCTCTAGAGAGGTTAAGCATAAACAAAAATGACGGGCAAAGCCATAATTCCGGCTAGAGCATCTGTTCCCAGCTCCCACCAAAAGGGAAAAAGTACCCTCTCGAATTTATAATCAACAAAGAGACAGGTGGAAAATAACTTTTTTGCCAATAAACAAACTATGGAGGCATGATCACCAGAAATATGAGTTGCAATATAAAATGTCATGACAACTTTTAGAATTTTCAGAAAACAAAAACAGAGACCTTTTTCTTCATCATAACCAGATGTCCATGACCGCCTTGTACCAGTTCAGAGAATACTTCTCGAAAATGCCTTGCAACACCTTTGAATGTACGTTCAATTGACTCATCCTTCCTCTGATCTAAAACTGATATTAGTTCACCAATTTTCTGCAATTAGAGAAACAATGTAATCAGGAAATAATCCGACTTTAGTTCACATAAAAGCTCGTTACAAATGAATATTTGTCAAAATGATACCTCGTCACCGGCATCTAGTTCTCTTTGCCTTTTCTCAAGTTCCTCCCTTTGCTCTGTGAAGTTCACGTACTGATCAAGTGCTTTCTTGTTTACATGACTGAACTGTTGGAGCTGCTCATTACATCTGTGAAGCATCTTCTGCAATTCTTTGATGCTCCTCCGTTTATACCTATAATCTCAAACATAATATAATTGAGGTCTGATGAGCTTCAATGGCGGAAACCAAATTATAATTCAGTACAATTACCTCTTTTTAAGTCCTAAAATTAGAAAGAGGCATTAAGTAACAAGAAATCGCACTTGCAGCTCCCTCCCTCCCTCTTGAAAAGAGATAGGAAATATGCTCGATATAATTTGATTAAATAGTTGACATAGCTCCTTGTTGTTTGAAGAAACCCTCCACTTCAATTGGTATTTTTTCACAAAAGCCTCCCTTCCTCCCTTCCTCCCTTCCTCCCTCCCTCCCTCTGGCTTCACACTTTTCTAATGGTCCCTTCTTTCCTACTTGTGCCCTTTTTAAAGCAAAGTTTTGATGGATGGCTGAAGTAAAAAACAATTGCTATTGAATACCAAAATAATAGTCAAAATTTACACTTTGGAAAGATGAAATCCTTTCGAAACTTTATCTGATCTCAAAGGGACCACTGAAGTGTGACAGAGAGAACAAAAGTCTAGCCAAAACCACATATACTTTTCAAATGACAATGAAATTCATCCCTCCTTATAAAACAAGAGTAAAGTAATCATCCTTGAAAATGACATAGGATATCTTCTAATAGAAATCAAAGCCTTATTCTGTTGACACGTATCAATTAAGAAAATTTCACCTACAGAACCGTAATTCGAACAATCACAGAAATTATGAATAAGATGCCCACAGTATGAAAGTCATAACATTTTTAATGTTAGACAAGGAACTTACATCTCAAAAGCATCAGAAGATAATGGGCCCAAGTTCCTTATTTTTTTTGAATACTCATCCTGTTTAGCTATAAGGGTATTCCTCCGGCTAAAAAGTTGTTCAAGTTCTTTAGTTTCATCCTGAAGTGTTTTCTCATAGTTGTCCTCCAAAGCCTGCATTTGAGCAATCATTTGAGAAGAAACAAAAGAGTAGAATACCAACATTTTGTCCACACTGAAAAAAATTAAACAGTACCTTCAACTTCGCCATCTCGTCTTTAATCTTCTTGATTTGTTTATTTGTTTCGTCTATACTTCTATTAGTTCCTGACAATTTTAGTTTCTGTCAAAAGCATGAACAATTCTAAAGCTCCAAACAACAATAATCCCATCAATCCAAAATTTTCACCTTCTAATCGCTGGGTTGCATCAATGACCAATGATTCTGCATCTTTGAGCTCCTGCCACTTTGATTCAGCTTCATTTTCATGCAAATCAGTCTCTGATGAGGATATAATAGCCTCAAACTCTTGCTTCCGCCTCTTGAGATTAGTTGAAAGGTTAGTCTCAAGCTCCGCTTTTCTAGTTTCGGTCTGCAAACAAACATAAGTGATGAACAATATGCACAAAAACAGCATAACTGTACTCAGCCAAGGTTCTCATTGCCGACCTCAATGCGATCTGTCTTGCAGTCAAGAAGCTCCTCTTTTAGAACTTTTATTTCTTGATTCAGCGTTGACAGATCTTTTTTTTCATCAGGTGTTAGATGATCAATTAACTCCGTGCCCATTTCAGCTTGCTTCATTGCCATGCTGGTTTTGAGCTGATCAATCTGAGTTCTGACATCCACAAGTGATTTCATCTGCAAAATAAATTGTATCGCTCAAGCAAGAAGGCAGGAGAATGAGGGAGGGGTAATGTAGAACCTCCCATTAAAAAAAGCATTTGAATAGGCCAATAAAGCACGATAAGTGATGTGACATAGTCAAGAACATTTATACCTTGTTTTCAGTAGCTTTTGTATTTAACAGTTTCTGCTTTTTCGCATTGGAGATATCTAGTTTAAGCTGTTCCAACTCTGATTTAACGTGCGCCAGCTCAGCATCAACTTTTTGCTGCTCAGAGACAAGTTCTGTTATTTCCTGGTCTTTCTGTGAGAAAAGTTAAGTGAAAAAAAGCCACAAAATTTGGCCAAGATTAAATGAGACAAAAGTAAAAAGCAGCTCGGTGTCCTCAGATATTTTCTCATAGAGAAGTATAGGCCCACCCACAAACAGCCAAGAAACTTAAAAAAGATAAAAAATGAATGACCAAAAAATTCGTGACCATTGGTTAAGAAAGTTGGAACAAAATTTGCATTGTAGTAAGTTAGTGGATCCCTCTGTCACTTCTAGGCCCAATGATCCCTTAAAAAAACTAAATAATGAGTCTACTTGGCATTAAAAAATTGTACATGTGCCTACCCAGCTTGGTCAAAGGCATGTTAAACCCATTCTCAGGAACCATGTATCCCTCGCGTGAGCTCTACCTGAAACCTGGGTTTTATATTATTGCTGCATCTCCACATAACAACTATATCTATGGACTTTTAATACTAGAAACAATGGATCCCTTAGTGGTAGCTTTAAAGCATGTGATTTTCTAGAAACCAGATTGAAACTATTTCTGACCCGGCTGACCAGGTCCAATTTCACTGATTCAAGCAGGGCATCACCATTGGAATCCAATTTTTGACCAGTCACACTTCAATAATTATAAAAGAGACCAGTTCTTGGTGCATCCAGGTGAACCGGCAAGTCCAGTGCACTTTGAAAAACACTGTCAAAATATATTTGGCAAGATAATAATTGAGTAGCCGAACCACCTCTGGAATAAAGAACCAAAGGGACAACTGTTAATAAGCAAAAAGGATATTTTGCAATTCCTCCTTGATATTCTTCAGTTCCTCTTCCTTCATGTTGATTGATTTTGTATTTTGCCTGATTATATTCATAAACTTCAACCTTGAGCGCCTATAGTCATAGAATCCCCCTGTCATACCGCCTTTCTTGCTAACTTGATCACCTGCCACAAAATTAAAAGTGAGTTCCATGTACAGGTGTCAAAAGAAAAGGATGCCATAAACCAGTCAATTACATATTAACTGACCTTCCAAAGTTATACAATCCAGACCATCATTGCGAGCTACCCTTGTAGCCACATCCAAATCTCGGCAAATCACTGTTCTAGCAAAAACCTAAGCAAAGAGAAGATGGCCTTAACATAAATTTGATTTCCATCCAATTTCATGCAGTAAGCCAAACAATAGGATACAAGGTGTGAAGTGTAACTACCAACCGATATCTATGAAGTGTACCTAAGACATGTACCCACTATCCACCACTTCCCTCATGAAAGTCTGCTCTTTCTTAGCCAATACTTATTATTATAATCAATTTTAATAAGAAATTGCGATGTGATCACGCAATGGTGTTTTAACTACAAGGACTTGATATATCACATCCCTTAATATCTAAGATGAATAAAACAAGACTTATGCCCATTTTTTAATCAAGTGCCTCTCACCTCACATCCTACAAAACTAGTATTCTTTGGACCCTGCCACTACAATCTCTCAAAAGTTTCACCATCATACATATCTAACTTCATTTGAGAAGGGCAGAACAGCAATGCTTTAGATTCTAGCACATAAATACAGTGAGAAAGGCTAACCTGGGCAAAGGCAGGATTGTAATTTGGTAAGAATTTCAGTTTCTTTAATAGAGGTATCACATCTGAACTCTGTGGATAATGTACATTTGGGGGCTTAACCCTGTTCAGAGGTATGAAAGTGACTCGTCCGCCTTTCAGTGAGTTAAGGTGTCTAATAATCCGGGTTGAAATCTCATCGTTCTCAACCACCACCTGAAATAAACTGTTTCGAATGAACTGAATCAGTCATCTCAGGAAAATCAAGAAATACAACAACCAAAATCTAGTGAAAACACAAAAGTTACAAAACAATTTCCACTTACCTGTTTCCTGCAGTAACTTCTACTGCAGTATAGAACTTCTCATCACAATCAAGCAACTCAATGATGGGACCATAAACTCCAGACATCTGGTACTCTCGGCAGATTTTTCTTACAGAATTAAGCCCTCTCCTCACATCCTGAAAATATGAAGACAATATATCATATGATACATTTTATGAACTGCTTTTACAGCCAAATCCACGCTTTTCACCCTTTATATGGTTTGGACATCCCCGATTTTGTGATAAAATGTTAAGTACACTCATGTCTATGGCCTCTAAAATAAATTTAAATGTGACGCAATCAACTTAGATATTGCTAAGGTGAATTTTCCTTTAGCGCAATTTGCTAGGATTTTTCCCTAAAGCATTTAGTTCAAATCCCTAGGTTAGCAAATCAAAAGAGTCCTATACCTACACAACTACCACCTTCCAAGCAACAATGAATTACGACCTACTCAACTCTCTTCTTATTAAGGCCTCATGAAAGGATTGCTCTGGCATTGATTAAAGACTAGCTACTTAAAGATATATTGTGCCCACCCTCACCCCCTTGCCCACCAAATGGTTGTAAAGGGCCAAAGAGAAGAAAAGATAGAAAGGACATACCACAAACTGTTTCATTCTGAGTGGACAAACCTATTTCTGTTTTCAAGGGGTATGCAGCAACTTCAAGACACTTGGTTCTTTACCTCAAAATTTTATTTTATTTGAGGCATTGCACTTAACAAACTCAAGTGAAAAGGCAGTACTTTAAAGCATTTACAAATCATCTAATAATTTGTCTACCGAGCTCTTTGTTTTTGAGCTCTTTTTGCATAGGGATGATTACACAAATGTTCCTTCATCTTTGCTTGAATAAACAATGTCGTCCTTGAACTTTTAAGTTGTTCAATTCGGTCCCTAAACTTAAGCCCAATATGCAATGTTCCTGAACTTTTAATTTGTTCAATGCGGTTCTTGAACTTTTAGTAAATGTTCAATCCAGTCCTTCAACTATATAAACATATCCAAGGTTATCCTTCCATTAATTCAAGTTAACAAAATAGGTTGATTTGGCTTACAATCCGATAAGTTTGAACAATTTACATGTGGATTATCCACGTAAGATATTTAACTCAAATCAGGATATAATAATCTACGTCATCAAATAACATGGATAATCATTTTATCAAACGATACAAATTAAACAAATTTAAAATATGATTATATTCTAATTTGAGTTGAATATCTTATGTGGATAACCCACGTGTAATGTGTTTTTTTGTCCACAATTCAAATGTACAAAATTGAAAGCCAAATCAACAAATTCCATTTACTTGAATATATGGAAAGATAATATTGACCATTTTCATATAATTGAGGGGCTAAATTGAACATATACTAAAAGTTCAAGGACTGCATTGAATAAATTAAAAATTTAGAGACGTGATAGCACATAAGGCTAAAATTCAAGGACCACATTGAACAAATCCAGAGATGACATTGCACGTTAGGCCAAATTTCATGAACCATTTGTGTCAGTTTAACTTATATATATGGGTTTGCACCCCTCGGTGCCCTATGGTAATATTTTCTTTCACCTATCCAAAAAAGGGAAAAAAAAAAGAGGGCAGTACTTTATTAATAAAGATGCAAGTACTTGATAAGTAATTCAAACATAGCCCATGGGAGTTTGCAGTTGATATTTTTGTGGAAAAATTATGCAATCAACCATAATGGCACAATTACTAGACTTTTAAGCCTTCAAGTCAATAGGTCAATTTAATCAGTTTAAATCCATTTTTGGTCAATCAAGCTAAGAAAACCAGTCAATTCATGTGGTTTATAACCTGGAATTATATGGACAAAAAGCCGAGCCTAAGAAATGGCCCATTAAAAATATGCACGTTTCACATAATAGTTCTGCACCAAATCAACCCCAAAAAGAATAGTTTAAAAAAGTAAGTTCCATCATACTAATCCAGGCTAAATTTGACATGTATAATATATATATGTATGTATGTATGTATGTATAATATATGTATGTATGTATGTATGTATAAATATATATGTATGTATGTATGTATGTATAAATATATATGTATGTATGTACAAGCATTTTTTATAGAATATTTACACATTCGATTAGAATTGAGACAAAAAGGATTACTCACACCAGGTGTTGCATGATCAAGGTTCTTCTCTGCCTTATCAACCTCTACTTTCCACTTATCGATCTGAGTTGAAAGTTCGCTTTCCTTGTCCCACAATGATCTGTCAACAAAGATTAATTGAAAGAAACCCAAGACATGTCCAGCAATTTCAAAATAAGTTATAAAAACCTACTTCCGCTCATCCTGTAGCTTATTCCTCTGTGTCTTATAATCCCTTAGCCTTCCGCTTGTCTGAGAAATGAGGGATTCCAACCTCGCAATCTCAGTTTTACGGTTCTCAATGTACACATCTTGCTCGCTTGACTCGGCCTTAAGCTGATCAATTTCCTTTTGAAGCTTTTGCTCCTATAACCATACGCAAAGAAAACCAACAACGATTTTAAAAAAATAAAAAATAAAGAAGAAGCAGCAGCAGCAATATAGTCTTTTTGGACAGACAAGCCACATGAAAGTGAATCACCACTGAAATCATAAGGCAATGTATGGTAACAGATGAAAGAAGCCAACATGTAGCATAATGGATCTGCCTCTGATTTTATTTTTATGTAGAATAGTTACTATCATCTAAAACGAAGCTACTCCTCAAGATTGTAAAAGTACCAAAAACCAGGTAAGAGGAACAATTTCAATGTTCCACCAGGAACAAACATTAAGAACTTTAAACAGCATTTAGATCATCTCAATTGATCTAAAGTACAACAAAGAACTTTTTTGGCCAGCACCAAAGCCAATGAGTGCATCAAATCCTCTCATGCTACTCCTCTTTTTTAGTCTAAGAAAAATGAAAAAATAGTGTACTGACTTATAAACTAATTAGTTATACAAATAAAGAGAACATCCAATAAGGAAAGGCATGGAAAGGCTTCTTGGACAGCTATTGAATTTCAGTCCCCACTCATAGCGTATTTCTAAAGCATTCTTCAGTTTGTTTTTGAGTTGAAACTGCTACTGGTTAAACGGGACATTTGGGCATCAAAAGGACTGTATTTCAGTGAAAACAGGAAACAAAGAAAGTTGTCAGCTTCCATCAGTCCTGCAATGTCCCTAATAATTTTGAGGAAGATAAAACTAACAGCACCGAAAATTAGGGGTCTGGTATTGTCAATTGAAATATACAAATTAGATGGGTGAACTTGTATTATTTTACTTGCAGAGAAACCACTTTCTCATTCTTTTTTCTTTGATGGATCAGTCAGACCTCTTTTTTATTTTTTTTCTGGTAAATGATTGCTAGGGTTTACCACATACTACACACATACTCTAAGCTTAAAAGTCACATATAAAGAAAAGTCATTGGATTGGGAGTTACTTCGAACAGGTAGTTAATTTGGAAGTGGATGAAGTGGTAAACTTCCCTCTTTGAAAGGGATAAAACATACGGCAATTTATATTGATAGACTCGTTTGTTAAGCTTTCTTATATTATGCATAGGGAAACTTCTAAGGAATGAGAAGTGAGACAACACAGTATTTTCCAGTTAAAATATCAAGCACATTGGGAACTGGCACTCCTTTATACACTTATCCAAAATACTTTCGGTCAGGCATGGCACAAGAGATGCATCTATCAAAGAGAAAATTGTAAGCATAAAATAACACAAGTGTTCTGACCTGAGTTAAATTAATAGAAAGAACTCGTTCAAGATCATCAATTTCCTTTTGGAGCCATCTATCCCGAGCAGCTTTACTTGAAAATTGGGTGGCCCGACCTTGCTTCTGATATATAATGCTAAGCCGTTTCTCCAGCTCCATAATTCTACATCATGAGGAACTTCATAAGTACAAGAGAGTTCTTACAAGAAGACAGCCGAAAGGCAAATCTAACAAAATCACGATTACAAATTTAGCAGAATTTTAAGTACAGAAAACTATATGAATACATGCACAGTTGATCCCATAAGCTTTATTAAAAAGGAGAAGGCAAAACTTAGCAGGAGGAAACAAAAGGCTGAATGCAAGGGAGACAGATGGAATCACAAGCACCAGTACAGTAACTTGAAATTAGCCAAGAGAAATGACAAACTACTAGATGGTTCTACATAGTTTAGAAAGTCAACAAACTTGCATCGTGTAAAGGGTTCTCATGACAGAAATCCATCCTGATGACAACAAGAAAACTCAATAAAGGAATTCAGTCTAGTAGAGGTCAAGTCACAATTGTAAGGACCATAAAAACAATTTAGCAAGAGAAAAGACTAGAATGACAATAATGGAAGCAAGTTACCACAGAATGCAACAAAAGCATAAGGGTTACGAATCTGATGATTTATACACAAAACATGCACTTCTTGAAGATGCGCTGTATTACCTTTTAGTTTTCTCCTGTTCAAGACCAACTTGTTTGTCATACAGAGGAGTAATTTTACTGAGCTCCTCAGTTGAGTCCTGAATTTCTTTCTGTAAAATCTCAAGCTGTTTCGCAGCTCCCTCCTGAAAGAAATAGAATTCAGAGCATGTCCTTTGCATAATATCCAAAATTGTATAGGAGATCTTGGAAATAATCACAGATATACCTTGGCTCTCATTATCCCCGAAATTTTTTCTTGCAAGTCCTTGACATCAAGCTCAAGCTCTGTCTGCTTTTTCACAGCTTCTGTTTTTCGCTGTTCTGCTGCTTCCCTTTCCTTACTTAAGCCATGAACTGCTTTAGTTAATTCTTTCAATTTTTCATCCAACTCTTTGGACTTCTCACGAGCATCAAGAGAACTGTTGTAGCTCTTAATTGATGTGTCAGAGACCTTCGACCGAGCCTCCTCTATCTAAGTGAGGCCAAAAAACCACTTGGACATCAATTGCCTCCCGATCAATTGTTTGAGTCCTACTATAACTATATTTGTATTTACACAATCATTCTGTATGAACAATAAATCAGCTGAATTTGAGGAAATGTAGTCACCCCGATCACACTTATAATCTTGACATAGGGTTGCACAATTAAGATCCTTGGCACAATAGTTACGAGCATCATGCAATTATTAGAGCACTTGATCACATAGAAACAAGGGAGAAAATAGACAAACTAACTAGATTTATGCCTGACAAATAACATGGAAAAATAACAACACGTGTATGATTGATGACCACTTTCTAGATAAACTAAAGCATTGAATAACACAAAATCAAACCATCCAAATCAAGACAAATACATTTTTGCATAGATGTACAATTGCAGGCACATTCTAAAGGGGGTGATTCACATTGTTTTAAGTAAAATATTCAATCTCTAGATGGTTTATGGCTTTGATATGGCAATTGACAAGCACTAATGTCAAAAAAAGACTTGACTGAGACATTCATCACTAGCTTTGCCACAAATCCATATCCTATCCAAGTTAGTCCTGAAGTAGCAGCACCAACCAAGCAATGTCGCATCCTATACTGCATCTCCTTAAAGCAATATTATCACCCACGTATTTACTGCCAACAGCCCCTTCAATCACTCGTATTATTGGTTTCAGTCGTCAATCCTCACAATCCTAAATAATTGTATTTGAGTACACTAAACAATCAACGTTGAAATTGCTCTTATCCCAAGAATTTCTATTTCACCATATCAAAACCAGGAAGAAAAATTCACACCTGCTACTATTGTAAATCTAGTTTCTCCATGTCCATATCATGTGTGTCTATTTTTGAGAAAAGGGAAAAGCTTTGATACTAAAATAAGCCCCCGTCTAATTTCTCCTTGTGACTTCATAAATGGATTTTAAGTTTTTTAAGCATACATCATATGAAACAGTGTTGATGACCTTCCCAAGGTCCTAATATCCACAGAAGCATGGCAGGAGTTAGAATCTGTTGATTTTTTATATCATCAACCCCAATTGTTACCTCACCCTCAATTTTACATGCCAGTATCAATGAAGATGATGCCCTTCTCCATATGAAAGGGATATTCTCATGCCAAAAATGTAATCTTAAGAGATGGAGGCAGGGTATCTGACCCACCCAAACCATAATGGCATGTGAACGGGTTTGGCATGTTGAAAGGTTGGATGGGTTTGGGATCAATTGCAGAAAACCCTAAGGATTTGGGACAGGTTTGGGATATAATAGTTGGCAACTTCAATACCGAACCCAATATGTATAATTACTGTGATGCCTTTATTTCCTATATAATCCTTGGTTATTTAAGTGATGTCTGGAAAGACTTATAGTTTTTAATTTTGGGAAAAGCCACCAAAAAAACCCATACTATGCCCACTGTGACACATTTAACTAGAAATTTTTTTTTGCAACACAACAAACTCCAAACTTATACCCGTCTGACACATTTACCCTTAACTTTTTTTTGTGACACAAAAAACCCCCAAACTTATATCCGTGCGACACATTTACCCTAAATTATTTTTTTATGACACTAAAAACTCCAAACTTGTACTAACGGGACACATATACCATAAAATGTGTGATAAATGTGTCACACGAATACAAGTTTATGATTTTTTGTGTCACAAAAAAAAAAAAAAAAAAAAAAAAAAAAAAGAGGTACACAAACCAGTACAAGTTTGAGGTACATGTATCACATGGGTACAAGTTTGGGTTTTTGTGTCAAAAAAAAAAAAAGTTCGCGGTAAATGTGTTACGGTGAGGTATAGTTTAGGATTTTTGGTGGCTTTTTCCCTTCACTTTTTGCTTAATCTAAATTTTGCAATGGACGAATGATGAATTTTTTTAACCTAATCTTTAACAACATATAAATGTTGACACATAAATTCACATATAAATTTTCATTGATTTTTTAAAATTCGGAAAATGTTTTAATATTGGCAGCTTTTTGCTTTTCACTTAACCCTAAACAATCAGGCCCTTAACAAATATGCATAGATATTTAACCCTGCTAGGGCTTGGAACAGTTTTCGGGACTTTCATAACAACTTACTCTTGTAAAAATTTACGAATCACAGAAAGTTTTATTATGATCTGATTTGTTGCAGCATCAATCACTGTTTCAAACCTAGCTTCTCCTTATTGTTAGATCTTAGATTTTTATGATCGCTGGTAGTAAATACTGTCAAATTTATATTTTGCCACTCCGTAGGTTGTATTTAAAAGTTTGACTAAATGGTAGCGTCTGCAAATTTGAGGTGGCCTTTTGTATAGTTCATGTGAGATAATTTATCAGTTATAAAAATACCATCATTGGTTGTAAATAGCTGACTACTTCAATGAGCAGGGTATGGGATGTTACATCAAATCTCACTACCGTGTCTGGAAAGTAATAGAAAGTCAACAAGTTTGGGACAAGGCCAGTCATTCCAAAACCATCCCACTTCCATCCCTATCATCTTAGTAAATTTTGAAAGCACAAACCATATTGGCCTCAAGCTCACATAAGATGGACCAATAAGAAAGAATTTAAAAATATATATAATGGAATAAGCTACTGATCCTCAGCCAGAAAACTCTATCTAATATTTAATCATGTTATCGTGAGTTTATTGTCCTAAGTATTATAGCTGCTTAACTGATAAAATAATGGAATATAAGCAGATGCAATTCTTTTTGGTAAAAGCACTACCTCGGCTAACTTCTGTCTAGCATCTTGAAGCTCCTTATCATAAATTGTGTATTCCAAGGATTTACGCTGCCTGTCGAGCTGTTGATATTTTCTCAATTCCTCTTTCTCCTCATCCAGTTCCTTTAGTCTCTCATCCAAATACTGAACAACTTGGATAATCTGCTTCCTCTTATTACCTACTCAGAAGAAAGCAATAAGATTGACAAATAATAAATACTCATGCATGAAGGATACACTTGGATGACTTACCAGTGTCCTGCATGATTTTCTTACTCTCACGACGTCTCTCCTCATAAACTCTAGTCCCACCGATCTCTTTCAATAAGTCCAGCCGCTCAGAGTCTTTCATCAAAGTCAATGACGCGATCTATAACCGCACAGAAGGAAGAAAGAAGATAGCAAACAATATAGAAAAAGAAATAGAGAAAATTTGGGACAAGCAAAGAGAATAATGAGGGCATACCTTTCCTTGTTGCACCACATAATAAGGATTAGAGCGAGAAAACCCAGCACTTTCCAGTAAATTCATAACTTCGGTTTTCCTGCCATCAACATAGCTTGAAAATTCAGTCACACAAATCTGAATATAAAGCTTAAGACATGAATTCACTTGGGATACACATTCCCCGACAATGGGCAACACTCACGTGATGTGCTTTCCATCCAAATAATACTCATCCTTCTTCAAACCAACGGTTCTACGCAAGCGCACTTCCTCCTTATCAACCTGTCATAGAGGGTGCACCAAAACTAAGACTGATTGATAGAGAGAATAAACACATTTTTTTTTTAAATAGCATATCAAAATGTAAGGCCCAGAAGAAGATTGCAACAGATGTTTTAAAGAGATTGTGATGACGAATAGTCTGTCTCTACAATAGTAATACCAACAATTGGCACAAATATCTTCTCTTCAGCTAGTAAAACACTAAATTTAAGCACTTCAGAACCCATCAAGGCAGAAACCACAGGGTATTCTGAATAAAGTTCGCTGTCGCAACATCATAAAAAGGAAACAAAGACCATTCCATTTTTGTCCCATGGGAATTTGTGGGACCACTGCCAACTGTTTTAAAAGCTTAAGCTATTAGATGAAGGCGTGATTTATCATTTAAATGTTCTAACACACCCAAATCAAGAAAGCTTAATGCAAATAGGAGTATTACCGGAATGCGGTTGTCAGAGTTATCAAAGACAATCTCCACAAAAGCCGATAAAACTTGGTGTCCTGCACCTTCCTGTTAATTCCAGCCAACATCATCTCAACACGTATATAGTAACACCCGAGAGGATAAAAAGCATGCTGACTATATGGTGAAACATACATGGAGAAGGGCATGTCTATCTTCACTGCGCAGGTTCTGAAAAATATCGCTTAACACAAATCTTATTGCTGCATCACATCCAAAGAGTGCAGGTTTCTTATAATTTTCACAGCTAACCAGTAAATATAAAAGAAAACATAACAACAGTCAACCCCTTTTTCACTTACCATGAAAAAAGTTTGATTTGCCAGATCCATTAGCACCAACTGCAGATCAATTCAGCCGGAAAATTTATTATAAAAAAAAAAAGGCAACTCTATTCTTTAAGTAAGTAAGATAACTGCTATATTAACAACATTTAACAGGGGATGACAGGAACTAGATATGCCAATAGAAGATAGTAAGCTGTGATTATGGTGCATATGGATGATCATAGTAGTACAGCTCGTCCTGAATATAGACACTGTCAAGGTACAATATGAGAAGAAAATCAAGGCTCCTTTTCCAATATTCTGAAACACGAATCCAAATTTAGTCAATTAAGATGTGCTTCTCTAGTTCCAGAAAACCATAAAGGGAATGGATTGATTTTATAAATGCGGAAAACAGTCGAGAGATATTATATAAACTTAAGGGAAAACCCTAAACTTAAAATTTAGTTACCATGTGGCATATAGACCGCCAGACATGATCTCACATAGGGGCATGCCTAGCACTCGAAAGCATTGCGGGAATTCAGCATAAGAGAAAATGACAAGAAAGGAAGATCACCCATACCAACACAGTTAACTTTTGGACTGAAAGTCGATGTAGCAACTTGTTCTCTGTAGCTCTTGAACCCTTCGATTATAACCTGAACCAGTATTCAAACGACAAATGCATAACGCAACTAGAAGGTGGCAAATCATTGCAGTAAGCACCAAACAAGTCAAGTTCCGAAAGTAATAGCTCATCCCAACCAAAAAGTACCTGCTTGATGTACATCTTGCAATCCCCGAATCAGCAGGCCTCTGCGAAATAAATGCAGAAGCATCTCTCAGCTGCGAACCTCATTAGAAACCAAACCTCGAAATACACTCGCAACACTAAGCAACCTCATAACAACCTGAAGGAAGAGCTATGACAATCCTATAACGGTCTAGGTCCTAACACAGATTGAGCCGATAACAAGACGAACTATCTCGGAGCTCAAACCGCTGCATAGATACAGCAGCCGGAAGCAATTCGCATTCCGCCGGAGCGCAGAAAAGCGCGCGCGCGCGCCTAGAGACGACGGAACGAAACACCGCGTAGCAGAGTCAGCGGAACACACTCGACCGAGCTCGAAACCCTAGAAACCTAAGCGCGCGAGGAAAGAGGGCTCCAAACCCGGTCACGACGGAGCTCCGACGAAACCGAGCGAACGGAAGGCGAGCGAGAAGCCGGCGCCGGAGAATTCTAGGGTTCCGGCGGCGGCGCGGGAGGCGAGGTCGGCCTCCGCGGGCCCAGGGATTCCCGAGCAAGTCGGCATGACCAGAGAGGGAGAGCAGGGGCAGCAGCAGCAGCGACTAGGAGGGAGGAGATGGAGGACTTACGGTCGAAACAGCGGGGCGAGGGGGGGGGCGTGAAGCTGACGTCACCGATCGGCCATGGGAGGAGGGAGCTGGAGGTTGGGGAGAGGGAAATGGGCGCGAAGGGGAGAAAGGGGGGAATCTCTTTTCACTTTTTCGAAGGAGAGAAGAAGGGGATCTCTTTTGCTTCTGGATTTTGCTGCCATTAACTGCTGTCGAGCTTCGAGCATGTGCTTGTGCTTGTGCTTGCGTGGTTGTGGCCGGGCGGGTCGGGTTTTACTTCGAGTACCAACTTCTCCCGAGTCGCGCGGCCTATGTCGTGTAAGAACTCAAGCAGGCCTGTGAATATATATTCATTTATTTAAGAAATAAGTGCAGTGAGAGCGCGATCAGTATTGTTTCTATTTAAAAATTATTTCAAGAAACAGAAATAGAAAAAATTTTGAACAGAATAACGCATATAATAACTGTACAAAATTTCTATTCCCGAAATAGACTGAAAAAAAAAGAATGGAAACACGTTTGGTAAATTTATATAATTTTTTGTTTATTTTAATTTTTTTATATTTTTATTTTATTTTTCCTTTATTTTTCTTTTTTTCTTTTTTCTTCCTTTTGGCCGATCGCTGGCCTCAGCCATAGTCGGCAACCAGCCGTCAAGGGCCAGCAGCCTCGCCCAACCACGGCAATGCTCAGGCGAGGTCGTCGGCCCTCGACGGGCCGATCGCCGGCCATGGCCGAGACTGACAACCGACCAAAGAAAAAAAGAGGAAGAAAAAAAGAAGAAAAGAAAGAGAATGAAAAAATAGGAAATAGAAAAATTATTTTTCGAAAGTATTTTCGAGAACAAGAAACCAGTTTTTTCTTTTTTTTTTTGTTCCAAATTTGTTCCCCGGAGCAAAAGTGTAAACAAACGCGTTTCTGTTCTTTTTTTATTCCCCGAAACAAAAAAACGGAAATTTTTGTTTTGGGTAACGGAAACAAAAGTAAACAAACAGCCCCTAAGAGTCTTAAAACTTATTAATAAAGTGTAATTTAGTCTTAAAATTTAAAAAAAATATAATAAAGTTCTAAAACTTATCATGAAAGTATAATCGAATTCTAAAACTTTCAAAATGCACTATCAACAAAATGATTTAATATGACAAAATTTTACAAATTTTAGGACATAACTGCACTTTTTGAAAGTTTTAGAATTCGATTGTACTTTCGTGATAAATTTTATGATTTAATTATACTTTTTGAAAGTTTTAAGACTAAATTACATTTTATTGACAAGTTTTAGAATTTTCAACATACTTATCCATTATTATTAATAAAGCAGTACTATTTCTATTTATGTTTTGGCTAAGAGACTCTTTTTTCTAGTTAACTTACCGAAGTACTCTCGTCTCTCTCTTAGTGCCGCCATTTATCTCAAATCTAAAATTTATTTATGTTGACTTGTTGAACATTGGCGTCATTCCCATTTCTTATTGCATCGAGGAAAAATAGGAAATACGGTGAATATGTCATTGAGAGTAACCTGGGAAAGAGGATATACCGATTCTAGGTTTAATAAAGATTGTGGATAGATTCGACTAGTGTGTGAATCGTACAAGGTGAACACAGACGACCAGATTGAGATCGACGTTGAAGAAAAGAGAGGATAGATGCGGTGTGAGCTTATCCTAACTGGAGGACTCGATTCCTATGCCACTTCACCTTTTGTCATTATTATTTTTTCGAACTGTTAGATACATTCCCCATGGCGATCCCGTTCCCGATGGCGCGAATGGCAATTTGGCCACGCTCTCGTGACGATGTCGTGGCGGCCGACGAACTTCTGCATACGATGAGAAATGCAGATGGATTTTAGATGAAGCCGCGAGTTTGGGGAAGCCATTAGGCACGCGGATGATCTGGCAAATCTGGGTTGACACCCCCGGACTTTCGACGAAGTTTTCCTGCTGAAATTATGGGACTTCTAGTTTTAGGTAACCGATTCCAACGTACATATCGATAGTTGCCGAGGCATTTAGTGCGATTGTTTCCTTCGTTCCACCTAATGAAGAGGAATTCACTAGATCACAATGCTCAAATATATACTCTCTTTTGTGCTAGTTCAAGTCATGGACACTCGCGTCTACACCGGAAAGGGGAAAAAATGTGAAGAAATAGAAAACCGTATTTTCGACCGATGGTAAAAATAAAATATCTAATTTTATCATATTTATAAACTTAAGATTTAATATAGAAAAAAAAGTGAAATTGGGCATGTGTGAATATGAAACAGAACATGGAAATTTCCCCTGGTCAAGCACAAGTATGTATATATTTCAAGTTGTGACACACGTGAAACGTTGTAAATTGCAATTAAATCTTTGCTTGACTAGATGGGTTCCTTGATTATGGTCTGATGTAACGTGAATCCTCTGGCAAGTTACCCAAATGACGATTGATTATTTCTTTTGAGCAAGTAACATTGAATTCTCCTGAGCATCGACTCGAGAAACCTGGGATCAGGGCTAGGTTTGCTTGAAGATCAGTACACCAATCGAACCTTTTTTCCAACAGAGGCTCCCCATAAATAGCATCGAACTATACCAAAATCCCCCGAATATGCATAAACTTTGGGCTGCACCGCGCATCAATACATCCTGATTCGAATCAATCGTTAAGCTTCAACGGCTCAAAGTACTTGCCGTCGATGAGGTAAGTCCCGATCGCGAGACGGACCGCCCATACGTCCTTCGGCTTCCTCGACACGATTCTGCATTCGCCAAGCAAATTCGGGAGAAAACCAAATCAATCACACGGCGGGCGTGGTAATACAGCCTATTTGGTCTCAGAAGATAGAATCCATGTATAAAAATGAAATTTTTTTTTTTTTTCCTTTGGCAATTTCATCATAATCGTAAAGCATATGATATTCGAGTTTCCAATGTTCTTCATTGGAAATGACAGAAAAATTTGGAAAACATACTGAGTTGTTTGAATTAGTGGCTTTAATTTTCGGTTTCGTTCGGTTTCGTTTGCAAGCAGTTTATGAATTTAGGACGGTCTGAACAAACCGAACGTACCTGCCTACATCTCCGGGCTTGACCAAGCCAGAATTAATCCGTAGGCATGGAACGGACGCCGCGGTCTTGATCATCGTAGGAGCCTCGGTCATGATAACTGGAGAGCCTACCTCTAGCTTCGATCTCGCCGCCGCCGCCGATGAACCGTCGGCCTCACATCTTACGACGAGGCTCGAGCAAATTAGCCGCCCGGGATTGGCACAGGGCGTTGAGCACGGAAACGAAGGAGCCGAGGACAGAGAGAACGCCATGGACGAATTGAGACAGGGCATATCGAAGTTGGGAATTGAAAGTTTCGTGATAAAAGAGAAGAGGATAGAGCTTTTGTGGAGCGGAAGAAGTCACATGGGACTCGGGTTTTTGGCATGTTTTGTTACCTTTGTCCTAGCCTGGTGAACAGCTAACGCAAATGAAATCGAAATTTCTCGTACATACTCAGGACGGAATAGAGTAATTTCATGAAAAATCTAGAGAAAATTCTAAACGAGAGCTTGAAATGCCCTCATTTTTTTTAAATAATGACCTAAAGTGAATCTTATTTCGAATAAGAATCTAAAATACATATATCGGTTGCAAAGAAAACTCACCAAATATGAAGAGCAATATTGTCTTTTTAAATTTCTTTTTTTCTTTTTTCTTTTAAAAACCAAAAAAAAAAAAAACACATCCACCACCCCATCACCGGTGGGGAGGTGGTGAAGGTTGGCGAGGTCATCGGCACTTGTGGGAGAGCCAGCAACCTGGCCAACCAGAGGCTAGAGCCATCAAGCCCTCGCCAGAGGCGGGAGAGAGCGGCGACCCTCTCCCAAATCTGGGCAAGGCGCTTACCCTCCCCTAATCTAGGCGAGGGTCACTAGCCCTCAAGCAAGCCAGTCGCCCTCGCCCAGCATCCACTAGAAGCATAGAGAGAGAAGATGGAATGTGGTAAGGAAGAGAGGAGATAGAGATGACGGTGGCAACGGGAAACAAGTACACACTAGTAGCGCTGTGCCATCCCTCTCCTTCTTCGTCTCCGTCATCTCCACAAAGCCCTTCTTGATCCTCACCCTCCTCTCTAAGTCCCTTGCTCTATTTCCTTGTGATCGCATTCAGAAGCTGCAAAGCTTCGCTCGCGATTCTTTCTCTAAGCTGGGGACTAGGCGAGGGCCACTAGGCTTGCGCAATGACTGACGATCCTCGCCCATATCGATCGAGGGTAGGCGACCCTTGCTTAGATCTAGGAAAGGGTCAGCACCCCCTCTCGCCTCTAGCAATGGCTCAAACTGGCAAGCCTTCACCTCTAGTTGGCTAAGGTCGCTAGCCCTCCCCCAAGCGCTAGTGACCCCGTCGACCTTCATTGTCGACCCACCGACGATGAGGCGGCGGCCATAGATGGGAAGTACCCTTTTGCCTGTGTTTTCTTTTCTTCTTCTTCTTTTTTTGGTAGTTTTTTTAGGTTTTTTTAAAGAAAAATAAGAAAAATGTTAAAAATTTAAAAAGGCAAAATTGCCCTTCACGTTTAGTAAGTTAACACCCTTTTTGAGATTGATATGGACATTTTAAACTCTTATTTAAAATAAAATTCACTTCAAACTCTTATTTAAAAAAATAAAAAATATTTTTGGCCTTATTTGAAATTTTCCTAAAATTTATGAAATTTGGCACAAAACCTTACTCATATCTTTAACAATAGACTAGCTCTTAGTAATTGTAAGGAAAACGTTGTCAATGAAATGCGCAAGTGTTAATCAATATGACACTCACCGTCAGCTCACACGGTCACTTTCTTACGGCTCTTTGGCTGCGTTTGGCAACCACTTCACAAAGCCCTTTAGACCTCTAAAGGTCCTTGGACAAATGTAAGTGTGTTTGGCAATTATTTTTGGACTTACATTCCCCAAATGCCAGCCTTCTGCCTCACGCCCGCCGCGCCACGACCTCCGCCGCAGGCTTTCAGGGCCTTCATGACCACCGCTAGAGGTGCCTTGTTTATAACAAAGAGAGTTAAGTGGGTTTTACAATTAAAGGTTTAAGATAGATGGGTCTTAAGTGGGTTTTAAATGGGTTGAGTTGAAAACTCATCTTTAACAAAAACATTATAATCCCTCCCTTCTCTCTTTAACTTTATAAAAATCGAAATTATAATTTTTTTATTTTTATTTTCTCTTTTCTTTTTCTTCCTTTTTTATCTTTCTTCTTTTTTTCATTTCGAAAAATCTTTGTGACAAATTTACCCCAAACTATTTTTTTTACCATGAAAAACCCCAAAGGTAAACTTGTGACAAATTTACCTCGACCGACTATAAAAAACCCTAAATTGGTACATTTATGACAAATTTACTCCAAACTAATTTATTCGACAGAAAAAAACTCTAAACTGGTAAATTTGTGACAAATATACCCTATGCTAAATTGGATTAATACCACCAAAAAATCATAAAAATTGTAAATTGTGACCGTAAAATCCTAAATTGGTATATCGGCCGTCACGTGTCATTTAACTTAATAATTTGATAATAAAATTTAACGAAAACTAACATAGGGTAAATTTGTCACAAGTGGGTTTTGGGTAAATTTGTCAAAGATATACCAATTTGGGGTTTTTGTAATCAAAAATATAGTTTGGAGTAAATTTGTCACAAGTGTCAGATTGGAGGTTTTTTAGGGTATAAACCCTTTTTTTTCTTTCCTCGTTCCTCCTTCAGGCCGCGAAGGGCGTGACGGCCGGTGACCGGCCACCGCCGGGCGAGGCTCGAGCCTCCGCGGCGAGGTCGCGAGCTCGCTCTCGGCGACTCACGACGGCGTCGGCGAGATGTGATCCGGCGAGACTTGAGCTCGCCCAGTGTCGGGCGAGACTCAAGCTCGTCGGCGTCGGGCGAGGCTCAAGCCTTGCCGATCTGGGGGAGAGCCTCGAGCTCGCCGACCGGTGAGCTCGAGGCTCGCCCGTGGCCGGTCGCCGGCCGTCATCGTGGCCGCGCCGGCCAAAGAAGAAGAAGAAGGAGAAGAAAAAGAGAAAAAGAAAAAGAAAATTATATTTAAAAAAGAATGATCAATAATATCAAAATATATTAATAAAAATAATTAAATTTTTAATTAAATTTTAAAAAATAATTAAATTTCGATTTTTTTAAATAATCATTTTAAAATTTATAAAAAAATGTCCATTAAATTTATATTGTATAAAAATATTTTAGCAATACAATTTAAAAAAAATAATATATATAAAAGATTGGAAGTATTTTAATAATATACTCTTTAAAAATATAGGAATAAGTTTTTCTAAATTTGTTAAATATGAAAATATTTTATTAATATGAGTTGGGTCGGGTCGGGTATGGGTTGGGTATGGGTTGGGTCGGGTTTGGGTCGAAAAATTACATTAAGCATAAATGGGTCATAAATGAGTTAATGGGTCGGACCATTAATGACCCGACCCAACCCACCCATTTAATGGCTCTACCTACCGCTAAGGTCGCAACCTTCGCGCGACTCACGACCAAATGGGTCGCCAGCCGCGACCTTCAGGCGACCTCTACGGAGGTCGCAACCTTCGCGCAACCCATCTGGTCGCAGATCTGGTCACCGCGACCCTCCAACGAGGGTCGTGCGCCCCTCGCCGAACCGCCTACCTTTGCCGGACGGCTGCATTACCGGACCCACCCCGCCCGCCCGCCCTTCGCCGGCGAGTACTTGTTCTTGGCCGGCCAACTCTTATTTTTTCCAAACACTATTTTCCTTAAAGTTACCTCACAATGAACTTTTACAATATAATTTACCAAACACAATTTGCATTTTGGAAAACACCTTTCATTCCCCAAGGACCTTCCCCAAAAGAGTTTCCAAGCGCACCATTTGTGTCGACTTCTAATTCACGAAATACAGAAATAGGAAGCTTGAACGACCCAAGATATGTTTCATTTTGAAAATGCTTGTAACTGGTAATACGCATTCGCTTTCCTTAACTTTAATGCACATTCACTTGTTCTTCACTTACAATTATTTCTCAAGCTTTAGTTGGGCATTTGCAATCTCGAGCACGCAGAATTCACTTGAAAGTGACAATCCCAGGAATTACATGGGCAAAATTTCCAATGACAAACTAAGAACCTTCAATGTACTGCACAGGATGGATGAAGATGAATTATAAGGTACCCTTTATGGCAATGTTAGCGTTACACGATGAATGCGCTAATCCTGCAACAAGTTATGTTGGGTAGGGGTGTAAATGGGTTGGGTCGGGTCGGGTTTTGATTTTACCCGACCCGACCCAAAACATAAGAGTCACATACTATGACCCGACCCAGCCTAACCCGAAACACATTAGACTCGCATCAAAAATTCGGGTCGGGTCGGGTCATGTTTCCAGGTTTTCCTCTTCTTCTTCTTTTTTTTTTTTTCTGATGATGATGAAACCGTGTCTACAACTGAGAAAATTCCAGAAACGCAGGACTTTGTATCAGCATGTTTGTGGCTACAGTTGATTAAGGCAATTGTCGGTCATTTAACTCAAGCTCTCTTTGCTTCTAGGCTGCAACAAATTTGAAATTAACAAAGATGACCTTGTTGGCCTCTTTCTACAATCTTATAAGGAAGAAAGGACACAAATGAAGCTCCAAAGATGCTCTTTAAGTTAGATTCACATCAGTAACAGAAACAACCACTCTATGAACACAAAAGGAGAGCTCTGTCTGATTAACATATCGACCAAGGTTTTATATAGATATAGTTGGACTCTTGCAATAGAAACTATAATATACTTAGTATTCATGGAGGACTCAAGCTTCCAGTAAGTAGACATAACGCCTTTAGATCGTAATAAAAGAGACCATGGAGTTTCACACACGAACCATTCCAACACCTTGAAGATGTGTAACAAGGATATTCACACTTCCCATATTCTGAATTTGCAGTGCATATTTCAAAAACCTTCCTTGAGTGCATTCGTTGATTTCAGACTGCTTTTGTCCAAACCAAAGTCCGTCCAACCATCTAACGCACTAAAAAGCACTTGTCATCTCACCAAGCTGAACCCTTGCTTTCGATAATGTGCTGGACTCTAATTCATGATTCACAACATTGTCCATTTTGAAGCTTCAGAGTAATGGCAATTATTCAAACAAGCAGGATCACAAATATTGAGGGCTGCAGCTACTTGTTCATTGTAACATCCAGGCCATATCAAACTAGATGTCAGCTTATACAGATTTTACCTTGTGCTCATAATTTCTTCGTGAAATCCTCAATCCTCTCAGCAGCATCATAGATGTTCTTCTGTCTCATTTCATCCAGCATCAAACGACATGTCTGATACCTTAGAGTTATTTCTTGACCAACCATCTCGTCAAACAGAAGGTAAGCCCAATCAGCTTTGTCCGCTCTGCATAACCCACGAATTAGAAGTGTGTATGCTGAGACATCCAAACTGAGGTGATGCTTGTTGAATTTCAAACCGTGTCTACAACTGAGAAACGAGCAGAAGACAGCGGCCGAGCTGACCCAGAAAGATTTTTCACCACTCCACACTCCAAAATTCCCAAATTCCATCACTGACGCCCATCGCAATCCCGAACGAAATCAAAAGGATCCTCTTTTGCCATCCTTTTCCCCTCGCAAAAGAACCAAAAGAAAAAAAGGAATAAACCATACCCGCTGAGTTCAGAGAGTGCTTGGCGGGCAAAGCGCCCTCCAAGTTCTCCACCCGGAAGGTGCTGAAGAAGAAGGACGCCAAAGCTCTTCGCGGATCGAGAAATCGATGGAAGCACGAACCTAAGGGGTTTTCGGCGACGGATGGCGACAATCGACTGATTCGGCAGCAACTAGGTTTCCGGCGTTGAGACGAGGGGTGGCGACGGCGACAGCAAGGCAGAGGTGCGTCGATCGGAGGAGAGGTCGAACTGGCAGTCATGAACGAAGGCACAGTCATCGAAGAAGAAGGCAGAGCCGAGAAGCAAATGTTTGTGTTTGACGGTAAAGAAAGATGAGAACGTGTTTCCTGTTTGTGTTTGTTGCTTGTTTGGGAGTATAATGTGTTTCGGGTCGAACAATGTTCCAACCTTGACCCGACCTGAAACATATTTCTTTACTTTACTTGTTTTATTTGTGTTACTCAAATAGTATCAAGACCCAAACACGTGTTATACTTGTTTCGTGTTCGGGTCAGGTCGGGTTTTTTTGACACCCCAATGTTGGGTAGATTGCACTTGCAATGGAGGAACTATTCTTTAGTGGTGCTGAGGAAATACAGAGCTGGAATGAAAAGACTTAAGCTAGAAAAGTCATGGTGAAATTAACTTACCATGCTGTCCAACCAATTACATGAGGATGGCAAGTCCAAAATTGGTCTTGGGGGAGAGAATTATAAAATATGAACATGTTGTGACAAAATAGAAGGGGAGAAATTGCAAAAAAGGAAGTAACTCGGGTTTTTGGGTAAATAAGCAACAACAAAAAGGGAATTAACAGACCTTTACAACCTGTACAAAATTCCATTGGGGTATAGAAACTCATTTCTCACTGTTTTCAGCCAAAAAAAATTGCTTTTTGCCCTCTACACTACAGGCGTCTTTACCTGTCTGTATTAACACTATTTCTTTGTGTATGTGAGATACGGATCATGAGCAATCGTCAGGACGTCCGGTCTATCTGCCTGATCATACGTTAGACAGCGACGAATCAATTCCTGCAAAGAATCAAAGTCACGTAGAGAATCAGCATCGAGCTTCTGCACATCCTTCCTAATTTTTAAGTAAGAAGTCCATCCTATATGTTTGTTTTCAGCAGTGTATTACTACAAGGACTATACACCGAAAGTCGTAGCAGCTGAATAGTTACAGGAAGTTGCCTACATGAGATTCGTAATAATTGACAATAAATCTAAATGAAACAAGTGATATACAAAGATAAAACTTTAAGTAGCTTTGACCCAACAGCACTGTCTATGTCGCTCTTAGCTAAAACATAAATCTCCAATATAAGTTCCATTCTTCTCTGTACACTGAGCGAACCAAAATATACTGGCAGCAGATGGTAAGTAACTTGACCCGCGTATGTTAATCAAAAAGAGCTAGTCAATAGTCTCGCAAGCCACAGGAAGTAACGGAATGATCGCTAATTGATATATTTATGGAAATGAAATTTGTCGCTACTATGCAAATGTTGAAAAAGAGGAGAAAAAATTAGAGCCAGCAGGTCTTGAAGGGAATACCAACACACAAGAGACAGAATAATATACCTTTGCCTCATTTGAGACAGTAGGTCTTGAAGGGAATTCAACCTTTCGAGCTTTAATGATTGTATCTTCGCGCAGTATTCTTTCCTGGGTCTGGTCATGCCCAAAAGGACGCCTCCCAAAGAGCATCTGGTAAAAGAGAACACCAGCTGACCATACATCAACCTGTTTAGAAAATAAACCAATTCTCAGGAGGAGGTAAACCAGTGAAACATAGCATGAATTTGTTTTTGATTGATAATAAGTCGATTCACATATTGCACTGTATCAGATCTTGGATAGATATCGTGTGCTAGCAAAGAGGATCAGCTTAATTACAAAGCCAAAGTTATCAGCTGACAATGTATACATCCCAGACAAAGCAACCCTGGTTAAGAACGGATCAATAAGGAACATGATACAGAAAACCACTAACCTTCGATGATATCAGGGGTATCTTGCTCAGCTCGAAGCATTCCGGAGGCAAGTACCTGAAATCTCGGAAGAAATTAATTATTATGCCAGCCTCAACACCTACGGAATAAGTTATAGAATGGAACTGTTACATAAATAGCAAAATACATCAGCCAAAGAGCAAAGTACGTGAACATCAGAGTTCTGCGACAACCAAAATATAAGAGAAGAGGACATTGGAAGCACAAGAAATTGCACTAGTATAAAAATTCTTCAATGAGAAAAAAAAACTCTGTGGCATAGTGTCATTGAACATCAGTACATATCAGTAAGAAAGTATGACACATTCTTAGAAGATAAGAACTGTTTGCACAAGATAACAAAATCAGATATTTCAGTTTCCATGCCTCAAAAGTGACTTACTTTCTTCCCCTACCACATATGGTCAGTTTTATCAGAGTTTCTTTTATTTCAAGCCCAGGTTAAAGTAACAGATATATAAGAACCTCATTTTCATCTCTTAAGTCCTCAATGATGATTAACACATGCTAGGGACACAGAAAAAGAGAATGCAACTTAAATTGAATAACTCACCAGTAAGTCCCAGCTCCCTGGGATGTTAGTTCCATCCCCTGAGATCCCACATCATCTTCAACTATCTTACTGAGACCAAAATCAGTCACTTTTGCAACACCAAATTCATCAAAGAGAACATTTCCAGGCTTCAGATCATAATGGATGATCTTCTGCACTCTCCTATTCAAATACACAAGACCTTGAAATATTTGCACTATAATGATTCTAGCTTCTTTCTCAGGCAATAGCGGCGTTGCTTTCAGGACAGCATCAAGATCTTTACCTGGACAAAAAAAAAAAAAAAAAAAAAAAGTTTTAGGGAATTGCAGATAGACAATTCAGATGCCTTTTGTATGTCAAATACAGAACATCTCAGTTGCCAAACTGCACAACAAACGACCAATCGATAGATGTACATACCGCTACAATATTCCAACACAGTGCAAAATGTATTGTGGTCAATCTCGAAAATATCCCAGAGCCGAACAATATGGTGATGCACCAGGGTTTTGTGAATATTATATTCGCGGATTGCATGACGTATATAACTTTGTTTCTTTTCTTCACTCCACTGAGCATTCAGCCCGTGCAGCTTGCATGCAACATACTTATGGTCTACCAAATCATATGCCTGCTGGAAATTTCTTCAGAGTTCAGATCACTGAAAAGGGTATTTTCTTACACAAGCCAAAATAGACAAAAACCAAATTGTCATCAGCTCTCTTTCTGAGAAAAAGGAAGCCCATGACCAGAACAAGTACAACAGAGAGTTTAACATTAAATTTGTTCAACACAAAGCTCTGACCTTGTAAACCTCACTGAATCCACCTTTGCCAAGAAGGTTCAAAAGGGCATATCGATGATTGAGGATCTGAAAACTGTTAAAACGAGAACCATCCTCATCTCTAATGCGTTTCATTTCTCTTATGAGCCTTCCCTTCTCAAATTCATACCGATCTCTCTCACGTAGGATAGTTTCTTCCTCCTGGAACCAACTCACCAATCAGTCGAGAAAAACGCTTGTGATTGTCAAGTTTAATAAGCTTGCAGAACCAAAAAAACTGGTAAAAATGTATTGAAAACAGAATAATTAGAATAACTCACTCGTTTAATGCTGGCTAGACGAGATTTATATATCTCATCCTGGAGAAGAAAATCCTCTTCCGGAACTCCATTTTCACCATCGGGTCCATCACCTTTGTCTTGGAGGTTACAAATCATCAGTGCCTTATTTATCTCTTGATGCATGGTTAATAATCAAAATGCCAGATACAGGCACACTCCCAAGCATGGCATAAGCATAACAACAGTAAAGGGTACTTCAAACAATTTGTGTATAACAAATGGCCCCAAAGCAACAAAAGTCAGAAGGTTTCAGAGCTGCAGATAGGCCACTAATTATAAGAATTTATCTTCACAAAGAAATCTGAGAGGTAAACTTACTTTTGCAGACATGCAACAGCTTTTAGAGCAACAGAAGTTAGAACTTGTTGGAACTTTATACAGTCCAGAAGCTTAAAGCATTAGCCTGGCTAAGCAGCTTAAGAATTAACCCTATTTTTGCCAACCATTATAAAACATAAAAATAAAGTATTAATAGCTATGAGTAAGGTCATGAGGAATACCTTGTATTAAGACTCACCCCATATACAAAGACCAAATACACGCAACATTTCCGTATCACACTGCACAAATATGCCAAAGCCACACAGATGCAGCAAAGGATAATTATCATGTTTAGCAACAGAAGCTCACCAGCTTGTTTTTTCTTTAAGGATTTCCGCTGCCGCTCAATAGCTTCCCTAGTTTCCAATAGTTGTTTCTAAAGAACCAAATGCACACAAAAAAAGATCAGAAAGAAGAACAAGGGAAAATCAACGAATTCCAGGGGAAATTTTCTGTCATAATTGATGAAAATCATTGAAAGATTAGGACACAACTTCCACTTGCAAGGTGACAAAAGCTTCTTTATAGAAATGCAATCGTGTCTAAGATGATCATATAGGAAATGAGCTCCACAGATTTTAAACTCCGAACTTCTTCTAGCTTAATTTTCTAAATTTGTAGGCTCTGACACAAGTGCTAACTGGCTTCCCAACATTCTCTTTGCCATTCAAATGGGTTACATGAGTGTAATAAGTTATATAAAGCCAAAAAGGGTGTTAAATGTTTCACCAGAAGCATGAAGAAAATGCTCTTTTATGGGCACATAGTATTTCAACTCATACAAGTATTTCAGAGCTTTATAGTTTTTTAGCTAAGTTGGTGAATCAAGATAGAGATGAAAGGACGAAGATGGCTAAATTTCGCACAAGCTTCTATCCTAACTTCTTTCTACTCTTGAAAAACATGTGTATTATGGTGCACCATCGTGCAGCTTTCACTACTGGATCATTTATGTGAACTCATGGTGACGATTACGAAAGTTTCGATCTAAAAATGCTTGTTCACCAAGCACTCAAGAATTACAAGAAACCCATTTTTCCCCCTTTTTTAGTTCATGTGGAATGGAGACAACTAATTGAGATAGAGTGAGAAATAAGGAAAAGACAAGGAAACAGTCACCAAAATGAGTGCAAATATGCAAGAGGCTTCCACAAGACAGGATAAGAAGATCCACAAGAAAGAAATTCTACGTACAAGATGAGCATTCAAATCTTTTAATGCTTGTCCATCCTCCCACGTTTCAGATATAAGAGTTCCAGCTCTGCAACAAATAAATGGAAATGGAATTCCAAAACAAACAATAACCAAATTATATGGCAAAAAGCTGAATATTCTCAAATTTTGAATCTGGAAAACCATGGCAAATAACAATTAAGGCAATTAACCAGCAGCGTAGTTCTTATTATGTTATCAAAAGAGATTAGAGGTTACTCGACCCATCAAATAGCAATTTAGACTTGCTTTCTCATATTGAACTTCGTTATCGGAAGAACAGTGATATGAATATTTTTATTGTTCACTTAGAATTTTTTTTAAAGCTACAATTAATGAATTTCACATGTTTCATTAACTGGTGCTGTGTTAATACTGCACTTGACTCATTTTCAATGTCTTGAAATCACATAGTTGGGTAAATCAATGCCCTCAGAATACTTTATAGTAAGACCTCGCCTCGAATCTGCTTTCCTCAGCGACCAGGCAAGTGGAATTAAAGAGAATGCGAATTCGGCTTAAGATCCAAAGTCAGGTGCAAAACAAGTCCCTCTTTCTGAACTTAAACAGTCTGGCGTGTCACTAGCCCTCGTGCTATACAATTGGATTCCAAGCAAAAGGAGAGAAAGGAACGAAAAGAAAAGGAAGATTGTGTTCCACCATCACTTTTTTTTCATCTTAAATGGTCAGGCATTTGATGATTTATGTGTGAATTCAAACATCTTGACTTTTCCATAAACTTTTTCATCCTCTGCTAACATCTTTCAGGCTCTAAAATCAAGTTCAATAGGAAATATCATTTACATGCACCTAAAGAAAAAGATATACCTTGTTACACCAACATTGCCAAGTCTCAAAGAATCCTGCCGGACTTTGAGCCTTGCTTCTTGTCGTTCAGCTTTTGAAACAGATATCAACAGGTCAGCTATTATTTTAGTTCTCTGCATAGAAGGATGGTAAAAACCAGTCAAATAGTAGCCCAACATGTTATGATTTGTACGAGAAGAATCCAGTAACAAAGCAGTCGTTCCAAGGAAAACGAACAATGGAAAATGCATCCCTGGAACCCTTTAGGTAATAATTTAAGTACTATGGACAATTAGCAAAGTACCTCAAAGTTGAAATACTCTGTACAACCATTTCTTATCAATTTAGGGATTCCACACACAACTCAAGCCTATTGCCTAAATCTTGTTTTTGCATAGAACTCCAAACCTGATTCCTAAAACACAGACACAGCAAGTCCTTGATCAAATTCAGACCAAACACATACCTTTGGCTTCATTTGTTGCTCATGGTCTTTGAGGTCCTTAAGTTCCTGTCCAAATTGAAATCAACAACAGTTAGAAAGGAGTAAAAATTATTCAAAAAATGATGGTGGGTTCAGAGGTGGTGAGAAATTGGATGAGGTCTTTCAATTGCTTTTATGCTTCCACCTAGTGTTTATCCTCTTTCCTGCAGTCCCTTAAAGATCTAAATGCCACACCTTTTCTAATTGCCGGCAGAGGTTCTGATAATCAGATGTCTCTTTCCGTGATTTACGTAAATCCTCCTCCAATGCTGCCACTTTTGCTCGTAAAGATAAAACCTCCTCCTGCTAAAAAGTTGCATATAGAGATTCAAACAACATGATCTATCAAATTGAAATATTACATAATGTTCCATATCCTCTGAGTTTATGCAAGGAACAGTGACACTTGCAGAGCAGTCAATATCTCAATATAACTCACACATCACATTAAAAGAAAAGAGCATACCTCTGAAGAGTAGTGACTGTCATTTTGTAATTGCTCTTTAGGCTTAGTATCCTGCAAATGAGGATAAATGACTAGTTACTATTTCCATTTCTGAATGTAACAAAACAATCAACCAGTTAAACAGGACAAAGCACAAGTTTGCTTGCAGATAAGTTCAGTCAAAAGCCTACAAAAGATAGCATATTTAGCACTGCAAGCAGCATCAGCTCGTTTATATCCTCATATACAATACTATCAGCCTACTGACAACGGAATATCATAAGTCCACCATGAAATAAAGATAAATCTCTGTTTATAAATCTCCAGAAAGCGCAACACTTAGTGGGAGCTGAGCCATGATATTCATAATGTTGATCTCTTCAAGAATTCTTCTAACAAAAGTAATTAAATATTAACAACCATCAGATTCTTCCCTTAATTTCAAATGTAAAGATTGAGTGAAGAGGAGATTGCAGCAGGTTCTTCAGACAATCTACTCACCTTCATGTTATGATGCATATTTACTCATACAGATAGTAATTTCTAATGCTCACTGTCTACTTATCTCAACGTTCTCCCTTAAAACTCGCACAAGATTTCTCTTACGCCTCGATAGACTCAACTTGACCATAACAGAAAAGGCCACAACTCATATTCAAGGGATATGCAATTAAAGCAGATGAGTGAATATGCAATTAATACCATTTAGAAAATGGGCAATTTTTTGCATTACTGACCTGTCATGCTACTTTAACGAGCTCTTACCAGAAAAAGTTATTTATTTGCTATGACATCATTTAAAATGTGTGAAAGGAAAAATTGCCAGTCTCTAAAAAATCATCACGGTCCTTTTAAAGCTTACAACAACCAGAAAAATGAAGAAAGAGGGCAGTATGGACCAAAGTCTTTTTTGTGAAAAGAATCATTAGTTGAAACATATCCAAATGAAGCCTTCTCAAAATTAATACATGCAACACCATGCCCTATTCACCATCCAAATGATATTGACATTGACTTTTCTTTACTAATAGGTGTAATCAACACCCTGTCTGATATTCAATGACATCAATGAAGTTTTGTTTTTGTTCATCTGGGTTCCTGAATTTTTTGTTCTAAATTATTCAACCCAACCTTCATGCCTTTAACATCAACAGAAGAAGCTAACATGGATAAACCATGCTCTATTGTAGAATTTGCATAACAAAAACACATTTAAGCACATCTCCATTTAAAGCTAAGTGCGATCAACATCATGACATTGGTCTAATAACGGTGGAGTTGACACTCTACATTTGTCTCCTTTCTCTTAGCAGGTTGAACTGGAATGTAAATAATCATAAGTTGTTTAATTGTTTATTCTTACAGAGGCAGTTTGCATACACCTAAATTTAGCAAGTGTGCAACAATCATGTGATATGTGCCCATGAGAAAGTACCCACTTCAATGAACACCAGTTCATGCTTCATGCATTCCATAGAAATGCTAGAGACTGCTAATTCCAAAATACGTGATAATGAGAGGTTGAAATAGTACCTTATGATACGAGTTCTCAAGCTGTCCATTAAGTGATGAAATTGTCGATGCAGAAATTTGTGATCTCGTTTGATCATTAGATCTGGACCCACGACCCCTTCCAGACTGTGACCTACCACGACTATGTTTTTTCCTACCAACATCAAAATTAACCTTGGTTTCCAGGGTTTCTGCCATCTTTGCCAAACTATCAACTGCCTGAGTCATAATTACCAGACCATTAGCTTTCTTTGTCCACAAATATGTCCCATAAAAGCGATTTGCTTTTTGGTGAGTGGAACCAACGTAAAAACATAAAAGAAGATAAGGTAAGAAAGCCGAACTTTTACATGAAGGAAAGGGAGTAAAAGCAGAACAATGTGACTAATTTTCGATAGAAATTAATATTCAAGATTCAATAGTCATTCAATGGACAAGGTCATACCTCCACAGATTCTGAAAAAGTTAAACTATCATCCACTTGAACCTTTCGCCGCTTCTGAGTGTTAGCTTGTATAAGAAACTCCCCTGCAATCTGGCATAAGAAGGAATTTGAAAGATGTTATTACGTAAAACCAAATGGCAATTCTATATTCAGGCTGACAAATCAGTTAAAATTGGATTGCAGGCTCAACCCACTAAAAAAGATGAGATAGCAGTAGCACTCCCGTGGATGTCATTTCATAGAACACAATCAACATGCTTTGAAAGTCCATGTAGAATTTCTCAAAATGCAAAACAAGCACGCGAGACACCCTAACAGAATGAATTTGGCAGAAAAGCATGCACTAGTTATACAAGCAGAGACATCAACATTAGCCCGTGCCAAGATAAATACCGAACAATTAGCAAAATCATCAGGTTGGTATTAACCTACTCTATCCATTGTTTCGTGTCAAAGGAATATCATCTTCAACAGAATGAATAGTTAATTATAACTCAAAAAACCAAACTAACATTTCCTCAGGGCATACCCTGGTACCATTATAGAGGAGCACAGTATTGCGCGCTTCTCCTCAGACCTCCATAGTAACCCAACTTATAGTTAATTACTATGAACCACATGAATGTTACTATTTACAGAGCAATGATGTACAAAATCCAGAGTCTTAAATTAGTTCATCTATTAGATCAAGTTTCATATTCACTCAAACAATAGAACATGAGAATAAATTACCAAAAAAAATTCCTACAGAATACCACTGGAAAATCGCAAAACCGCCTTATCGAAGAGCCTCGTGAATAGTTGCAAGTGATCATACGTTTCGCAGTGTTTCCATAAATTAGGCCTTTGCTAAGGCCAAGAATAAAGCCAATAACCAAGCAAGAGACCATCCCCATTTAATTTCACCATATTCTTATAAACACGTGTACGAATCAACAATAGGAGAGATTCAGGAAATTGTATCAAACTTTAACCTTATTACGTGTTCATTGTACAAGCGTAACGCATCGATCAATCATGATTGACGAGAAACTCATCTAAAACGAGTATGATATCCAACTGATTGTCCATAAAATGAGAACTGAGTAACTACCACCTAAAAGCTCAGCGATAATCACAGCTAGCAACCTTCGCAAGGAAAGGAGTATCTCATTTCAACCAAATAATCAGCAATGCTGAGCAAAGAACCTAATCTATCCAGCACAAAAGGCAAGATCATCAAAGCCATTGCTGGCGCCGGTCTCCTAAACAACAGGGGAAATGAAGTAAAGGAGGAGCTCTCACATCATCGTCGGAGTCGCTGGAACTCGACTGCGCGACCAAATCGTCCGCGAACTTCGAAGCCGAGGACACCGAGGGCCGAGCCTGCGGCTGCTGCGGCTGCTGCTGTTGCTGCTGCTGCTGCTGCGGCGGCGGGGGCAAGCTCGAAGTGACGGCCGAGGAGGCCTTTCCGACCAAGCGGGCCTCGAGCTTCGCGAACTTGGTGGACTGGTCCGATTGGTTGGACGAGTTGGAGGAGAGATGCAACAGCATGTCGTCCGACATTGCCGCCGGAGAAAGTAAGGAAAAATTTCTTCTTTCTTCACGGGAGGGAGCTCGTCCGATCGCGGGGCATTCCGCGTCGGAAGAGAAAGGGCCGAGCTCGGGGCTCACGATCGGATCCGAAACCCTAGAATGGCGGTGCTACCGGCGGCCGGGGACTCTCTCGTCTGGCCTCCTTGCGGGCGGTGCCTAAGGTTAACACATGATTGCATGGCCCATAAAAAATATGGGGGTTTGGTAAGATGGTCAAGAAATTCACGGGGGTGGGGGTGGGGAGAGAGTGGGGATTAGGGTTTTGGATTGAATCTGGAGATTTTGGTTTGTTGAAGGAGGAGACTTTGTGAAGGAGGAGATTACAAATCAAATCAAATCAATTGAGAGAGAGAGAGAGAAGGGGTTGCTTGCAGTAGTTCTAGATGGTGCAAAGTTTGTACTTTCCGGCAAAAGGAGACATAGATTCAAAATCTGTCCTGGGAGTTTTGGTCATATATGAAATAGGGAGAGGGAGAGGGATTTGAGGGTTATTGTGTCCTTTTTCAGCATAAAAAATGATGCCGTGGTAGTGCTTATATGTACGCATATAGCAATGGGAGCTTGGTACATGTGACCAGGTGAATTCAATAGGTCTCGCGAGCTTAGGTCGGCCCTTTATTCGAAAATCGGCACCTGCCATGTCGGGCTCGTGTCCGGCGGGTGCATATAATGAATGACATTCCTATTTTTTGGTGCTGTATCTGAAATCTGGTTTGACCCAGAAACAGTAGCTGAAGCTCTTTACTGCCTTGCCAGCTTGCGTTTGTAGATTTGTGCTGTTGGATTGCTGAAATGCCCATAGAACACACCCATTAACCATTTTGCATTGGAGTCCTTGTCTAAACTGAAAATTGGAGAACCCTAGAATGAATGCTCTTACAACTTGAAAATGGTCATTCAAGATAACAAACAACCGGAGAATCAGTTTTCCTTAACAAATAAAAATTGGCGTCGAGGTTCGGAGTTACTGATGAGACTAAACTCATCGTCGACTGAATTAACATCTATTATTGCAAAGTGAAGAGGAATTGCCTATATTTCCAGAGAATTTAAGGATAGGGCAAATTCTGGGGAACAAGCCATCAGAACCACCGCCCCGTAAGAGTACACGCTCCCCTCGGGAGACCGTGCTTCAGAAAAGACGGAGCCCTAGAAGAAAATACCAGAAGTTTTTCACAAAACGAGAGAGACTACATTCTCGATTCTAATCTTTCCAGACACCATCCTGACACTGAGAAATTTTTTGAACACGTCCTCCCGGTCCTGCGATGCTCAAATGGGAGATCCACCTTCCCGATTTATATCTTTCGAAACCATATCATTTGTCCAACATCAATGACCATGCAGAGATAGGGAAAAACTTCCGTGAGCGCAGATCAATTGTTCCTCGCTAGGATGAAATTGCCACATTGCCAATTTTCCTGCGCATGTACTAGACCATTGTTTCATATCCTTTTCGCCTTTTCCATTCAAAACAAAACCATTTGGAAGATTTATCTACACATATGCCGATCATTCAGAAGCCCGGGGATTGCTATAGATAAAAATTACTGGAGAAAGAGATCGGATACAAAGGGTGTGTTTGTTTATATTTCTTTTGTGTTTTTAAACAGTTTTTATGTTTTTTTTTGTTCTTTTGTGAACAAAGTAAAAAAAAAAAAAAGAAACACAAATTTTGTGTTTTGTTCAAACACTTTTGAGAAACACTTTATTTTTTTCTTTTTCCTCTTATTTTCTTGTTCTTTTTTTCTTTTGGCCGGTCGTCGCTCGCCATGGCATGGGCGGCCGGCCGACGAGGGCGGCGCGGCTCGCCCACCCACGGCGAGGCTCGCCGGCCCGGCGAGGCCGAGGCTCGCAGTCCCCCGAGGCCGACTCCGCCCGACCTCGCCCGGCGAGCCTCGGCCTCGCCCGGGCGGGGTGGCCCGCGAGGCCGCGCCGCCCGCCGCTAGGCAAGCTTGGCCTCGCCGGATCAAGGCGAGGCCGACCGCGCCGGCCTGGCCGGCCTAGGCGAGCTCGATCTCGCCCGGATCCGGCGAGGCCGAGGCCGCCTCGCCCGGCGGCGGCGAGCCTCGGCCTCGCCGGATCGGGGCGAGTCGGCGTGCCGCGCTGGGGTGGCCGGCGAGGTCGCGCCCGCCCGCCGCCGGGGCGAGCTGGCCTCGCCGGATCAAGGCGAGGCCGACCCTCGGCGAGCCAAGGCCTTGGCGGCGGCGACTGGCCAAAAGAAGAAAAAAATGAAAAAGAAAAAAAGGAAAAATAGAAAAATAAAAGAAATAAAAAAATTATCCAAATTTACCAAACATGTTTTTGTTTATTTTTATTCCTAGGAACAAGTTTTTACCAAACGCGTTGTTTTGTTCAGAAATTGTTAAAGGAGCAAAACACTTTTTTCTATTTCTGTTCCCCTGAACAATTTTTAAACAATAAACACAACCAAACGCACCCAAAACTGGTAGCCTGAACAAATGGCGTTTCTTAATTCCAGCAAAGATTGGAGATAATTGAATTATAATTATTTGGAGTGAACTTGAGGAAAATAGCTCTAAACTTAAAAGAGTCCAAAAAAATTCTTTGCTTGTGATGTACAACATTGAGGACAACTAGAGGAAAGGTTGCTTCCACGACATTCTCCTGCACAAAAAGGTCAAAATGAAAGATATCTTCAATTTAATCCCGTAGACAGTTCACACGAATTGCACAACATATCTTAAAAAATGAGCATGACCTCGTAATTTATACTTGCGAGATACAAGAATGTAGAAGATGGCCCCAATAAAAAACTAGTTTTCTGTAAGTTTCTCCTATCATCTGCTTCAAATGCTTACTCATATGCGTACAAGAAGGTTCCTACCACCAATCATAGTTTCTCCTATTCCCATCATATCTGGAGTTCCCAAACCTCGAAGCAGAAAATCTCTGCCCTGATCCTTGCGATCTGGAGTTGCCATATGAACCATTGTACACAGAAGATCTCTGGCCTGATCCTTGAAATCTGGAGCTGCCATAGGAGCCATACTGCACCACATGTGACTTATTTGAAGATTTGGAACCAGATATGTGACCCTTACGCGATGGTGTTGCAGGAGACCTCGGGCTTTTTGTGAACTTGCTGGGTGGAACGTCTTCTGGATCCTCTGTGATCCAGCCACCCCTACGTTTCGATTGGGGAGGTGTTCTAAGGCCTCTATCTTCATGCTTGAATTTTTTCTTTTTACCAGAATTTTGATTAATGTTAGGTGCAGAGTCAAAGCCCATGTAGTCATCATCTTCTCTCTGAAATCTCATATTTGGCGTTGACAGATCGCGGTTCCTCTTGCGTTCCTGCAGGTCAACTTAATTAGAATTGACATTCACAAGTAATAAAGCACTCCCCAAAGGGCTTCACTTAAATGGTGAAATAGATATTCACCCATTGAACATAACCCCATACCTTGGTTGAATTGTTACACTCCCGTGCAAAGTGCCCGTCTCTGCCACATTTGTAGCATGTACTGGGTGCTGCTTCATATGTGGTTGAATTCCTACATTCCCGGGCAAAGTGACCACCTTCGCCACATTTGTAGCAAAGACTAGGTGTAACTTCACCCCTGGTTGAATTTCTACACTCCCGGGCAAAATGGCCTTCCTGACCACATTTATAGCATGAGCTAGGCGTAGAATCACCCATGCTATCAAAGCGAACTTTTGAGCAGGCCTGTTCCAATGAAATAAGAAAAACCTGCTCATCAAGGAGACTGCAACCCCGTAATACTATCAAAGGGACATTTCTAAATGAACGATTTCTGTTTCATGTGAAATTTTTGAAGTGTACTTCCTATAAGTAAGGACATTTGCATAATGCCGTACCCCAATTAGTACAAGGACTTGCATATACTTGATAAGGAAATGCTCCATTTTAAAATATTGATTGCCCTTAAGCCAGCACATTGAAAATTATATATAGTTACTATTTTTTTTTTTTTACTGAAAGAGAATAACTGTGGAAGGGGCAAGTAGCAACAGCAACGCTCTGGCTGTTCCTAAAGAGTTCCACAAACGCAATCGCAATACACGATTTGAGCTATAACTACTACTCATTTTCCGCTAGCCCGTCACTGCCACGCCACCGATGCAAGTAGAAGCAAAGCCAGAGAGAACCCTACACCTAGCACCCAAGCCAAACCTTTGCTTCAGACAATTTAAGATTTCTTGAAATAGAGGGGCGACCAATGCATTTAAACTTCTGAGGAGGGGGAATTTTAAGCCACGTGTGAGAAAGCCTGACCCACAACGTGAGGAAGCCTCACCAACTTGGTCAACCACCTCAGTGGTTATTGGTTATTTATGGGGCGATCTTTAATAACATCATTATAAAAACTATAACATAAATGATGTCAGGAGATGCATTAGTTAATCTTCGACACTCCAATAGTATTTCTACCAGATCCAAACTCATTATCAAGGTAACATTGCGTTCATTATTTCTTCAATAAACATGATGCTCCATTGATTGATGGAGCTATATCAGACACCATACTAATTCTTGACCTTGCATCATAAAGTCTCAGTTGCATCACAACAAAAATTATCCAAATGACAGCCTTTTTGACAGCAATTCTTGCAAAGATGCTATGCAATTTCACTGGCATTCCTAGCTCAACAAAATATCAAGTTCTGCTAAATCTGCACTTGAAATTTTTGGGCCAAATGGCATTATACAGAGCTATCAAATCAAGATAATTTCAGTAAGAACATGGAAGTCGTCATTAGATTTTGGCTAACCAAAAAAATGCTTTCAACATCTCAAAAGTTCACAAATCACACACCACAACGAAAGTTTGATCATGATGGTTTAAAGTAGGATCATAAGAGAACATCACAAACATGTCAGCCTGGACAGCGAAAACACAAGCAAAGAATCACAAGGATGGTAAGACTTACTAAACCAGTATGACCGAGACAACCACATTTGTAGCAGGAAACTTCACAAGGATCAGTATCAACAGAATCCACACAGCATAAATGGCCAAACTCCTTGCAGATGTAACATTGAATCTCCTGCATAAGTAAATTGAACATGAAAAAAAAAATTACAGAACCAATTAAAACTCTCAAAACCCATGATAGGTGCAAAAGATCCTCTGCAAGATAAAACAAAGACTCTGGCATCATTTAGAGAGAGACCTTAAGATCAGCAGCAGAATAGCTACTCCTACAAGAGAACATATCATGCCCAGAATGTCCACATCTTAAGCATATTTTAGTAGTTTGAGAGCCAGCCTTCTGCTTCTCTGGACAATCCTTTGCGCGATGACCACTTTTTTTGCAAATAAAGCAATCTTGTGCCTACACAAAAAGAAAATTGCCAAATGATTCATACACAAGACAAAAATAAATGCGGGGTATTAAGGTTGAGACAGGGTGGCGACGCATGATATATTACAAGTCATGTGTAAATAGAACAACTTAATTGAAAATATCTATCACAGCAAATCTAGTTTAGAATACTAACATACTTCCAAATACATAAAACGGCGCAATGTTGTGAAAAAGAATTAATATAAAAGACTAAAGTTTGTCATGACATTTATTTGATATTATAATCTGAAAAAACCAGTCAGAAAACAAAACATATAAACCTACGAAGAAATTAATATCATTACAAACCTTTGTGCATTGTTTTGCATTGTGCTCTAAACTCCCACACACGAAGCATGGTCTCCTCCGCTTTTGGGATGTACAATTAACTGCCGTGTGGCCTTCAACGCCGCAGTTGTAGCAAGTTCCCCAGCTACTATCCGGAGGATCAAAGTACCTTGGCCCGCGCTGATAGAAAATATATAAGACAGATACTAAAAACCACCATATCGGAAGCTTATGCAGCATTATATAACATCGGCCCAAGAGCAAATATTATGCAACTCACAAGAAGCTTTCGTAGGATGATATTATCCGCTATCTCAACCTTCTTCGGATCCACTGATTCCAGCACCTCTGTCACATTAACAACCTCCTCCTTCTCTTCCTCATCTACATCAATGATCTGGAAAAGAAAATAAAAAGTCCATCACTACTCTTGTGCAAAATATCTCCTTACTGCATTCATGGCATATAATCCCAAAAACCCAGCACAGTATCAGACATTCCATACAAAAGTACATAATCCAGCTCAAAGAGAAGGCGCGCACAAAATCCTTTCTTTTCACTTGATTGACGAGACATTCTCAATGCCCCCAACAACTTCGGAAGTACCAAACAGGAAATCAATTGAATAGCTAACCATACGAAAAGAACAGAAGAACTCACAGTTAGCTCCCGATTCTCCCGCCCCTTGCTCTTCTTCTTCCTCCGCTCCTTCTTCTGCGCCTTTTCCGCCTTTTCCTCCTCCTTAATCACGTCGTTCTCCCGCAAGACGACGACCGCGCCGCCGGCAGCTCTATCGCCGTCCTCCTCCGACACGCCGACGCCCGGCGACGTGGAGGCGAGCTTCGCGGCGCGCGCCGAGAGCGCCTTCTCGACGATTTTCAGGCTCAGATCTTCGTTCGCTTCCTCGTCGTCGTCGTCGCCACTGCCGACGAGCGGCGCCGCGGACTTCGGCTCGTGCTCCGCTTCGTCTCCTTCGTCGAGCCTCGCCGCCGTCAGCTTTCTCCTCCCCATGCTTCTCGCGCAGGATCAGGAAAGCCCCAATGTCCAGTGAAGAGAGAGAGAGAGAGAGAGCTGATGATGGCGACCGTAAAAGAGCAAGAACAGTATTTTTGCTGAATTAGGGTTTCGGTCGGTGGCGGTCGGTGGCAGAAGGGGGATGGTTTTCGTTTGATTTCAGCACGACGCGGCATGAATTGTAAATTCTAGTTTTCTCCCCCCCAAACTTTTGAGTCATTCGACTTGACCCCTATTATATGGTTCGTATTTATAAACCAGAGAGTATGTTTGGTAGTTAAGAAAGAATAAAATTTACCTCTCGAATATAGGATAAAGTCGAATGCATGAGGAATACTGCTCGGATTAAATAATTATGAGGTAAAGGCGGATAGGATTATTGATATGAATTTGTCTCAAATAAAAAACCTTTTTTAAATTAATAAAATTTAAATTATAATATAAAAATAACAATATTTTCATTTTTATTTATTCATATTTTATTCCCTTTCTATCTTATAATATAAATTCAATATGTATAGATATATATTTATTGCATATTTTAGGTATTTGAGTATTTTGAATATATTAATATAGTTTACTATTTAATAAAATTTTATTAGAGAGTAATGGAGGGGGAAAGATATATTATAAAAAAAAAAGATAGAGGGAAATAATTATAAAAATAAACAAATAAAATAAAATATACAAGAGTATCATGAGAGATCCTTACTCTATTCATTTATGCAATTTTTAGGTTTATTTGCACTAATACGTCATTTATACAAAACAATAGATAGGATAATAATACGAAAATATCAAGTTTTATTACTAAGATTCACAAAATAGTGGATAGGATATATCCAATTACGTAAATTTTATTTCTTATTATATCAAGTTCAGTTTTGACTAGAAATCCAAATCATTAACCGCACTCTATGATTTTAACAAAGGGGTTTTTGTGCCTTGCGTCAATTGACATGTTCAAGTTACTAGAAAAATCAAATTGCATGTTCTTATTTATTGTCATTTTCACTTAAACAAAAAGAGATGAGTTGTGTATGAATAATGATAGAAAGTTCTCTTTAAAATTGTTTAAGGATGTGGAATAGTTGAAGTGCATGAAAGCCAACCCGAACATCACTTGAAAAGAAATAATAATCTTCCCCTTCTTGACCCCATTTGGTTAAAATATATACGTGGCTAAATCGTAATTATATTATGATGTGAAGCATTGTAATTCATATATTAGATAGTACAGCTCGTGAAATCGCAGCACCCTAAAGTTGGAAATGGCTACTTTCTAAAACTGATAGAAGCTGACGTAAAAGTGTTATAACAATCACATTGTTTACCAAACACTTTTAGATTGCGTTTGATAACGAACAAGTATTTCTAATCTTTTGTTTCCAGGATTAGAAATAGAACAAAAACGCGTTCGGTAAGTTTTTTGTTCCCACGAACAAATTTAAAACAGAAAATAAAAAAAAAAAAAAAAGTCAATTCTTATTCCTGAAAATAATTTCAGAACAAGCATAAATAAGTAAATCAAGCTTTTTTCCTTCTTTTTTTTTTTCTTTCTCTTCCGCTCTTCTTCCCCGCCGCCGGCCAGACAAGGTCACCTCGAGGTCGCCAACCATCTACAAGGCCCCCCGAGCCTCGCCACGCTAGATATGGGCAAGGCTAGTGAGGCCAAGACTCGCCCAGCCACCACGAGCCTCGCCGGCCACCCGCGAGCCCCCCCAAGCCTCGCCGTGGCTTGACCTCGCCCAGTCATGGCAAGTTTGACTGGGCCATAGTGTCAGAGAGAGAGAGACCATAGTGTGCGTCTTTCCTGAGTTACTTTGTCCATAAGCAAATATTGACACGTTAAATCCATCCAAAGCTGATTGAACCAACGGTTGAACATCATTAAATATTAAATATATCAGCTGCACATGCAGCAGTCCTACCATAAGATAACAAACCTCCACGCAAACCAGCCATGTAGCTAGTATATACCAAAAAAAATTTCAAATGCTGCCTGTTATGTAACAAATTAATTTCTAGCTCACCCTGTCCAACATGAGGTCCATACACCCTATCGAATTCATAATCTTTCTTAGGATTGGTACTAGTCTCATCACCAGTGTCGACACAGATAGTAAGATCATGAGGGAATTCTACAGCAGAGGGACCTTCATCTTGAAATAATATTCTCGAACGACAGAATACCTTTATGTTCCCTAAAATTAAAAGCATCTTCAAATCATTATAGGAAAGGAAAATACCCATAAATTTCTGACCAAAAAACTTCGTACAGCCTCAAAAAGGGAGGACTGGAAATTGAAGAGAAGAGCTGTTGAAACAAATTATTATAGTAAGAGAAGAAAGCACACAAAGAACTGAGGAATTCACTATCTTGATCGATTTCTGTGCTTCCATTAGAGAGTAACCAATTGAACTATAGTCCCTCAGCAACTAACTAACAAATAGCCCAACTTCTAAACCAAACAGTTAATTAACGTGTGCGCACCTCCTGCACTCATAGCCAACCAAATGGCTTGAAGATGATCTGTCCTTCTCACTTAAACACTTCTAATAACTTAGGTTGACCAATCTAGTGATTGCACAATCAATGGTGAATTGATGATGTGAAAGGAGTCCAAACGGAAATTATATCACAGGTGACTGGACTCTTGTCTGAAAATCATATTTCTGGAGAGTTCTTCCATTAGTTTAATCCAAGAGATTCAATTTCTATGTAACCATCAATCAATCAAAGTATCAGACTGATCCTAATGGAGGAGGAAGAAGATACACAGTAAAAAATCATTTCCGTTCTTGATATCTAGTCTCCATTTACAGATTAATGAATCTCTAAGGCATAATCAGTCCTGAACTAACAAACAGCTCAATTTTTCAGACTAACAATGATCAGTAAAATGCATCACAAACTGGCAGCTAACAGTGCGATCTCAAGTTAATCTGCACTTCATCGCTAAAACTCTATCAGTCATATTCCAACTCGATCTTACTTGTTAAACTCAAGTTTTGTCCTCCTACTACACACTGCAAAATTGCTATACAAGCAAGCTATCTCTACCCATCCATCCGACAGGAACATCATCCCGAAAATGAATTGCAATCCAAACTAGAAATTTTCTGAATTATCGGCTCATGTATCCAAGTACTTCCGCTCCACGTGCTTCGTGTGGAAAGTGGGAGAACTCAATTAAGAAACCAAAGACTGACCTTTGGATGTCAACAACTCATTGAACAACTTCCTCTTCTCACTGACGAGCGGTGCTATCCTAGCCCGCCTTCAAGGGCAACTTGATCTGACACAAAGCACAGAACCTGTCAAAAACCAAAATGAGAAAGCAAACGCGTGTCGAGGCACAACAGACGCCTCACTGCCTCACCTAGTTTCTGCATCTTGTCGGCGAGAACGCCGAGGTAGCGCGTGACTCAATCGAGCTTCGCAATGGAAGCCTCTTGTCTCAGCTCCAAGTAATCCTACCTCGCAAGCTGCATCCAGAAATTGCTCTTCTCAGAGCTCGGCAACAGAGAAGGAATCAACCGAAGCAAGAAGCAAAAATTCGAAACAGGCAAATCCCCCAACTCAATCAGGAGCCAAAACAGAGCGTGAGACGATCAGAGTGTTTCGGAAAAACCTGGACATTGTCCAGGAGCTGCTGGACCTTGGAGGCTAGTGGGAGCTGCGAGGGCAGCGAGGAGGCGGCGGCAGCAGCGGCGGTGCCGGAGATCGAGTACCGCCGGACGAGGAGGCGCTCGGTCAATGCTGGTCATTGGTGTCGAAGGAGGCGGAGGTCAACGACAACGACTTCCGCAGCTGCTCACCTCCCACTTTCACCGGTTGCTACTGAAATTTTTTCAAAATGGCGCCTCTTTTTCTCTCCAGATTGTGGGTCCCACGAGGATACGTGTCGCCTTCCTACCACTTTCTTGTTTGCCACGCTGGAGCACAAGCTCTACCCAGTATTTTCTCGACTGAGTACAAGTAATGATAAATGCTGACGTTGCATGCTTTGTCCCTCTCCTCTTTGCAACGACACTCGATGAGGTCCCCTTCTCTTTCACATTTGGCCGCTCTCTTTTGCAACAAGCTTCCATCTCTTTTCCTCTCCCAAGGCTATACCTCACTCTTCTCAAGCTTTCCCCTCCTCCTCCTTCTTCGCCTTTGTGCTACATGACTTGTTTTCAGTACCATTTCTGGGCTGGAATTTCAAGAAGGTATTTGAATCTGTGCAGTTTTCTCTTTGTAAAGGTATAAACAGGCCCATGTGATTTAGCTATGGGAGTTTGAAGAGCTTCTATTTCTTCAGAACCAGAAGAGATGACATTGGCCATCTTTTATAGGGAGCTCCAAAATCGAGGTGAATGCCCCAAACAACTTGGTGTGTCATGGTGAATGCCCCAAACAACTTGGTGTGTCATGATACTGGATATGGGTTATGCATCTGAACCGCAAACATGGGCCAGTTTATACCTTTACTAATTTCAAAGCCCCTTAAATCTAGTCATGCTTCTAGTTGAAACACCTTCCCTTCGTCTAAAAACATAAGTGGCCCTCAATTGACGACCACTTTTATGGTTTACTTTCTTCACAATTTTTTTTGTAGACCAGATGTCCTCTTTGTGTTTGCACAACACATCCTCCTTTGATTTCTTTTCATTGATTTGAGCTTCATTAGTTTGGCTTTCGGCAGCCGTACTGGGACTACTTTTTCTGCATGAACGAAGAAATTCTCCATCATGCTCAGCACCACTTCCCGACATGCCCACAACGTCATCATATATTTTCTTCATCAAGAAAGAATCATCAAGATCGCCCAGACTAAATAAATCACGTAACTTTGGCACAGTAACATCATCAAGGGAAGTTGCCTCAAAGTAATTTGTAGTGCTCCTTGACCGGAAGTCAGTTTTCTCAGAAGCTGCAGCCTTAACTGAACCAGCTTGGACACTAGAGTATTCACCATAGCTGGAAGTTGAATACTCTGCCCAGTCATATGGAAATCCAAGCAAGAATTTGTTGCACACCTATTCAGATCGATCAGTAAGATGCCATGCACTTGATAGTAGAAGAAACTATTAACTGAATTACAAGCAAACAAGAGTTATTGTTCACAAGAAAGTATTTTATATACCTTCGTGGAAAATCCATTTTCGAGGGTTCGTAGCCGGTTGATTAGACCACCAACCATAATTGCCGTGCCATCTGCTGTCTCAAAGGTGGTAATATCATGCCTCTTCACAATTGGTGCAGAGCAAAAAAGGCTTACTCTTTCACTGCTGTGATAAGTTAAAACAAAACTTGCTTAGGCTTCAACCATGACATGATATAACTGTTAACACAATTATGAGATGCAAAACCTTTATTAGATTCAAATACCTTCTTGAAATTCCAGCCCAGAAATGGTACTGACAATAAGTCATGTAGCACAGACATGTATAATTATCCCTTCTTTAAAGCACACAATTTTAGAGCAAAATGCGTGGATACTTGGATGATGGAAAAGAAGAGCTTGTACCTATTTTTATTAGGTGCTGATATTTCTTTTCCATAAATATGGAGTACTTGAAAAATGGTGAGCACCACTGTGTTATACTATTCTCTCTCAGTATCACACATTTCCAAATCGAAAGCCTGCTTTATCACTGCCAATATTTCTTGTGCTGGATAAATGAAGTCCCCAATGACAGCTACAAAATATTAGGATACTCGCCTGCTAATTCTTTTTTAAAAAATTATTTCTTTTTGTTAGATAATACATATGAGAAATCTCAATATTATTAATAAATTTTAAAAGCATTTTTACTGCATTTATGAAACATTTTGTATGATAAATGCAAAATAAATAAAAATAGCCTTTTTGGATTCTAATTTGTTTGAAGACCTAATAATTGATTGATTAGCCAATAAATCCCACACTTTTAACTCGGTCCTTCCAGTCAATCAAGCTAATGAATAATGCGTTAGGCATCAGGGAGTCCTAATAGCATAAGAGCACCTAGCACTTTAATGACATTGGAATGGATTCTATTGGAGGATGACTTGAGATAACTGGTTATTAACCTACTTCGCTCAAGTACAATGTTTAAAATTTTGAAAGAGAGGTAACCCCAAGAAGTTCAACCAGAAAATATAGATTTATCGCAGCAAGAGCTACATCTCGTGAAAATCTCTCAAAACCAAAGTTGACACTACACATAAACTAAGGGATTAGATGCCTGCTCTTCTACAGATTGTGCTTGCGCAGGATGGGTTCAGCCATATCTATAGTTGGCAATAATATGAGGGATGTATATGCAGTGTGAACAAATTTGGAATTACACATGAGAAGATCGATGGATGACAGCATTTTTGCAAATGCATATATTAGACAATGCATATGTAGGACTGCGGCAGAATTTTTTCAAAAAAGAATGAAAACATATATATATCAAAAAGAGAGAGAAAAGTGGAATACTCTCTATGAGCAAACCCTCCAATAGCTAAACCCTTTCCATTAGCATTGACTAGCCACCACCCGTTCAAAAACACCTGGGCATTAACAGTGACAGATGAATAAGGTTATCCAAAGAGAGCTACGACTTAAACAAGATGTTTCAAATATCCAGATATACTTGATCGTATGACAAGGAGGATATAGCATTTAATACCCTATCCAGTCAAAATCATGTTTGACAAGTAAACTCCATGCAATCTTACAAGTATGAAATCAACCTCACTCAAATAAAATCATTATGGGATCAAAAGTTGACCATACTAAATTTCAGTCTACAAAACTAACCAGGAAATTTAATTCTCTACGCTATCTAATGTTCTTAAACTAACAGAGAGTCCGAATCAGATATATCCTAACAGCCTGGAAGGCAGAAAAACTAAAAAGGAAGCAACTTCACCAACAGAAAAACTGAAAATGAAGTCAGTTTCACTTAGGTGCTTGTTCAGGTGTAAAACTAAGGGGCTCTGTGGTCCTTATGTTTCTTATCCTATAAGCCAATAGGAGGCTCGTATCTGGGAAACTAGCCCTGAACAACTAAACAAAGATTTGCCTTCCAACCAGAGCCTTATAAAAAGCAACAAAGATGTAACGCCCAATATCCCCACCCCCATTTGTTGGAAAATGGTTTCTGAACCACCTTCCAACTGACCAAATGGCAAATCTAGTTGAATTTCAAACTTTTCTTTAAATATGTGCTATATCTATGCACATCAGTAGTCAAACTGTGCATTAGTCTCAGAAACTTATTGTCCATTATTCTGCAAGCCAGTTAACTACATTTGCCTCTTTTTGCAGCTTATAGTATTATGAAGTGGATCTTCTGAACTAAAAAGAAAAACTTTTTGCAAATCACTCACACATCGTTTTTTATACTATGAGCCTGTCATTTCTGTTCCAAATCCAATTAATCAAAAACAACGCCATAACTTTCTTGTTCCCAGGACAAGTTGACTGTCATCCAAAATTATTCTCAAATATTCCACGAACCCATCTATATGAATGTTAAAACATGTATTTTAACCTGATTGTTCGGAGGTAAAGATGGGGGCACCTGCGTCTGTGAAGGCAGCGACTTCATTATTCTTCCCACCTTGTGCACCTGCCCTTCTTCCTGCCTTCTTCCGCTCCTGTCCATTTTCTTCATTTTCCACCTCTTCCGGGCGGCGAATTCTTCTGCAATCGAAACCCATTGCTCGTTAACGGAGAAGGGTCGTTCCAGTAACAGAAAGAAACGTAAGAAAAGCGCACACATTCCAGTCGCGCAATCCAATATACTAAGGTACTTCCTACACCCAGATCTCTCCATGTCAAAACCCAAGAACAGCCGGAACCCAAGGGCTTTGCAAGACCAGCTGATGAACTAGAAGACGGTTCGAACTTGCATAAATCTCCAAGAAAACCCAACGAAAGGAAACGGAGCAAGACACCATCTCAACGGCTGAGGCAAAGAACAAGAAGAACGTCAACATCATTCTACGAATCCGAGCAAACCCAGAAAACCATACCGATCGACTCAGTGATTGGAGGTCGAGCGGCGTGCGCAGAGACAGGGAGATGGAGAGGGAGAGGGAGAGGGAGAGAAGGGGAAACGGCCTTCTTTTTCTCTCTCTCTCTCTTTTGGGGTGCGTGGGACAAGAGCCCGCCGAATCCAATTCATAAATCTACGCTTTCGCGAAAACTTGAATGGGCCGAAACTTGTTTTTTAAAAAATATTTGTAATAATTAGAGCGCGTTTGATGACGATTATATTTCCGGAAGTTAATTCTAATTAAAAATGATTATTTTTTATTTTAAATGCATCTGTTAACTGTTCAAAATTTTTTATTATGAAATCAATTGCATTTGGATACCGCGCACTGATTATGTTCCAAATTAATTTCTTTTTAGTTTTTAAATAATTTTTTTCTTTTCTTTTTTTCTCTTTTTTCCTATTCTTCTTCTTCTTCACGTGCCCGGTCCCGCGAGCTCGCCGGACCTCGCCCTAGTCTAGCGAGCCCCCGGCGACCAGTGGCGGACGGCGACGACAGGCGACAGCGAGCGGTGGCGGACAATGACGGGTGGTGGTGGACGACAATCGCGGGATGACGAAAGGGAAGAATGAGAGTTTCACTATTTTGATTCTCGGACGAAGAATCATTTTTTTTTTATTCTCAATTATTTTCCCAATCTATTTCGGGGAACAAAAATTTTACCAAACGCGATTCTCATCACAAACTAATTCGAGAACAAAAATCATAATCAAAAAAGACTTTTGGCACGTTGCCAAACAGGCCCTTAATTGATAAATAATATTTTCATTCTCATTAATAATTTATGTCGAATATTTTAATGGACCTTGAAATTTTTTTTATTCGTTTACTTTTTATAAGCGATGTAATGAAGCACTTACCAAAAAAAAAATATCTTGATCGTTCTATTTTTGTGGAACAAGCGACATTTTAGTATTTCTGAAAAATTATTTTTATTAAAAGTGCTTCTATTCTTGCACATTGAACTTTCGTGAACGTGGTGTTTTTTTTTTTTGTTGGGGGGTGTGGAGTTATAGTAGTGGCAATACTAATAAAAATTTAAAAATATATTAATTGAAAATAATATATATCATTTAAAAGATGATGAATATGCCAATTGAGTCCGTACTTATCAAGCATCTTTGACGACAGATTTGCAAAATTTGATTTTATCAGATATTTTTTCTATTTAACTCAACTCAATTGATGGATAATTTTTCAGTGGTAATTGCCAGTTTTAACTCTCATTGTGTCTTTGGCTACATGCTGTATTTGATTGAATGGAAGTAATTTCACACCTGTGATGTATTATAACGCATTACTATTTTCTCTTTACTACTTTATAGATGTAGGAGTAGATTTTATTTGTAAACACGTCACATCATATATCGTTCATGATAGAGCCGTTTTTAATTGAAATTATTAAAAAAAAAAAAAAAAACTTCCCTTTCTTGACCCTGCATGGCTAAAATATATCATTGGCTAAATTGTGATTATATTATGTTGTGAAGTATTGTAATTCATATATTTGATAATCCAGCTCTTGAAATCGCAACACCCTAAAGTCGGATATGGCTGCTTTCAAAAAATCGATATAGGCTGACGTGAAAGTGTTGTAGCAATTGAATTGTTTACCAAACACTTTTATGGTGTGTTTAGTAACACTTCTATTTCAATGAACAATTTTTATAATAAATTATTTTTTTATTTTATTCTTGAAAATAATTTATGAGCAAAAAAAAACGGATTTAGTAACTTCATACAATTTTTATTCCAAAGATATAATGTTTTTTATAGAATTCTTATTATTTTTTTTTAAATTTTTTAATACTTTTATTGTATTTTCTTATTTTTTCTTTTCTCTTTTATGGGCGAGATCCAAGTGGCCTTAAGGGCGCGTTTGGTTGTGTTTGTTTAAAAATTGTTCCGAGGAATGTAAATAGAAAAAGTATTTGAATTCCGGGAACAATTTTTGAACAAAAATACGCGTTTGGTAAACTTGTTCCGGGAATAAAAATAAACGAAACATGTTTAGTAAATTTGGATAATTTTTTTATTTCTTTTATTTTTTCTAATTTTTTTTCTTATTTTTCCTTTTTTTCTTTTTTCTTTTTCATTTTTTTCTTCTTTTGGCGGTCGCCGCCAGCCTTGGCCGGCGACCGGCGAGGGCGAGGGCCGAGCTCGCCCGGCGGCATGGCGAGGCGCGGCCTCGCCGGCCACCGCTGGCGAGGCCGAGGCTCGCCGCCGCCGGGCGAGCTCGACTCGCCGGCCTGGCGAGCTCGAGGCCGGATCCGGGCGAGATCGAGCTCGCCTGGCCGGCGCGAGGTCGGCTCGCCTTGATCCGGCGAGGCCGAGCTCGCCCCGCCGACGGCGAGGCGCGGCCTCGCCGGCCACCGCTGGGCGAGGCCGAGGCTCGCGCCGCCGGGCGAGCTCGGCCTCGCGGGATCCGGGCGAGATCGAGCTCGCCCAGCCGGCGCGAGGTCGGCTCGCCATGGCGGGCGAGCTCGAGCTCGCCAGATCCGGCGAGGCCGACTCTCACCTGGAGGCCTACGGCGAGCCTCGGCCTATGGGGACGGCGAGCGTCGGCCTCGCCGGGGACGGCGAGCGTCGGCCTCGCCGGGGCCGCGAGCTCGCCGTGGCCGGGCGAGGCCGCCAAAGGCCCTCGTCGGCTTGTCATATATGGCCATGGCCAAGGCCGGCGACCGGCCAAAAGAAAGAAGAACAAAAATAAGAAAAAAAGAAAAAAACAAAGTGTTTCGATTTGTGTTTAGTAAAACAAGAAACAAGTTTTTGTGTTTCTTTTTGTTTCTTTTGTTCCCTTGAACAAAAGAACAAAAAAATTTAGTAAACGCACACAAACGCGTTGCTTTCCTTTTTGTTCCCAGAACAAAAAAAAAAAACAGAAATTTTTTCCTTTTGTTCCCGGGAACAAAAACAGAAATTTCTGTTCGGGAATGTAAATAAGTGCCAACCATGCAGCCCTAAGCGAACTCGACCTAGCCAAATTGGGCAAGGTCAACCTTGTCGACCAAGGTGAGGTCAAGCCTCACACAACCATGGCGAGGCTCGGCCCGATGAGCCTTGCTATGGCTTAGTCGTTGAGAACCAAGGACGCTCGGCGAGGTTGCCAGCCATGGCCAAGGCGGCAACCGGCCAAAAGAAAGAAGAAGAAAAGGAAAGAGAAGAAAAAAATAAATTATTCGTTTTTGTTCTTTTGATTATTAAAAATTGTTCGCAGGAACAAGAAACTACACTTTTATATTTTTTGTTTTTGTTTCAAATTTATTCCGGAAATTAAAAAAATGATTTTTTGTTTTTGGGAAAAAAAAAATTTACCAAACAAGTTTTTATTCTTTTTCGTTCCCTAAAACAAAAGAATAGAAATAATTGTTTTGGGAAACAATTTTTTTTTTTTACCAAACAAGGCCTTAGAAGTTGCATCGCCCGTTTTAATGGTAGAAGCTGCGGCGGGATAACTGTAACCAAAAATCTCGTGGTTATTATAAAGAACGAGTTCAAAAAGCCAACAAATTTCACCTGCCCCAAGAACGCGCCAAGAGAAAGCATTGAGATCTTTTAATTTAAAAATAAATTGATGGCACTTAGCCCTCTTTTAAGAGAATGGACTCCCTTTTTCTCCTTACATGAATACTCCGGCATTCAATTCATCTTCCTCGCTGTTATCACGGCCTAATTTCCTAAAAAAATCCTTAATTTTAGGCCTAATCCTAAATCTGCCCTAGGGGGGCTTCTTTCTTTAAGAATTAGGCCCTCTTATCACCACGGAACCTCCGCCCTTACAGTGCCTCCACTGTCTCCATCGAAGCCACACCCTCTCTACGACCTTTGCCCAGACCGCATAAGAGGTTGTCTCCCTCAAGCGGCCTCGTATTGATGCAAGCATCCTCCTAGGCTCTGAGAGAGAGAGAGACAGATCAGAAACTCGTGATTTGGACTTTCGAATGGGACAGAACTAGGGGAGTCTCAACCATTAACGTTCGCACAAACCGACGTCTCATCCTCTTGAAAGAGACGCGTTAAATGTGCTACTCTATTCCTTAAGTCTGACAGATCCTGTCCTTAGGACACGGATTAAGCTATCCTTAATGTGCTTGGAAGATGAAAAGACGACTTTTAGCACGTGTCAATGTCTTTCTACATTAAAATTACCGTGCTACTCTAACTTTAAACGTTTCAAAACATAAACTCATCCTATGCAGTCGACCCAATTAGTGCCTTACTATATGGTTGTGTTTGAAAACAGCATTCTCAAATTCCCTGCCAACACCCTTTATCTCAATGCAAGTCCTACCCCATTTTGAGTTTTGAGCATTTTCACAATGCTTACCAAACTTTCGAAATCTCACATTTACCCTCATCAACAAGCAACGACGGTGAAGTTAGACCTAACTGCCAACGGCCCTTGCCCAAGGCCACCAGTGTCCGGCTTCCTTCCGAGCCCTTCGCAAGCATCCGGCTTCCATCCGAGCTTCAGTTCTTTCCTTTTCTTTTCAAATAACTAAAATCCTTTACAAGCACAGTTTTTTTCCAAATAGCATTTAATCAGCATTGCTTCCTAATGCACTTTCCAATTATATTTTACCAAACATTATTCATGTTTAATTAAATTCTTTTGCATATCTCCAAAGACTTTCCACAAAAACTCTCCCAAATGCAGCCTATGAAACAGTAATTCACAACCACCTCACTCAAAAGAGCAAAGAGCGTCATCTCCATAAATCCGATTGCAGAATTAATGCAAGCATGGATAGACATAAATACTTTGCAGCTTGCGAGTGCTTTCACATCCTCCACAACTCAACCGTGAATAACGTACTACAAAAGTTTCACTCTCGGCAGTTCTTTATGACCTTATAAGAGAAGAAAAAATCCATAAGAAATTATCATAGTTAGATCCAGAATCAGCATCTGGGGGCCATGGCAACTAGACTTCAGACCACAGTAACAAGTCTACAAGGAAATAGACAGCACAAACACGGATGGTATGGTATGCCTGATGATGGAAATGGGCTTGTTTGATAGGTATATAACGATGGAGCAAGAAATTCGACATTACCACCTGCACATTGACCGACCAAGAACCAAATACGTGCACCCATGCTCTTTGAATTTCTCTGGCTTGAACCAACTGATGTTTGTAAAGCAGAGCTGATAGCAGAAGTAAATGTCTGAAAGAGCAGATGCACGGAGCATGAAGGAGTGTACTATCAACACATATCATCAAAAAGATTTTGAGACAAATGCACTGTAACTTCATACAAAGAACGAGTTCCAAAAATTGACTAAAGGTCATCTCATATGAAAAATTGACTAAAGGTCATCTCATATGAAGATATTTTGTTCAGTTCTAATATGGACGAGCTGTCCAGAGAAACCGAGAGGCTTGTTTGGCAGTAAAGTTTCTGCTGCCAGCAAAATCTTCAATCTATAATGCTCGAGCTGGTTGCCTCAGAAACATAAAACAGACTCCAGAATTGAGCAGCACAAATACATCAAGAAAATTTTACAACAATAAGGGAAATATAAATGCCAAGCCTAATGCAATCAAATGCAACATTGAACAATATGGCCCTTAGATGAACAACAAAATGTAAGAACTATGTGGGTGCACTACAATGTTTAATTAGTGCTATATATGCTTCCAAGTTGTCATATTAACAAAATCATATCCAAAAAATAAGAAATCATTGACTGCTCTTGTTTGCAATGCTCGTCATCAATGACCACAGATCTGAAAAGCCAGAGGAAAGACATGTGGAAGATAGATATAGTCCTCTGGGTGCTCTAACGGGGGCACCAGATGCAAGGATTAAAAAATAATAAAAATAGTAATCAGAAGTCCATGTAGCATAGATTAGTGCCCAAAAAAAGAACCGCACGTGCATTTACTTGCTTCAACCATATCATAGAAACATTTCCAGCTGGGGGGAAAAAGCCATATGGGAGATGCATGCTTCTTAGCACATTAAGTGAAACTTGGACTTCCATTTTAGAGCAGGAGAGCAAGAGATTAAGCTCTTCACTAGTTTGATGCATGAAAATAGACAGTTTTGAGGCACTTTATCAGGAATTAACAGTAGAAAACAAATGCGACTTTCCATCTGAACAACCATCGTGTTTAAGCTATGAAGGGGCGGTGTTAAAAAAAAAATGAATTGCATTTAGGAGGCAAAATGACATTAAACTTTACAAACTACATTCATTTACCAGCTCCCCCTCACTGCAGATTCTCATGGGCCAAAAGTAGAGTGACAGAGAAGAATATCCTGGTAAATAATTTTTGACAAATAAGGAAACTGAAACAAGAGAAAGATCAAATGTCTAATTAGACCTCATAGACGTCTAGAGTATCCAGAACCCCCACACTTCTTGCAGAAAATCAATCCTACAAAGCACAACACACAAGACATTAGAAGGAAAATACAGACATAAGAGTAACGGCAATATGGTTAAAAAAAGACCTTTCTCAGACTACAGCCTACCTAAAAGTTCTACTGGTGGGTTTGGCCTATGGTATCTGCAAAAACATAATTTTTTTTTTTTTACTTCGAATTAACACTCATTTGTTGAGATCTTTCAAAGAAGCATGTGTTTCTGCAGAACCAAGAAGGCATAGACACAATTTGACTTAATTTCTTTTCTTCAGTCACATGCATCACATGCGTCGCCCTTTTTTGCCTTTGGTGATAGGAAAGGACTTGGATAATCATCAAAGCCAAACAAGACTGATGAAATCTTTCATCGTATCACCGTTTAGAGATAAACAGGCATATAAGATGTGAATCAGTTTGAACAACATGCTCAGTCACACATATGATCTCGACTAAGAATGCTTTAGTTATAACGATACCTGCCCCCTTGCAAACTTTGCAGTCCACCAAGCCTGTTTCCTGCTTCATCTTTCCATTCTCACAAAAAACGCATTTTGTGCCACCTGCACACATCAGTGAACACAAATCATTTCAACCCTTTTCCGTCCCCTGCCATTGACTATAGGTATAACCAAGCGTCAAATAGCAGAAAGAAGATCATTGCCTCCCCAGCCATTTACTATAGGTATGCCGAGGCGCCATTTCGGTACCTCTCAGCTATATGACAGATACACGTCCATAGGGCAATCGCAAAGCAATGCAATCGAAAATGTCGACCATTTCCTATCTGTAGATACCGCTGCTTTCAACATCAGGCATTACAGGAGGAAAAAGTCATGGAAGGTTTGATCAACTTAGGAAATCAATGAACCGACTATTCCAATCACTCAAAGCAATTCACGTCCAATTCGATCCCGTCAAAACGAATCTCCAGACGAAACGAAGCACAAATAGAGAGAGAGAGAGAGAGAGAGAGAGAGAGGGTACCATTGCCAGCGCATCGGTCACAAGGCACAGGTTCGCCCTGCATCATCATCATCACCATCGTCATCATCATCATCATCAAACCGGTTCGAACGCAATCCATCAAAACCCCAACGCGTTCCCAAAAACTCAACCGCCGCGCCACCTTACCTTGAGACCGAGGACCAGAGAGAGGGCAATGGCGGCGAGGACACTCACGGTGGCGAGCACGGTCTGCGTGTCCAGCGTCCTGTCGAGCCCGCCGAACAGCAAGAGGGGGCGGGCGAGCAGGAGGTCGCCGCCCGCCGGCCGGAGCGGCCCGAGCTCGGGGCGGCAGGAGCAGACGAGCGCGGGGACCGGCGGCGGGTGCTGGAGGCCGCCGCCGCCGCAGCAGCAGGTGCAGAGGAACGGCGGCGCGTGGCCCGGCGGCGAGGGGGACGACGTGGGAAGAGAGAGAGAGGAGAGGGAGTGGAGCGCGGTTGCAGCGGCCATGGATAGAGAAGCAAGGAGAGGGAACTTGTGGAGGAGCTCGCGGGAGTTCGTTTTCTTCTCTCTCTCTCGACTTTTTTTCGGTTTTTTTCTTTTTCTTTCCTTTTTGCGGAATTTTCTTTCTTTTTTCGCGGAATATAATGGATTTTTCCTTGCGTTTATCATCTGCCCTCGATATTTTCATCGGAAAATTGGAAGAAAAGTGGAAAGAATTAGGGACAAATGTCCAAAAAGTCATAGACCTCTTGAACAGAATTAATTCAACCATAAACTTGTTATTTGTAATTATCACAAATCTTTTAACAATTTATCAAAGAGGAGAGGTAGTGGAACGCGGTTGGCTATGGCCAAGGCTAACAATCGGCTACAGAAAGAAAAAGAAAAAAAAAAAAAAAAACAAAAGAATTAAAAAAAAAGAAGAAGCAAAGGCTTCATTCTATAATTGTTTCGGAAGCAATTTAAAAAAAAAAAAAATCTATTCCATTCCAAATTTATTTCCAAAAGTAAAAAAGTTACAAAAAAGATTTTGTTTTTTCTTTGTCTTGGGAACAAAAGAATAACATCAGATACTGTTTAATATATTACTAAATAGGTAATAAATTGATACGATTAAAAATTTATTACTGAAATGATTGTTGTATAATAATTTTGAGATTTTTTGGACAAGTATCCAAATGAATTAAAAGTTTATTAGCTCGTTTTAGAAAAATACAGCACTTGGTCAAGATTCCACAATGAAAGAGGCTTGACATTCTATTCGAAAAGCTAAGTCTTTTGGAGCATATGATTGGGTGCTACATTTCAAGCTTGTAAGTCTCGAGCTCGATTTCAATATGCCATTTTATCACATGTCTTATGACTTTCCATGATTACTTTTAAGGAATGCATCGTACCGCGTGCTCAAGAATTTACTGTCAAAATGGCCATTTTTATTAACGGATCGTGCACAATAAAACATGCTTCATTTTTTAATATGATAGCTTCAACTTTCAAAATAAATGAATCGATAAGAAATGGAAAGTAATGTTACATTATTAACATGCGTTTGTGATTGGGAAATTTGCGTAATATGCTGTCTTGAGATATAAATAATTTCATACCATCAAGAGTGGTAATCTTATGGCAAAAGAGATCATGTATTCAAGCCAACTAGTGCGTAAGGATGTGTTTAGTAACGATTCTGTTCCCTGAGCGATTCGATTAGAAATGATTATTTTTAGTATGTTCCTTAAACCGGTTCCCGAGTAAAAAAGCGCGTTTGAGTAATCGTCCAAATTTTTTTATTCTAGAAATAGAATTACGTTTGATATCGTGTTAATTGATTCTGTTCCAAAATAATTTCTTTTGATTTTTAATTAATTTTTAAATAATTTTTTTACTTTTTACTTTTTTTTTCCCTTTTTTCCTATTCTTCATCTTCTTCTTCATCTGGCCGGTGACGCTCATCAGAGCGTCGCTGACCCTCGGCAAGGTCAGCCTTTGTCGGCCGAGCCTCGCCGGTGGCCAGGCGAGCCTCACCGGCAACTGGGCGAGGCTCGCCCAGCCTCGCCGGTGGCCAGGCCGACCTCGCCAGGGCTGGGCGAGGCCTCGCCGGTGGCTGGGCTTGCCTCCGGCGACCAGCAGCGGCAGGCGGTTGCGGACGGGAAAAGCGAGGGTTTCACCGTTTTGATTCTTTTTCCGATTCTCGGACGGAGAATCAAATTTTTTTATTCTCAAATCTTGTCCAAAATTGTTCCGGGAACAAAAATTTTATCAAACACGATTCTCGTCCCAAACCGATTCTAAGAACAAAAAATCGATTTCAAGACTGTTTTAAGACGTTGCCAAACAGGCCCTAAGCATCCTGTCAAATTGTGCTTTTGACATTGGCTATTTCACATGCTAGGACTTCCTACCTTTTGAAATGTTGGGGGAGCTACGTTAACTAGATGTAGTTTTCCGACACACGATGTATAGTAGGTAAGCACATTTATTTTAGCCTAGATAGGTTCGTATCGTAAAAAGATTAACATATTTATACATGAATATTAATGTTTTGTGATCCAACTACCCTTTTAAATCGTATAAAATGCGCTTAGGCACGTTTGAATCAAGTATGCAAGCTAACATGCTATTCATGTCAATACCACAGATTTAGTTAAATTTAGACACGTTTTTACACATCCAAGTACCTCTCTTGTCTATTTATACGTAGGAGTTCAAATCATAAATGCGTCGTATCCAGTCGCCCACTAGAGTCTGCGGCTTCAATTTTTCTCGGTAGACAAGTACTTATAATAGCTCAATTTGAGCATCTCATTAATGGATACGAGACCCATTTAAGGACACTAAGAGGGAATAACTTTACTGATCATCTATCTAAATAAAAGACAAAAGTACAGATGATTCTCCTCTTAAATAAAAGAAAAAAGTACAGATGATTCTCTTCTTATGTCTGGGTTCAAATTAGACTGTCAGAGAATCTACAATACATCATTCGTAATCCATCATTCATACAAATAAATAGTTTTTAAAAAAATTCCTAACTTTGTCCATTACATTTCATCGCTTACATTTTCTAGTCAATTTCTATATAAGTAACTAGATGTGTACAGTTGACCAGCAAGGAGAGACATGTTTTCCCTTTGACCGGTGAAAATGGATCATAAATTAATTTATTAATCCATACACGATAAGTTGAATTGTAATACATGTTAATTATATTCAGTAAATGGATAATTTAAATATAACATGGATCTAACACATCTTCATTCTCTTTGCACAATTATGTTAATTTGGATACGAGTTTTTCCAATAAGCACGAAGGTGTTATAACAATATAGTTAGGATTGGGCATGCATTAGGCATGTGTCAGATCGGAGATAAATCACTAAGAGATCGTTTAATAATGCTGAATAATTTGTAATAAGAAATTAATTTTTTTATTCTGTTATCGGGAATAATTTCTAAAAACTCAAAACCGATTACATGAGGCCATTCGAGCCGGACCACCCGTGGGATGGGGTCTAGCTTTTCACCAAATCCCCGTACTCCTTTACCGAGAGAGGAAGAAAACGGCAGATTACCGAGGGTAAACTGGTAATTTGGGGAAGCCAAGCAAGGCATTGAGAACTCAAAACGGATTACACGAGGCCATTCGGGCCGGACCCACCCGTTGGATGGGGTCTAGCTTTTTTTACCAAATCCCCAAACGAACTCCTTTACCGAGAGAGGAAGGAAACTCCAGATTACCGAGGGTAATCCGGTAATTCGGGGAAGCCAAGCAAGGCATATTCGGTCATTCCTTAACTTTTCCTCTTTCCGGGTCCTGACCAATCCATCTTCAGGCCCGGTAGGCGACCTCCCAGAGCTGACCCTAATTTTGTATTCTAATAAATTAAAACACCCCGGCGACGATCTCCCCTGCAGAATTCGATCCCGACCCCGGAAGCTTCCTCCATCGATCGCCCGCTCGCCCGCTCGCCCACCGGTTCGCGATCCGCATATATATATATACGTATATTTGCTCTTCGCCGTTCGCCGTACCTCCGTCTTCCTTTCTATCTCCATTCGAAGCCGATCGAATAAAAACCCTAGCCGTCCGAACTCGACTCGCCGGTGAGCTTTTTTGATTCGGTCGGGTCCGGGATGTTCAACGGAATGATGGATCCCGAGCTCTTCAAGCTCGCCCAGGAGCAGATGAACCGCATGTCCCCCGCTGAGCTGGCCAAGATCCAGCAACAGGTTCGGCGTCCCTTCCTCCTCCTCCTCCTCCTCCTCGTCATCTCCATCTCCGAAAGCCTTCTCTTTTGAGCCGCGGATGCCGTTTTCCGGTGTTCGATTCCACGGCGAATTGCCTGAATTGTCCATTTTGTTTGAGGATTATCGGATTGGGAGCTCCCGATCGCGCTAATGGCTACCTAGATTACGCCTCTGCCGAAGGAAGCTCATCGCGATTAAAAATCAAATACAAGTTTTTTATATTACTGCTGCTTCGATATCAGCTTTTGGGAGAGAAAAGGAATTGCCTCGGGGTTGAGAATCAGAATTTAGCTTTTCTGCGACTTCTCCTAAAGATAGGAATAAATTATAGTTTTGATTTTGCTCAATTGTTTCTCCGATTTTGGAAAATAAAGGTTTGTGACAAAGCTTATCGATTAGACATAAGATGCTGCTGCTGCGCGGTAAATGTAAAGTGGCTCGATTTCTGCATTTTATGTCTTCAGGGTGGGGGGATTTTATTATTATTTCTATCCGGTGAATAAGCATTTGCAGCATATCCTAAGGGTGGAATAGTGAAGTTGGTCTGCTTTATTCCCCCTTTATTGAAGAAAGGTTTCACAGTAATCCATATCTCGGGACTTGTTTTAAGATATTATGATGCAATAGCATTGATTATCCATTCGGATAGTAAAATGATCCCGTTGCATTTGACGCCACTGTAAAGATGCCCATTCTTTTGGACTCTTTGACTGGTCCCACTTCCATGGCCCGTGTTGAATCTCTTCGTTTCCAGTTCCAACTGATTGGTGTTTCCGAATTCTTCATGATGTGATGCATTGTTCACTGCAGATGATGTCTAATCCTGAATTGATGAGAATGGCCTCTGAGAGCATGAAGAATATGAGGCCTGAAGATTTACGACAAGCGGCAGAACAATTAAAGCATGTTCGTCCTGAGGAGATGGCTGAGATTGGTGAGAAGATGGCTAATGCTAGCCCTGAGGAGATTGCAGCTGTACGCGCTCGTGCGGATGCCCAGATGACTTATGAGATCAATGCAGCTAAAATTCTCAAGAAAGAGGTACGAGGTAACCTGTAAGTCACGTGATGTCAGCATCTGTTATTGCTGAATATTAGACGCGTGAAGTCCTTGCTTGTGATGATGGTTAAGGGATTGTTCTCAAAAACTGCTCTTGCATTGGATAAAAGAGAGGAATTCGGATATGATGTATGGTACGAAGCACTGGTTTTGAGCTTAAATTTTTCAAAGTGAGGCTTTTTCCATTTTTCACGGGGGTGTTCTCTTTGGACCAACATTCAATAGGAAGACCATCTAGAGCACAGGCATATCTGGTCTAACAGATACATGCCATTTTCGTTTGCTAGATGATATCTAATTTTTTCTACTTGGGAATTTCAATTTGCGTGTTCAGAAGTCTTTACTTCCAAGAAATTTTGAGTACAATAAAGTTGATTTAGAAGTTCTGTGTTTGGAACATAGCAGATGTGACTGTAATAGATGTTCTCTATGCTGCTTTAACTAGTGTTGCTATGTTATGTGTGACATGTTGATCTAATTCAATGTTGCAGGGGAATGAACTTCATAGCCGGGGGAGGTTTAAGGATGCCTCGCAGAAGTATTTGCGTGTAAGTTATTTCTTCTGCTTGTTCACACTAAAGATTTCCGCAATGGGCTATTTTTCCTTGGATTGAGGGGATTCTTACAGATCTTTGGCCTTAATCAAAATGTAGGCCAAGAATAACTTAAAAGGAATTCCGTCGTCTGAAGGCAAGAATCTTTTATTGGCATGCTCCCTTAACTTGATGTCCTGCTACTTGAAAACAAGGCAGTACGAGGAATGCATAAAGGAAGGCTCTGAGGTATGGTAGTCATATCCTTTCTTACCCTGACTAATATAATTTTGGGTAATGGTGGTGTGTTTGCAAACACATCTCATCATATTGACTTGTAAAGTAGAATTTGCTGGCAAATAGGGTGAGATGTATTTGGAAAACAATCATGAAATGCATACGCAACAGCACTTATCCAAGAATAGTATCACTTTCTCTCTCTTTGTCATCACAACTTCTTTCTGCTAACCTACTTACCAATATAAGTTCTTTTTCGCTGACCAAGTGACCTGTGCTATATCAGGCTTTAGCATGTGAGGAGAAAAATCTCAAAGCTTTCTACAGGAGGGGCCAAGCATATAGAGAATTAGGTCAATTGAAGGTGAGTATAATTGTATCCTATAATGTCTCTGTTGGGGTTTGTAGTTTCCTTTGATGGTACTCTACTGGTTATACTCTTATATCCATTTTGCATCTGTGTTCTGTTGTCATTCTGAGTTTTCGAATCCTTCAGGATGCGGTCTCTGACTTGAGAAAGGCACATGAAATTTCTCCTGATGATGAAACAATTGCGCAGGTTCTAAGGTACTGATCTATGTGTATGAAAGAGTATTGTGTAGCATGGTTACCTTCTCCATTATTCTCTGGAAAAATGCGTATTCTCAATTTGCCTGGTCAGTTGCGTGCTTCAAATTTTCTTTCTCTCTTTTTTTTTCCAGTTTCTATCTTGTGTTAATGTTCTTCAGTAATTCAATGCATCCTAGGATGATTGAGATACTGATTTCTTTGTGAGTGTCATCTATGTTAGTATCATTTGTGAAGCTTATATGTAACTAGGCTGTTTGTTCTAATGATCCACGCAGGGATACTGAGGAAAGTTTGACCAAAGAAGGTGGTTCTGCACCAAGAGGTATGTTATCCATGTTTAGTTGCTACTTTTGGGTCTTTCATCCCCTCTCTTTGTAAATTCTCCAGTTTTGAATCTTGAATTTGCACTTTCTTTTACTTGTCAATCATCAATAGGGGTGGTCATTGAGGAAATAACTGAAGAAGATGAGACTTTGGCCTCTGTGAACCATGAAAGCCCATCAGAATATTCAGAGAAGCGGCATCAGGAATCAGAGGATGCCCACAAGGGTCCAATTAATGGTGATATTATGGGTCAAATGACCAATTCTGAAAGCTTGAAAGCTTTGAAAGGTGACCCAGATGCAATCAGGTATTCTCACACCATTCTACTCAAAGTTTTTGAAATGGATGTATGTATGAGGTTTCAAACTAGACAAAGCGGTGAAATTGATTCAAATAACTGAATGTCTATTTACAGTGGAGAAATCATGACATCATGATATGGAGATGGATTCACTGACTTTGATTCTTATGATGTACTCAATAGGTCATTCCAGAATTTTATTTCTAATGCTGATCCCACAACTTTGGCTGCAATGGGTGCGGGAAATGCTGGAGAGGTATCCCCTGACTTGATTAAGACCGCTTCTAGTATGATTGGCAAGATGTCAGCAGAAGAACTCCAGAAGATGATTCAGCTGGCTTCATCGTTTCCCGGGGAAAACCCTTATGTCACAAGAAACTCAGATAGTAATTCCAATAGCTTTGGAAATGGATCAATTCCTAATGTGTCGCCTGACATGTTAAAAACTGCGAGCGATATGATGAGTAAGATGTCACCTGATGATCTTCAGAGGATGTTTGAAATGGCATCTTCTTCGAGAGGGAAGGACCCTTCTCTGGATGCTAACCATGCAAGTTCAAGCTCTGGGGCGAATTTGGCCGCCAATTTGAATCATATTTTGGGTGAAAGTGAACCGAGTTCGTCTTATCACATACCTTCAAGTTCAAGGAATATTTCATCTTCTCCTCTATCAAATTTCCCATCATCACCAGGTGATATGCAAGAGCAGATAAGAAATCAAATGAAAGACCCAGCTATGAGGCAGATGTTTACATCTATGATGAAGAATATGAGTCCAGAGATGATGGCAAACATGGGCAAACAGTTTGGACTCGAGCTTTCTCCAGAAGACGCTGCAAAAGCCCAGGAAGCAATGTCTTCTTTATCACCAGAGATGTTGGACAAGATGGTATTCTTCTGTCTGATATTCTTGCTCCTTGCAATTCACCACATACTTTACTTTTATATTGTGGCATAAAACCAGAATATATTGTGTGCCTTGCACTATTTGAGAGTGAGACATTGGTGGCTGAGAAGCATTTGGTCTGCCTTATCTATTCTGAGGCCTAGGAGGCTAACACTTTATGCTCAGTTAGTTAATTCTTTTCCCTGCATCTTCAAAAAAAAAAATTTGGGGGCCGGGTGCTGGTCAGTATTCAGTTGGCTTCTAGCCTTCTACAGGTGGTTGGCTTTTCCCTGTTACTGAGAGGGCTTCGTTAGGATGGTATCACGTCATGTTCTCTCGACTGTGTCTTTGACGTTACTCCAGTTGAACTTTTTAAATAACCTGCCTTTTTGTCCTAAATGTTTTTCAGATGCGCTGGGCAGACAGGGCTCAAAGAGGAGTCGAGACAGCTAAGAAGACCAAGAACTGGTTGCTTGGGCGGCCCGGTATGATTTTGGCCATATGCATGCTCCTCTTGGCAGTGATCCTTCACCGGCTTGGCTTTATCGGGAGCTAGAGCGGCGGAATCCCTTTGCTCGTTCAAGCTTTATGCGACAAGTCGGCCAGAAAGCAGTAGCATCGGATTGGAACACGCAATGCATCTTCGTCGATCCATCTTCAGATGAAATTGGCTCCCCTAGGCGGGGGACGTTCTTTAGTCGTCGGAAGGTCTGTCGGATAGAATGGGTAGAACATAGCATATACCCATGAAGTGCTGGTGGTTTGTGATTTATGCTGACTGTTTGGACTTCCTTCCATTTAACATAAATTGTGCTGCTTGTAGAGATAAAAATGTCCGAGCTGGAATCTCGCAAGAGATTCTGATCAAGAAATTTCATTTTTTCTTTTTAGTCTGGTCCTATTCTATATTTATTTTACAAAAAGAAATCCATTACTTGTTCTTTATACCGTCGTACCAATTTCCGTTCCCTGTTGGGGGCGAAACGGCGATGCATTGGTCTTCGTTTTGGCTATAAATTTTGGCTCCTCTCTCTCTCTCTCTCTCTCTCTCTCTCTCTCTCGTACACGGGCCAGCAAACCATGCAAGACGCAAACGTTAAAAGCACCTTTCATTTCGTGGAAAATAATTTTCAAAGGCCCCTACTGAAGATTCAAAAGGTGAGCACTGAAATGAGAAAGGCTTGTAGACTCGTGAGGCTGAACGACACATTCTCAAACGTTAGCGCACGCTAGAAAGTGCTTCGAAAGGTGTCAGCAGGTGCGCGGAGCTGGAGCCCGGCATGTTCGCCCGCTGGGCCGAGTGTTCGCCCACTTCAGAGTCTTCGCCTTTAGATAACAATTATTCTGGATTTTTTGACATTTATTTTACGGAAAATGAATTCCTTGAGAAAAATATTTTTCATGAAAGGAAAAAAATCTTTTAAATTAGGAAAAATATTTTTCACTTTTAAAAAATGAAAAGTATTTTTCTCACTTGATTTCTCTTAACTAACGCATTTACAAATCCTCACTTCCTCCTCCTCCTTCTTCTTATTTTCTTTTTTTATTCGAATTATTTTTATTTTTTTTTTTAATTCAAATTATATTTTAATTTTCTATTTCTTTTCTTTGTTTCCTAGCTTCTTCTTTCTTAGCTAGCGCCAACCTAGGTGACGGATGGCGATTGGCCATAAGCGAGCCTTGAGCTTGTCGGCTAGCATGAGGCTTGCCTACCTCTAGCGAGCTCAGGCTCGCTACTTATTGGCCACAAGTTTGCGCTTGTCAAACTGATGAGCCTCGACCTCGCCGGGACTTAGGCGTTGTTAGATTGGCGAAGCTCGAGGCTTGCCTGTGGTCGATTGCTGGCCATTGCCGTGGTTGGCGATCAGCCAAAAAAGAAGAAGGTGGAAAACAAAGAAAAGAAAATGAAAAATGAAAAAATAATAAAATAATCGATTTTAAAATATGGAAAAATCCAATTTTAAAAAATAAAATAAATGAAAAATAGTATATGGAGGAAGATATTTTCCTTATGAACAACGAAAAATATTTTCCACGTCATTTTCAGGTTTCATCTCGAATATCGGAAAATAACTATATTTTCTGGAAAATGACTTACTGAAAAATATTTTCTAAAATGCCACATTTTTCACAAAACAAATAGAGCATACATAGCATAGACACTTGACAAAACATGTCAACGTGTCGTTTCTCAAAAAATAAAGAATTTCTACGCATTATGACACGTTGTTTATACATAATAAATTCTAATTTTTATGATTATTTTAATCTAATTAATTTGATTCAATTTATAAATAAATAGATAAGAGCATAAAATAAAATTACATTAAAAAAAAATTAATCAACTATTTATTAATATTATTCATTATTTCAATTTGATAAATTTGATTCTTCTTCAATAATTCATAAAACTTAGAGGAAAAAAAAAATTCACATTCTGGACTGATGTGTTAGAGCATGTTGGAAGAAAAGAAAAAAATAAACTTGGGAGATGAATTGTGTGTTATGAGAAGTAAGCATCAAAAAAGAAGGAAGAGACTAAATTTTTATTCTTTCCTCATTTATTATTTTTATAATTACTTATTTATTTATATATTTAGATTTTAACCTTTCATTTATTGAAATTTTTTCAAAATTGACTCCGTGTGTATTGAAATCACTCATTCAAATTCTGAACCCTCATGTCAAAATTCTTGACTTACACGTTGAAGAGTATTGAAGAAGTGTCGGATTATCCAATATGAAATTCCCAATAAATATCGGTGCTTTCTAGCTTTGGAAGGGTACCTATGCTTCCTAGCACAAGTTAGCACAAGCCCCTACCCCATGTCACCGTCGTCATGAAAGTGCACACGAAACCGTTCTGGCTGCAGGACGTGGTCAAATCGTTGACAGAGGGGCAGCGCCATCCGGACTAGCTACCTATCATTTTTCTGAACTCAGCCTAGTATGCTAGGAGAAAGGCTTCACGGGAATCAAGACCGGAGAACCCAAATTAAGGGTGGTCTGGACCTCCGGGTGATTATTACCCCATTTTACTGTTGGGGTTGACTTCGAGAACATGAGCAGTTTAAGGACTTGCTCAAGTCCTGAAATTCCCAATAAATATCGGTGCTTTCTAGCTTTGGAAGGGTACCTATGCTTCCTAGCACAAGTTAGCACAAGCCCCTACCTCATGTGACTGTTGTTATGAAAGTGCACACGAAACCGTTCCGGCCACGGGACACGGTCAAATCGTTGACAGAGGGGCAGCGACAGCCTCCATACGGACTGTCTCGTTTTTATTTTATTTTATTTTATTTTGGTATGGTATATTATTTTGGCACCTTGCCAAGTTCTCAGAGAGTTTTCAAAAGCAAATATCGACGTGTAGGATTGTATTTTAATTTTCAAAGTCTAGAGTTTGTTCTTTGAAACTCGAATGGAAAGTAGGTAAGTGCTTAAAAATAATTTTGATACTTTTAGATAGAATCATATCCCGTTGTAACATATGTGAAAATCTAATTACATAATCAAATTGAATATATATATATATATATATATATATATATTTGCATGGTTTCTATCCCTAATGTGTGAAGGATCTCCTACAAAGTGTTGTGAAATAGAATAGATAAGGGTATTGACCGCATCTTGGATGAGATGTCCTGATCATCATCCATGCGTTGACCAAAATCATCTACCTTATAAGCGAGTTAAAATTTGTGTCTTTTGTTCATCTCGGGTAGTTATCCCACCAACCTTTTAGTTGTCCAAGAATCCGGCTACTAAAAGATTAGCAACAGCATGGTCAGAAACATCTTGCTGTGTTTTGTAAGCATTAGCAAGCATGACCATGTTGTTAAGAATGTTCATAATATTGGTTTCTGCAACACCATCAATGTTCCATTCATAGATGGCGTCAGGAGAGTATTTATTTTGTATTTTTTGCGATGATTCTTCTTGAGCAATGTCTGGTGGGGTAGCTCTACTATAATAAAGCTTTTGGGGTTGTCTCCAATTGAGTCTCGTTAATCTCATTGACGACTCATTATCGGATTATCGAGGGTTTGGTCGGAGTATTAATGGTGAGTTGGTCTGGAGTGTCTCTAATGATAAGATTCTGGAATTTAGGAGTGTCTAGTATAGGATCGGAGTTCTAGCTTTGATTTTCCTAAGAGTTTTTCTTTTGTTCTATAGCTTTGGCAAACTCACTGGGCTAAGATTTTTGGAAATTCAAAGGCTTTAAAAATGGGTTTTTTGAGTGTGTCAACTTGTGGTGTAATAAGTCGGGTAGGCGCGAAATGTGGATTCTATCCTATTCAACTGTTTTCCTATGGTTACTAAATGTTGATTAGTAAAATTGTTTTGTTCAATAACTTTGTGGTGTAGAGAGAGTCTCCTTTGTCTGGAAGTCTAAAGGGAGTGGCTGTAACCTCGCTATCTCCATGTTGTATTTTTATTCTCTAAGGGGTGGATGATTGGATTCTATGGTTTCACCATTATCAAGTTTCCACTTATAATGATGATCTAAAATAAATATTTCTTTTGGCTCAAGGAATTGTTCTTCTAGCCAATCAAAGAAAAATATATGGACTTCATATTCATATATGTAGTCGTAATATTTTTGTTTGATGTCTTTGCTTTATCAGCAAAGGTTTTGAAGAACCATTTCTCGATTTGTTTGTTGTTTTCAGAGTTAAATTCTTTATTAAGAAAAGCTTTGTGAGGCTCAAAATGTTTTCTAAAACATTAAGCTCGGCATCTATCATTTGCGAATAAGTAGGAGAATGGTGAGGAGAATCTGTATTTTCTAGGACTGGTTCGGGCTGATTTTGTTGATAAACAGGCCCGGAAATCCCGATCTATTATCTAAACCACTAATTTTCGGTTCGGGGAGGTGTCTCATGATTACTTCTACTAGTGGAAGGAGGTAAAAGTGTTGTATCATGTGTGGGAGTGTCCCTATGCATACTAGGAGGAGGAGTGTTTCTATGAGTACTCGGAGGAATGGTGATTATAGGAGGAAGATTAGGATTAAGATCTACGGACCTTGTGTAGGAGTTATGAAAGGAAGGACTAGATCTTGAATCGAATGATCTTCTAGGAAATCTAATGGTCACTCTTCCTTCCGGATGTTGAATGACATTAGTAGGATCTCGTATTCGAACAACTTGTTGGGGAATTTGGTTTTCTAATTCCCATTGTTACGGTAAAGTAACTTGGTTCCAATTAATGGACCTAGGAATTGTAGTATTTGCTCTAGAAATATCAGTTTGGAGAAGGAGTGTTTCTCCTCTTGGACTATGTTTGAAAGCATTTTCTCCAAAAGCGGAGGACATGGCTTTGTAATGAATTCTATAGACAAGGGCTAAAGGAATAGATCCATCTGCTACTTTATAATTATGGGTTTTGATTTGGAGTGTTAGAGCTCTAAGGATGTTCTTATCTTTGAGGAAACAGAGAAATTAGGATAACAGTCAAAATGTATGGGTCCTTTGCGAGAGACTTGTCTCTACAAGATTAGAGAATGGATTCATCGTAGTTTAAAGACGTGCATCATGTAAGACTAAGAGAATGGAAGTATTAAGACCTTCTTTAGTAAGAGGTTTGACTCCTACTTGGACTAGTCCTATATGAATGTAGTTGTATTTTTGTTTATGCTTTTGAATGGACTCTTTGTTTAAAAGATGTATTTTTTCATAAGAATTAAAAAAGAGGAACATCTCTTTCTTCAGTAGTTATGACATAGTCTCGATTTTGAAAAACTTCAATTTTGATTGCTTGTATATTTCTTTAAGCCGTATTTTAGGAATTTCCCAATTTTCTATAGATTTGTTGAAATCTTCTATTCTTACTTCTTCTCTATGTATAGGACACTGTCATCAAGTCATTTATATATGCAATAGTATTAAGGGAACTTTGAAATTGAAATCTCACTTTTAATATCTAGATTTCTCTCTACAGTTATATTGTGGCGATATAAGGAAATTCTATAGAAGTCTTTATAAATATAATCATTCACTTTCAATGAAGAATCTGCTTAATAACTATCACAGTGTATTTTCTCCTCGATCTGTAATATTTTTAAATCGGAATACACTTTTTTTTTTCTCATACGCCCATAAAACTCATGTTCTATAATTTAAATCGATATCTCTACGTCAATTCAAGAAATGGTAATCTTTGTCCCTTCTCTTCTTCCCATATCATTGTCTCTCAGATGCTTATGGTTTTCTTGTAACTTTGATGCCTACGGATTAAGGTAAATTAGGCATACCCTCGCAATTTCATCTTAACTTCATGTAGAAATATGTAAATACGCGGAATGCAAGAATAAAAGCTAAGACTGTCGAGAGGAAATTTTTTGAATTTTCCATCTACCCCAGTATTTATTGAAACAGCCCTAAGATTTATACGACTCTCTCGTATGAGGAATAAAAAAAAATAAAAAAATGGAGATGGGAATTTCATGCATGTCACCGGATAATCATCTCTACGCATTCTTCTCGATAGCCACCCACTTATCTACTCTCGTTTCACCAAGACGACCAACACTACTCATTTTCCTTTATTGCACGACCACCGAATTACATTTATGTGCCAGTCGCCTCTAAGCAAAAACCTTAAAAAAAAAAAAAAAACAATGCGATGACGGATGTCGGGTTGGTGGTGGCTTTCACGTCCTTTCTCCTCTTCATTTCTTCTATTCTTTCCTCAGGGGAAAAGATATTAAAAAAAAAAAAAAACAAAGATCTTGTCCCGCTTGGCTGATCCTACGTCGGACCCAGATCGGTCCCCACGCACAAACGCCGGAGCAAAAGTCAACGCAAAAAGCCAAAGGATTGCACGCACGACACGGCTACTATTTCGGAAGCACCGAGGTGGCACGATCGTCTCCCTTCATAGGCTTTTAAGCTTCGTGTAGAGGCCGGCCCTACAGGGAGTCGTTGACATGAACGTGCAACCACCGACGCGCACCGCAACGGCGACGGCACTGAGAAGTCTCTCGTTCCGTAGCCGCCGCCGCTAGATGATTAGGACAAGAAGAGAGGTTTGAAACCATGGCCATGACGGGCAATTATATACGCGTTTTGCGGAAAGATATATTGACAAAAAATACAGTTGTTTCGAACCGAGTAAATTCTTAGATAAACTTTAAAGTGGGTTATCAATTTGAGATCCTATTTATGGAATCCTACTAAATTTTTGATATGTTTGAGATTTAATTGAATTGATTAAAGATTTCTCACGAGATTATTTAAAGTCCAAATCACAAAAATCAATTGGGAAATTGATGTTTCTTTATGTAGATTTATTGGTGGTTAATATCGAATTTTCTAGAAATGGTCGTGATTCCAAATCAAAAGTGATCCGTTATATGTTCCGTTCGAGTGATTTAGACATTATAGGATGGAATCGGGGGTGGGTTGCGCATACTCAACAATTTTGACGAGGCAAATTTGACCAATTTCATATCCCGAACATGAGTCTAAAGGGTATTCCATGGTTAACAGTTTCGCTTTCTGTCCCCATCGAGAAATAGAAAAACAACCATTCCTCCCGCGTCTTGTTGGGCTCTTGTTAAGTCAGATGTTGCAGTTGAGAAACGGAAAATCAAATCTGGACGGTCGAAAATGACGGGTTTCACGTGGGTCCCATCAGATCCGACGGCGTCGGATTCATCTTCCCATGTCAATTCCCCTACGCCCCTTCACATACATCCACGGCCGCAAGGCGGCTGACCGGCTTCTTTATTTTTATAGCATCTCTCCACCCGGTTGGAACGTCTCTCTCTCTCTCTCTCTAGCTCGTATCCAATCAATCTCTCTCTTTCTCTCGCTCTGTTTCGTCATTTTTCCTCTCTATTTTCCCCGTCAAAAGATTCCATTTTCCAGGAAAATCAACCCCGGCCGGCGTTCTCCGACCCTCTCCTCTCTTCCCCCCACCCTTCCTCTGTCCCGCTTAAAGTTCCCTCCTTTGTCGATCCCGAAGGCACCGGCGACGATCCGCGGATGACCCGGCAATCCCTCTTCCACCCTCCGGCCGCCCACCGGAGGCAGCCGCTGCTTCCCAACCCCGGCGGGGAGGCGGACGAGCCATCGGCCTCCGCGGCGCCGGCTCCGAAGACGGCGACGGCGACGACGACGAGGGGACGGGCCCGCGTGGCCGAGGCGGCGGGGCGGACGGCCGCGGACTGCGCGGCGGTGTGGTGCTGCTGCCCCTGCGCCGTCTTGAACCTCCTCGCGCTGGCCGTGTACCGGGTCCCCGCGGGGCTCTGCCGCCGGGTGAGGCGGAGGCGGCAGCGCTCCGCGGCGGCGAGGCGGAAGCGGAAGGGGGTGCTCCTGGCGCAGAGGCCCAGCAGCTTCGCGGTCGGGGGCGCGGCGGCCGCGGAGGACGAGGACGAGGACGGAGCCGACGCGGCCGGCGCCGGCGGAGACGGCGACGGGGAGGCCGCGGATGACCTGGAGAAGGAGATGTGGGACCGGTTCCGCGGGGCCGGTTTCTGGAGGAGCCCCTCGATGAGGGACACGTAGGCGGAGAGCCGTTCGCGGGCCGGGCTTGGGCCGGGCCGGGGCCCCTCGGTCGGCCCAATGGGAGCTGCTGCTGCTGCTTCTTCTTCTTCTTGAAAGGGAGATGTAAAAACGAAAGAGGAGTGACGCTGTAAATGGTTCTGCCGAAAATGCAACTGCGGCTGCATTACATTTTGACAAGGACGATGTTATTTGTTTTTAAGTTATGTGCTTTTTGCCTTTCTTTTATGGTCAAGGTCACGAGACTATAAAGAGATAAAAACAAAAAGAAAGAAAAAAATCATAAGATGGATGTGAAGTGCATTTAGTTCACTTTTCTGCAAGGGTTTTGGAGGCCAGTTTGGCAAGTAAATAAATATAACTTTCAGCCAAAGGCTAGCTTTAGAATGTTCAAAGCTCCAGCTACTCTCACCTAATAGTATTTGTGGAATCTAAAACTAAAATTAAATTATTTTTGCCCCTTCTTGTAACATATTGCGGTCAAAAGACCCTGGCGATGTCTCGTGTGACCCTCACAAGTGACAATCACTTGGGTCACCTGAGATCATGCGATCTTGGCCAACAATCACTAGAGCGCTTGGGTCACCAAAATTCATTGCAAATTTCTTTTTTTTCTTTTTAATAAAAAAATATATACAAGTATAACCAAAATTTTTTTTTTTTTTTTTTACCAAACACTACTTGTCTCAAAAGTCATTTTGCAAATAATTTTTACTAAACACAATTTACATTTTTTCAGAGGGCTTTGACTTTTAGCATTGGCTATCCTAGATGTGTTATAAAATCAACTACAAAAAATAACAATTAAACTATGTTTATCTTGCAATACAAAAACGATTTGGAAAATAATTTTCTATTTATGAATATTTGTATCTCTATGGATGGTGAAATATTTTTTATCTATTCATTTTTATAAGCAATATAAATGATCACTTTTGAGAAAATATTTTTTAAATTATTTTTTCGTGAAAAAAATAAAGTCGTAACCACAAAACTTCATCATGAAATTTAAGAAAGAGCCCATATAAGATAAATAATAATTATACACCGTCCTAACAACGAGGAAAAGTTGGACTTTTACTTGCTATTTTGGGAAGCCGGCAAAAGTTTGGAGTTTTGATTGCTATTTTGGGAAGCCGGCAAAAGTTTGGAGTTTTGATGAAAAGTTTAGAGTAGGAGTGCAATTATCTCGAGAAAGCCTTGAATAATGATGCAAGGGAAAAATGGAAAAAAAACAAAATTTCTTCTTTTTTCAAATATGGATATGTATATATATTTTTTTTTTGTGTCGGTTTTTGAATGTACATTAGAGGGAGATTTATATGGAGGAATATTCTTTTTTGTTTTTTTTTCTCTTTATCAATAATTCAACTATTAGTAATTATTGAGATTCGTCTCAGTGACCACCATTTTAATATGGAATGGGAATGTGAGGGGTTCAAATCTCCACCTTCTCAGAGAGATGGAGTGGCGAAAGCAGTAAGTTTGAAAGTGGGTTTACCAAATGGTGTAGCAAGTATGTGAAGTTTGAAAATGAGTGTCTTTTCGAGCCACACTCAGAGTAGAGTAAGAAGAGATGACAAAAAAAATTTACAGAAAGTAATTTCTTTGAAACGAGAGCGAGACTATCCGAAAGAGAAAATTCAGTTCAAACATGCCGACTCGTCCGGATCGCAGCCGCGCTCGAACCAGTCAAACCGCGCGTGACGCGACACCGAGTCACTGACACGGCCGATCCGTACCCGAGCGGCGAAGCGAGCCGGTCTGGCACGGCCCCCACACGCGTTAACTCAGCCCATCGACTCGTCAAAGCGCCCCGTGCCACGTGTCCCCCCGCGGGCGAGTCGGGCAGACCGCGCCGAGTCAACCAGGAGGCCCGAAAAGTCCAATTCCACGCAAAAGTAAATAAAAAAAAATAAAAAAGCTAAAATTCCACCCCAAACAGGAAACACAAATTCCCCAGCCTCTTTCTCTCTCCTCTGCGCCATTATGACTTCTGCGAGCTAGGGTTTCTCTCGCTCCTCCTCCTCTCTAGGCCGTGATTTCTCCTCCCCTCGATCGGCGACGTCGCCGTCGGTTCGGCTCTCCGGTAGCTCCTGCTCCTCCCGGCTTTCATGGAGGTAACGATTTTATCCCGTTCGCGCGCGAGTCGATCCGAGTTTACATCGTCGCCGTCGTCGGGGGCTCCGGGATGTCTCGTCCGGCCGTCTGATTGCGCGATTTCTGCGGCCGAGATTTCGGAATCGCGTCCGATTTGCGCGGCGAATTGTGTTTTTTGTCTTTTCCTGCTTCCGCTGGGGTCGGGGTTTTAGGGGATTAGCGGGATGTTGAGTGTGAGTTCTGGCGAGTGGTGTGTGAACTGGTCCGGATTGATTCGGAGTGCCAGTTCTTAGGTCGCGGATCTATGTCTGCGTTAGGAGTGTCGATCGTCGATCGAATTGGTTGCCAAGATGACTTTTTTTCTCGCGGTTTGGCATTTTCCCGCCGTTCGTTGGGTAAAGCGTTGACTGCCCTGACCTAGGAGTTCCGCTGCTCTTTCAGGCTAAGGTGATGGAAGACGCTAGCAAGTCCGAGGCTCACTCCATATCGGCTGCGGCCTTCGTGGAAGGTGGAGTCCAAGAGGCCTGCGAGGATGCTTGCAGCATCTGCCTTGAAGCTTTCTGCGACAGCGAACCATCTACGGTATGTGACGTGGAATCTCTTTTTGCCTGGGTTTCGCGGCCCAGTTTAGTTGACCTTTCTCTCTCTCTCTCTCTCTGCAGGTGACCACTTGCAAGCACGAGTATCATCTCCAGTGCATTCTCGAGTGGTAATCTATAGTGCTCTCAGCCTCAACAGAATAAGCTTTGCTGCTGACGGAATAGACCCCATTGTAATGCTAGACCAATGCAGTATCAGCAAAGATATTTGTCACATTTCATCTGCATAGTCTCTGGCGCATTCTCCGATTCTCTGGATGTCATATAAAATACTTATACTCTGCTGATAAGAGCACCTGCATTATGTAGCGTCCACATTATCTGTGTTTCTTTTTTGAACTTTCATGCATTGCTTATATCAAGCAAAATGTTATATGGAATGATTACTCTCATATGCTTGATAGACCAGACAAATAAGAGGAATGCTAGAATAGCATTTATTCACGTGTTAACAGGCCGTGCACAGCCATACACAAGTTCTGCACTGCTATGGCTGGAGTAACTGCTGGAGTTCTTGACCTGATGTCTGCAATGTTGTTTTTTAAGGCATTATCGGCCCGCATCCTGAATGATTATATTTCAGTTTCCCCAGAGTCCTTAAAGTTTTATTTTCTTGGTGTGGTTCATATCGTTTGACTATTCATATACGTTGATAGTAGAGCTCCATTTCTTCAAGTATTATTTTATCCGGGTGCATCTGAAACCTGACTAAATTTCCAAGGGAAAAGACCACTCTTTGGCATATAAAATGCAACAAATGGTGTCAAACTCTTAGGATATTGATATTCTGATGGCTTCTTGTTTTTTCTCATTCGCCTCTAGGTGTCAGAGGAGTTCACAGTGTCCCATGTGTTGGCAACCCATCAGCCTGAAAGATCCCTCCAGGTAGATTATGTTCAAATTTGGACATAACCGTGAGGTCTTAGTTCCCTTGACATTATAAAACTTTCAAATTTGAAAACTTTTTCCATGCTTTCAGCCAGGAATTACTGGAGGCAGTAGAACGGGAGAGGAATTTTAGGTTTAACCCATCAAGAAATGCGACGATCTTTCATCATCCCACTCTCGGAGATTTTGAATTGCAACATGTAATTTTCTCAAACAAACTGAATCTCTGGTCTGATTATTAAATTAAACTAAGGGCGTGTTGCTTAGCTGGCTCTTCTTGGTGAATATGCAGCTACCCGTTGGTGCTACTGATTCTGAGCTTGAGGAGCGTATCATCCAGCACTTAGCTGCCGCCGCCGCTATGGGCCGAGCACGTCACATTGCCAGAAGGGAAGGCCACAGGAACCGGTCTTCAGCTCATGGCCGTCCGCATTTCTTGGTTTTCTCTACTCATCCTAACACCCCTCCTAGTGGTCCTTTTCCATCTGCATCCCCATCTGGTAGGGATGGCGAAGATGAACAAGCTCCTGAAGCTACGGTTATCACGGCTCCTTCACCTTCTACCATCGTTCAGGATGAATCTGAGCAGCCAATAGGTACATTGACCTCTTCCCCTGTGGGGCAGGGTTCATCTTCACCTAGAGTTATTGCTGTTAACCAGCAAGGATCATCATTGATCAACAGGTACATGAAGCATCTGTAATATTGGCTTACCTCCACTTGTGAAATCTGTTAGTGTTTTAGTTTTGGATTTTTCTTTGACTTAAGGTTCATGTAGACTTTAGAATTTGTTCAATTCTCTTACATAGTGTCTTTATACATTTTTTCCCCTTGGCAGGAGATCACCAAATCATTCCTCACCAAACAATCAGGATAGGGGAGGACCATCGGAGTTGCAGTCCTTTTCAGAATCCCTGAGGTCTCGATTTAATGCAGTGTCTTCCAGGTATTGAGCTTTGACAGGCACCCCTTGCTTAAATGATTGTTAATTTGATTAATCTGCTTTCATCTATAAAGGTTAAAAAGCATATGCGCTTGACTGGTTTTAGATGCAAAGAATCAATTTCAAAGAGCACACGAGGGTGGAAAGAGAGACTGTTCTCTCGCAACGCTCCCATGGTGGATCTTGGTTCTGAAGTTAGAAGAGACGCAGGGATTGCTACTGTGTCACACATGATGGAGCGTCTTGAAACGAGAGACGGAGGCAGGACCAGTTCTGCTTCTGTGTCTAACAGTTCAGAGAATTTACCCGTTCCACAACCAGAAAACCAGCAGATACCTGACACGGTTGGTGAAAACCCTTTGAGTATCACCAACCATCAGGCATCATCTGCTACAACTTCTTGTTCCAATTGATGTTGCTTCATCATCTGCTTCGGCTCGAAGCATGAATTATCTGAGTAAGTTGAATTCCTGTGCTCTGCTGCTTATGCCGATGCTGTCATCTCATTTCCTCGACATTTCTTATGTCTTTGCACTCTATACCCAGTCTATCCTTTCCTTTTCCTTTGATGCAAATATTTGTAACTTTTTAGTGTTATTGCCGCGTGTACAGACAATGAAGTGACTAATTTAGCCATAAGTTTCTCGCTGATCCCATTCATTTTGTTGTCTGAATTTTTTTGTCTTAAGAATCACTTGGAAGGACACCTGGATGTCAATATCCTTAGGTGATGAGCATTCTTTAGGTGTGAATTCATAGTGGTGGGGAAACTGGTATTAAAAGAATTTTTGCATTATGACCTAGAGATCATGGATTGGGATTACAAAAACCTCTGTGAGGTTCATGTTTGGGACTCCCATTGATTTGATGCCCTTCATGTAGAGATCATACTAGTTGTTCTGGTTAATTGTACAACCTCTAGAGAAGTTTGTAGTTGGAACCTGTCAAGAGAATAGCTGAAATTGGGGAACACCCTTATTAGTTGTTAGTGCATCACTGATTAGATCACGTTCTGAAAACTTCAGTAAGATGGTGATGTACCACATTCTGAGAACTTTCTTGAGATGAAATGGTGCATAATTTTGGATTATCAATATTTGTTTTGTCCATGTGAATCCCGTCTTTTTCTTCAAAAGAATTAAAAAAAAGATCCTGCTTACAATGTGCTAATCATTTCATGTATTGCTATTGTGCTCATAAAAAGCTGCAGTAGTGTTGTTGGTGATGTGGGTATCCATTGGCAGAGGTTTTCTTCTTCATTGCTCCGCTTTTGTTTGCCGTAGTAAAACGGAGCAGTCCTGGGAGTTTTACAGTATACATCTCGACCTTGTTTTATTAGAATATTTGTTGCTTCTAGTTTTGATGTGGAATTCCTCATTCTAAGGGATATTGCACCTTTGGTAGGTAGCCTATGTCGAGGATGCTGAATCTATAGGCGTGATGCATGCATGGATGCGGGATCTTCTTCAGGAGTTCGTCGATCGCTCCTCAGCAAAGAAAAAAAGGAGATTGTTTATTAATATATATGTTGGAATAAAGAAACTACAAAACAGCGCTATGTTTTGATGGTTAAAACTCGTACACCATTGTAAATTCTCCTAGATTTACTCACTTGCAGCTGCGCATACTCGTACTGCGTGATATATCTATCTTCTTCTGAAGCCCATGTGTATACTACTTTTTAGACACGAAGAGATCGAACTCGATCGAACGCTCGTTGGACCGAGGACTACATTATTTTTCTTTTGGTGCTGAGGTTATGCATGTTGCTCAATCGGAGTCCGGTGTTAATGCAGTTGGCCTCTTATTCCTTTCTGGTTGGTTCTTTCAAAGCTCAGGGACTGGCACGTACGATAACATTTTATCAGTAGTATTAGCATTCGGGAATAGTACAAAAATTACGAATGAAAACGCGAAACAAATCGAACATTGTTCTGAGAACAGCAATGCCATGGCTGGCGTATTTAAAAGCCCGATATATTCCAATAAATAGTTCTTCAAATTGCCAGGAATGCCAGTTTTACCTCCAAACGAGTTTTAGCCACGGCACTTTTTTATCTTCCGTTAAGAGCGAACTGTTGCAACATGTCCTTTTCTGAGTGTTCGCTGAAGGCCTGGACTTGAGCTCGATCCCTGGTCTCTTCCGGGTGAGAGACTGGGCGGTTGTCGGCTGGGGAAGCGGCCGGTGCGACGACAGCTGGGGAGGTGGCGATGGCGGCGGAAGATTTACTCTCGTCCTCGTTCTTCCCCTGAGAGAAAGCCTCCTGCAGCTGCAGCGCGTACTCCAAGTTCCACAGGACGTCTCCCATGGTCGGCCTGTCCACGCCGTGTTCGGCCAAGCATTTCTCCGCAGCCTCGGCGAACTTCTTCAGCGACTCGGGGTTGATGGTCCCCACGAGAAGAGGGTCGATGATCTTCTCGAGCAAGCCCTTTCGCTTCCACTGCATCGCCCACTCGGCCAAGTTCACCTGCTCCCTAGGAAGCTGAGGGTTCAAGGCAGGCCTCGCGCATAGTACCTCGAGCAGGACCACCCCGAACGAGTACACGTCCGACTTGTCCGTCAGCTGCTGCCTCCTGAAGTACTCAGGGTCCAGATACCCGAAACTTCCTTTCACCGCCGTGCTCACGTGACCTTGCCCGATGGGCGCATCCTTTGACAGTCCGAAATCCGCGACCTTGGCGATGAAGTTGTCGTCGAGCAGAATGTTGGTGGTCTTGACGTCGCGGTGGATGATCCCCTGGGTGGTGCCGGTGTGAAGATAGTGGAGCCCGCGTGCTGCCCCAATGCAGATCTCGAGCCTTTGCTTCCACGACAACGCCGGCAAGTTCTTGCCGTAAAGGTGGTCCCTGATCTGGCCATTGGACATGTACTCATAGACCAAGATCATCTCGGAGTTCTCATCACAATAACCGATCAGGGACACAAGATGCCTGTGCCTGAGCTTAGACAGCATCTGGATTTCGGTCTGGAACTCATTGATTCCTTGTTCTGACTGCGGATTCCCTCTCTTGACCGCGACTTTGGTGCCGTCGTCGATCTCTCCTAGGTAGACATTGCCGAAACCTCCGACGCCGATGATGGAGTTCGAGTCGAAGTTCTTGGTCGCTTCTTGTATCTCCGCGAACGAGAAGAACCGGCCCAATCCCAGGGTGGAGGAGTAGAAGTTGGTCTTGTGAGAACCCATTGAAGTCTTGCTGGACAGGAAGCTCGCGTCGCCGGCATGGAGCGGTAGCAACCAGGACGAGAAGCTGTTCCTCTTTTGCCAGTCTTGGGGCCTCTTATGCCACCTGAAGACCATCGCGCCGAGGCCAATGAATGCTCCGAACGCCATTGCGAATCCGACTGCCGCCACCGTGTTACTCGTAGATTTAGGGTCCTTCTTTCCGTCGACTCCGTATTCTCCATCCAAGCTGTTCACCGAGTTGCTCATTTTCAAAATCTCCACGCCGTTCAAGATTGCATTCACCGTGCCCGTGTCTTCATTCATCGGGCCGATCTGAATGCTCAGGCCACTGGCCATCAGGGTCGAATTCACGACGATGTCCTTGTAGTAAGGAATGGCCAAACCGCCCGTCAAGCTGGACAAATCGAGGCCCGACATCGCCATCTTTCCGTTGATATAGACATTGAAGTAGAGGTCATTGAGGGACTTGCTCACAACGTCGCAAAAATGCAACCGCACGACGTATCCGAAATCGGTATCGACGTTGAAATTCCACGTGATGTTGAAATTGGGTTGTTGGACATTGGCATTGGCCATCTCCACGGCGGATGCATACACAGCGACAGGTGCAATGAGCTTCGGAAAATCATCAGGATACTTGACGATGGACGAAGGGACGGACACGCGCTTAGCCAAGGACTTTTCCTTGAGAAACTGCGTATCCATGTCCCAGGATCTTCCGAGCGTGTCGTTCTGAGAAGTGATCACGGATCCCCCGACATTGAGTCGGTACACGACCTGGTAATTGAACAAGCTCAGACCTTTGTATTCCGTGACAGGGAAGAGTGAGGTGCCGCTGTTGGCGATCATGAAGTCTGGTGCAGAAACCACCTCGATGGCATTGATGAATGCCACAGAGTTCTTGACAGGAGCAAAATTCAGGGTCAACTGGGGGTTGGTCACGTTCAGCAGATACTCCTTGATTATGTAGTTAGTACTGTTATTTACGGAGAACCTGTGCAAGAGCACGACATCGTTGGTTGTGACGGTGAACATTGCGGTCTGGAGATTGAATTGGGTGCTGTTCAGGGGGAAGAAATGGAGCCTAATCCAATGCCACCCCGCGCTTCCCAGGTGAAAGGAATATGTGGCGTCGGAGTCGAACACCCGCGCTGTCAGATAAATGGGCGATGGGACATCGGCCGCAGGGACCGAGATTTGGATGTTGTCCTTGGCATCTAGGTATCCAGCAGAGTTCACGTCGGTCTTGAAGATTCTTCCATCGGGGAGGGTGGCCAAGGAGTTGGCTCCACAATCGATGAGGATGTTGTCTTTCGGAGAGAAGGCAGGCGTGGCAGCAGACGAGGCGGCAGTGGAGCCGCCGATGATGGCGAGGAGGAGGACCAGGAGGGCCGCCATGAGGGGTCGTGACGGCGATGTCGAGGGGGATAGAAAAAGAAGAGCGTTGACAGGTGTTCTGGGTTTATTTTCCATCTCCATCCCTCCTGGGTAAGGAGGATGAAACAGGGATTAGACTGGTCAGGACCTTGACAATATTAGTGGGTTATATCCATCTACAAAAATAGACAGGGAGAGGTGGGACTCTGTTCCCTATGGAGTTTGTTGCACCTTTGGTGTGAAGAGATGACAAGCTTTTCTTAGATATTGGAATGTTTGTGGAGAAAGATTTCCTTGTCCTAGAGAAAATTCCTGTCTTCAAATTTTGGGTGACCTTTTTTTAGCAAATCCAACAGTTTCATAGGAACAAACGTGGTCTCCCTTTGAAGGGGTCAAACACCTCTCTCTCTCTCTCTCTCTCTCTCTCTGATCGTTTGTAAAGTTTTGAGTTTTCAAGACATTGCTGTTGAATTGGGTTGTCAGGCATTGAGTCCAACTAACACGCCTGGAAATAGAAGGGTGCATCTCCGGTTACATCGTTCATGACAGACCGTGCATTTCACTGCAAGCCAATTGAGCATCGTAAATCTGCCCTCACAGACTTCCTCCGGGATCTTGAAACGTCTGTAGATGTATTCACATCGACTGAAACTCACAGGATACATGGTCGAGTGAATCCTCCTCCCCCTTTGAATTCTACGTAGTTGCAAGAGAAAAACAATGAGATTTGCATCCCAAAGTGAGCAGGAACATTAGTCTGCATCAATTGCGTCTCAAAAGAAGTATTCTGCATTGATGATTGGCGCTAGCCTCGTGCCAGATCAGATGATTCGGTAGTTTCTCCACAAGCTGCCCTTGGTACCATCATGCCAAATTCCTCTTGACGTTGACAGAGTGGAAGCTTGATGCTACAGCTTCAAGCTTCAGGTCTTTTTTACTGCTAAAACTTGCTTGGCATGGCGGCATTCGTTGGAGCTAGAAATAAGTTGCATTCTTGGACTGTTCAATCTGTATGGTCAAGTTCGCAGTCTAAGCCAATGTGAGAGAGTAACAGAAATCTTAAAGAGAAGATTGTATGTGACCTGCATGTTGAGTTTTGGTCTGATCCGCATGAAATACAAGATTAGTGGGTGACGGTTGTGATTATGTGCTGTGTATTGTTCTGTTTTCGGGACAAACCGAAGCTGTTTTTTCATGAATTGCATTTGGGACATCTACTAAAGTTATGTTTAAATAAGATCAAAATCTTTTTAAACCTTTCGATTATTAATTCATTTATTTTTAAAACTAAGTTCACTACCTCTAATTTCTCTATTCCGCTAATTTTAATTGCTCGATTAGTCAAAATTTAAGAGCGAGCGAGTACCTATCTGTATGTATCTAAATTTTCTTTGTAGTTATTAAAATTTTACATAGGAAAAGTATGTGTTTACTTGTCAGTGACAAGCAAACTTCCCATGAAAAGAAAAGTGAATTCGGCCCTATTAAAAGTTCACAACTTCTGGAAGATGACATCTTTTAGAGCATGGTAGGTATATCAAGATCCATCAACGAAATGGGTATACCAATGATGTGGCAAACTATGAATGGGCAATTAAGCACATCGACCTCTCTTAACACCCATTAACAATTTCTGAAAAGAAATCGTTCCCCGGAATAGAAGTATTACCAAACAGACTTTTAGGGGCGTGCATGATAAAATTCCTACTTCTCTATTTCTCCGTTTCTTAGAATAGGTTTGGAACAGAAATCTGTTTGGTAACGCAATTTGATATTTCTATTCCAGAAATAAATTTGAAAAAGAAATCAGAAGCTAAAATTTTTAACTTCTCAATTTTTGGAAATTTTTGGCATGCGCATCCTTAGTATACCTATTTTGTAACCAACACTAGCATTCTCAAAGTTCTACTTCTTGTTGAGCCCACAGATTTAACCAAAGCAGTCTCCACAAAAATGAGCAACCGTTTATCATATGAATCAGCAAAGCCAACAATCTGGAAGTCCAAAACCAGAAGGCTTCAAAAGATGTAGCCACATAAACATCCACAGTCGACAGTTCCATCTCGATCTTATTCGAAGGAAGCAAAACAAGGGCTTCAGTTTCATTTTCATGTCCCAGACTCACTAAGTTCCTAGTGGCTCCTCGTTTTGTTCTCCCACCACTCCAAGAACTTGACTTGTGCAGCCATGGTATCCAATCGGTACAGCTGCTTCGAATGGCTGGCGATTTCCTGTCCAAAGGTCCAGCCAAACACCGCCCCTGCTGCAAAGGATAGTCCAGCACCTGCCGGGAGGAACAAGAACGGTACCAAAGAAAGATAGAAAGAATTATAACTCCAGCCAAATTCCATTGACACCTTTCTAAAAGAGGCCGGTTATTTTAAAGTGAACTACTCTAGCTTCTAAACTAACCACGTGTCCTGAATTATACAATGTGAAACCAACAGAACAGACACAATGATGCCATACATGCTTTCAATATATCCAATAACCGGGTCCAATTGCAGATGAACTGTAACCTCCGAACAAGTACAACTGTCTAAGAAAAATGATGGATGGCATGCAACATTTCTAACCGCAATATCTAATAAAAGTAGAGCACAAAGGAAGGTGCTATACCTTCTTTTCTAGATACAACAGTAGTCAAAAAGTGCAGTGCAGAAAATGGGTGAATCAGCCATACCAGGTTTGAATAGTCTTTGCAAAAATAAAACATAATCCTTTCTGCTTATCATCAAGAATTTAGGAGCTTAATTAAACAAAATGGCAAGACGAAGAAAACTGAATTCCATTCCTCTGTTAAAAATGAGGCCATTAGAAGAAGATGCAAGAATGCTTAGCTTCCAGCAAACACTTGGAAGTTTCCCATGCTACAATCATTCAATACATCTTCAGTCTAGCACCTAAGAGGCAAGCGAGCACTTTCAATTGGCCCACAATGATAGAGGGGAAAGAAACACCCAATACTACAGCAGATAAATTTGGCAAGAGAAGCAGTAAAATACCATGCAAGCTCCTTGAATATTTCCAGGTAAAACCTGCTGTGGTCACTGCCCCAATCACACTTCCAACGGCCGCATAGTTCACTGCTTCCCTCGCTGTCTTCAGCTGAAAAGTAATGGAAATGAAGCTGTTACATACAGAATGCACACAGAGAAAAGCAAGATTTTTTCAAGTAAAAGCTGGCAAACATAATTTAACCATCTAACACTTAAACTTCCATCTCACAAATTCGTTGATGAGTATCGGCATACTTTAAGACACTTTAAAACTCAAGAAAAGTATCATAAAATCTCCATCATCTCTGCAGAACAAGCATTCACAGCTAGCAACAGAAAGCGAGCCAAAGCCAAAGAGCCTCACGAGGGCCAGTTATAAGAGAGAGCATAGTAGCTATTAGACAGCAGAAAGGCATGTCATTTCTTGCCATTATGATTTGGTAAAAAGCCAATGAAGGGACACTGAAGGTGGTGCAGGAACATAAATAATATGTTGCACAGTGATATTCGTTGAGCTGCAAAATTCTGAAATTCTGATATTGTTGTTTAGCAGTCAGCACAATTAAATGCCTCTTTCTGGATAAGCAACAGAAATCAGAGCACAGACGATTTGATACAACTGAAGTCGAAATGAGTTGATAGACATTAGTGGACCCAACAGATAAAAGTGACCACAAATTATACAAAATCACCATTCACCAGTTGCTGTCTCTTTTACTACCATCCCTTGCGAAACCATTTCCTCAATAGTGTTGCACATTAACAAACCAAAGGCTCTGCAAATTAATCAAACATATCTCCACAGTACATAGGTTCTTTTCCTGCTTGGCGACGGGAATTCCGAAAATTGCAAGGCTCTTTTGTATGGGGTCGTGCATATTGAGGTACTAATCAAAGATCATCAGCTAACAGCTGTAACAGTCTAGTAACTAGTAAAAGGCTGAAGATAATACCAGAATTGTTCAAGCGCAATCATGGAGCAAATGAACAGCACTAGAGGCAAACCCACTTTGACAAAGAGCAGATGGATAACAAGTAACCACACTCATTGAACTGGAACTACAACTCAAGAATCATTCTTCCATGCATCTCTATCACTGACACCCCTTCAAAAAAAAAAAAAAAAAAAAGAACAACTGGAGATATTGTCAGTTGTAGACCATCCCATACCGAGACTCACAGTTTTGTCCTTTGGCATATAGGCAAGCACTTTCCTGTAAGATCACCCATAATGGCTCTTGTGAAATAGTAATCTTTTCTCTTTACTATAAGATAAGTATATTAACAATATCAACAGGTTTTGATGGAATGACCAAATTCCCAAATTTCACGGCTTTCTAATCGGAAGCCATTCCTCGATCAGTGTAATAAAGGAACGGATTTTCTTGACCATGTATTCCCATACACTAAAACCTCGAGCCACATCTTTTCACTCGCATCATCGTATCGGTCCGTCACACCATCTAAAATCAAAACAACGCAGGAACGATCCGAAAGACAACGACCGGCACAAACACCAAAACATATATCGACGAGAAGTCACTCCAGTCGAACCGCACGCCACAATACTGAAAGACCGATCAGCACTACCAAAGTCTCCAACCAAACTCGACGAAGCTAAAACAGTCACGGCACTCAAATCACTCTAAGACAGCATCGAACGACATCGGCTCAATCGATCAAATCCCGCGACGAAACAAACGGATCGAAATCATCCAATCGGATGCGAGCGACGGAGAGAGAGAGAGAGCGAGCGAGCGAGCAGAAGAAACAACGGGAGAACGAAGGGAGAGAGAGAGAGAGAGAGAGGTGGGGGTGGGGCAAATCCATCAGGTATGAACGAGCGAGCAGGGATGGTGATTACGGTGGGGCCGTGGACGGGATCGGAGGCGATGAACTCGTCGACGTCGGAGGAGGACCAGGAGGGGAGGGGAGCGTCGCGGTCGGTGAAGCGGGTGTAGTTCTCCATGAAGGAGAAGCGCTCCCCCCAGAAGTCCTTCCACCCCTCCCAGTGCTTCCTGAAGAAGGACTTCGATTCTGCCATTTTCTCAGTCGCCGCCGCCGCCGCCGCCGCCGCCGATCGGAGCGCAGATAGCGATGGTCGAGATAAGCTCAAACCTCACTCAGATTCCTCTCTCTCTCTATAGGAGCCGGCGAGAGAAAATGGAAGAGTCCGAGGCTAAAACTGGGATTTTCCTTCTTGAGGTCATTCCAGTACCAGTTTGAAGGGGAAATCTAATGATTGGAAAATAATTACCCAAATTCTCTTATAATTTCTATTCAATACTTTAACTTTTCAATATCTTAACATGGCTCTTGAATTATATGAAAATATTTAATAATATTTTTTTATTAATTTAAATTTAAAGATAGTATTAAATGTTTTCATAATCTTAATTCAAAAATTAAAGAACGAAATTACATATGAAGTCAATATTGAAAGACAATTTACATCATTTCCCTTTAACGATTGTCTTGTGCAAAGAAAAGTAAATCACTGATTTTTCATTGTCATTTGATTAATGGGGTGTAACTTTTAATATGGTACTTGTCTAAAAAAAAAAAAAAAAAAAAAAACTTCTAATATTGTAATGCCCGATTTGACCTATAACTAAGATTGTCCGGCTCAGCTTGTGCTGCCGGCATGGGGGAGAAAATCCAATTTCTTTCTTCCTCTTTATTAAAAAAAAAAAAAAAAGGAGTAATAGCCATAGCCATGAAAGACGGATGGGGTTGACCTTTCGCAATGGTAGGCGACATTTTCCGTTAATTATTCCTCTTTGTATGCGTAGGTACTCGGTTTGAATGTCGTGGATAACCTTATGCCATACTGGAATTCCTCGATTTTCATGAGGAAAAAGCGATCCCCATCAAAATGTCTGCATCAACAAGATTCAGTCTTTACTCTCAAGTTTGGACCACAAGAGGCATTGTCAAAGGACTCAAACCATGGATTCTGTCCCTACGAATTTCTTGACCTCTTGCATAATACTTGATGCCCCCTAATTTTGCATTAGAATCGCGGTAAAGCACTAAAGAAGCCGATGATTACGCCTCGCAATGGTAGATTTTGCTCTTGGCATCGACGTAGTGCAGCATAGTATGCCATGGCCAAAAATTCGTCGACAAAAGACATTGTCAAGAGGCAACATGCGGCGTACTCTCACAGACAATTCGTTGCAGACTCAAGGAAAGAGGCGAAAATATACATAGGAAATGGCCCTTCTTCAACGTAAAAAAAAACATCTTCATCGCTTTCTCTTCGCGGCAGGAGTGGAACCCGACCCCCCTCGCTTAGCTGCGGTGGCTGCTGATCCACCTCTTCCTCTTCCTCTTCCTGCTGGTTTCTTCTTTGCACTCGAGTTCTCATTACCCTTCAAGTCCAATTCCACTTTGATAGCTACGCAAGGAAATAAATAAACAGAGGCTCTAGTCAACACAGAGAACACAGACGAACTCCCGCCAGTGCTCGGGAAAAAAAGTCCGATGATCATATTACCTTTAGAATTTAGTCCCTCGAGGTCCAATTGCAGCTTCTTCTCACCATTAGCAGCATCCTCTGCAGACCACGAGAAGCGGAGAGAATTACTAGATACCAAAAAGGGACAGGGACGCTACAACCAAGCATCAGTTGAACCCAGGAGAATACTTTAAGAAGAGTTTCTCTATCGGCTCTACAAATGCTTACTACCAAAAAAAGTGGCGAGAAATTCACAATGCAACACAAAGGTGTCACAAAGTATCCCCTTGATTCAGCATGAAATGCAACACAAAGGTGTGGTGTTGAACCTAAACCCAATATCCCCGTACGTCAATGGAAACCACTCTTTTCTACAATAAGGAATCCCAAACTCTAACCATCTCCACAAATTCAAAGATTTTCTTGAAGCCAAGATTTCAAAAGAAATTTCTACTCGAAGAAATTGTGACCTGGGGCATTATTCAACATGTAAAACAGTACCCATTCATCAACATGAAAAAAAATGTAAAAAGCAGACTTTGGCCTCTTTATACGTAGCAAGGCCAACAAAAAATTATGTCTTTAGATTTACCTTGGTCTTCCGTTTCAGAAGAGTTCTCCTCTTCACTTTCTGCCAAGGCATCACCATTTTGCTCTCCCAATCCATCATCAGACGGTTCTAAAATAGCTGCAATCCTCTTTTTAGGCGCTTTCTTTACTCCTGGTAGTGTAACTAAATCTGCAGCTCGTACCATCCTGGACCTGCTGCTTTCATTATACGACCTGGTCAGGGCAGATTTGACAGCTGGTGGAATGCCATCTAAGGGATTTGGATGCCCCTGAAGGAAAGAGGCACAGAAATGCATGAGCAAAGCTTAGAAGCATAAGCCGACAAGAGAGCAGGAATGAGTACCTTAGATTTTGATAGCTCCACCATAGTATCAAAGTCTTCCTGACTGATTGAATATGAATTCATGAACTCCACAACTTCTGCAACAGCTTCATCCTGTTCAGAACAACACATGATAGCAACAATAATTTTCCCAGAAACTCATTAAAGCAACAAAATTGAAAAAAAATCAGCTAACCAACCTTAGGCAGCTTTCTAAGAGGATCAGTCAATCTCTTAAGGAGGAGGGACAGGTAGTCAACTCGCAAAGATTCCCTGAACAGTACAATTAAAAAATGATAACCACATAAAACATAAGGTGAACCGGCCAGTACATTCCCATAAAAACTCTAAGATGACATAAGTACCAAAAAAAAAGATAAGAAGATAATTTCACTTCACTTTTGGACCATTTTGTACAAATAAAAGAACAAGTTTCCCCAGTAAAACAATATTACCTTCCAGAATTAGATTCACGAGAAGCAAGAATATGATCATGCAGATCGTCCAAAAGTCGAAAATTTTTGCCCATCGTTGAGTTCTTTCCTAACCAGCCACCGAATCTGTTGAAATTACGCTCACCCTGAAAGCATCAAGAAGAAAATGCAACATTAACATCCAAATTTATGCAACTTAAGTAAATCGCTGAAAGTATGTGAGGAAGCAGGATTTTCTTGTACAACAAAAAGAGAGATCCACCTATGGAACTCACAATTCTAGGACAGAAAACAAAAACGAAAATTGGCAGAGATAACACGGATATTTGCAACTGCTAATCACACAGGCATCCACATATCTTGTGATCAGTAGCTATCACTTATTCTTAGAAATGATATGCTGGCATATTGCCCATCAGGATTAAGATATTGTCAGTGAGTAAAGTACCTGTTCTAGTGTCTCCCTTTGCCCATGCATCAACGCAGCACTGAATGAAAAGCGATATGATGAGAAATTTGAAAGGAGCATACAAAAACATCTTGAGAAATATGTAACACCAACTCCAGCTTATACAGAAAACATACGGGATTATACAAGAAGCAAGGCAACTAGCTTGAGAGAGCTGCCATTGGCGATATCTTCGTATCTGTACATTTATAATGTCCCCATCGGCAATAGATTCAGCAGCCCGGGCAATTAAGGACATGCGTTTTATCCCATTATCATCCTTACCACCAGCAAGAGGTCTGTAATTCATATAATTTTCCTGAGGCACATTTAACCACTTATATGAGAATACAAGATATAAAGATTCTCAAGAAAAAGTATTCCATAAATGTGCATCCCAGCACGAGCAAAATAGAACATTAAGGCAAAATGAGACAAGGGCAAGTGCGAGCAGAATAGAATCCGAGCTTTTACAGGAGGTTACTTGAGGCAGATACAATTCCAGAGTAAGGTCTAAACCTGGGGAACTACTTATCTATTTCTTATCTACCTCGAATTAACACACCACATCCAAGGGAATAAAATTAAAGAAACCTGTTCAGTTGAAAAGAGTGAATTTTCAAAGCTATATTTGTCACGCCCCGAACCCTGAGCATGCTAACATCCCTCAACGGTCGATAAATTGCAACGTCCCAGAACTCATCGCTGACCCATTTTTTTTATCTTTCGATTAAGCATAAGTGAAAGCATTTAATACATCAACCAACACCCAGTCAAACATAAACATAGGGATAGTAAAGCAGTATTGACCCTTGTAAATCCTTATATTTGAGGGATCATCCCTAATCGAATTTTCTGGTCTTTCACATTTTAATCCTTTAAGGCCTCACCCAATTGATAGGTTAACTCATGAGTGATCAATTCAAAGTAAATTAACTATCAATGCATTGGTGGAATACCTATTTTATATATTTCGAACGGGGCCAAATTTCAGGATATCATAATATTTGATCTTCATGTTCATGTAAAAAATATGACCTTATATTGGCGACTACTATTTAAGTCGATGTACTTACTTCTCAGCCACACCGAAACATACATAAGGGTAAGTTGATGGTCACCAATCGGAACATTCAAGATATTGGTGAATTGGTGTTGCCTTTGCAAACAGGTAGTTGAATCCATGGTGCTAAATGTGGTTGGTCAAAGATGCTTTGGGATTTGATCTTGATGGTGGGTATTCAATGGGTAAGTTTGAAGTAAATACAAGATGAGCTAAGAGTGTCATTGGGCATATGCATTATCAAAAGAAGAGGAAGAAGATTCAGGTGATTTTTATAGCAAATTTTTGGCTAATTTGGAGGGAAAGAAATAGCAAAATCTTTAGAAAATTAGCAAATTATATGAAAATTAGGTATCCTTGGCCTTCTACTTTGAATGTCTGGTATATGTGGAGAAAAGTCTTCATGCCAACGCAATTTCCTTACCTAGTGGACTCCTTATCTTGTAGTTAATTTGGCATAGGGGTTGTTATCCTGTCATTAATTTGCAGAAAAAGATTTCCTTTTTTCAACTTTGCGCCAATCGAGCCAGGTAATTACCATGACGCTTGACTTATATTGATAGTGCAAAAATGTAGAAACTGCGTTCTTCTGAAACTTCCCTTTTTCCCTATTCATCAGGTAACTCGCATGACCCAACACGGAGAAAAGAGATAACTCAACAACATTTGAGCAGAGCAGCCAAAATTTGGCATGCTCATGCCCATTTAATTCCATTTGTTTGATCATTCCAAAATGTTCCGCCTTTCATACCAAGACCAGCCTGAATGTGGTATACTAAGTAGGCTTTTTGTTTGTCCAGAAACAAAATGCTTCCATAAAAAACGCACAATACCTATTAAGTGTGTCACGTAATAAATGTGTTAGTCCCTGTCAAGGCATAAACCGTGCTGTACAGATTGTTATTGATGCAGGACACAGAACATAAATAATGCCAGAGTCTAAAGATATCAGAAATGTTAAGCTTATTAAAAAGATGTCAAAAACATACCAGGCCACATGGGCCCCACGCATGCTTGTGTCAGGCTCTTTTAGTTATCTAATATAGTATTAATTGAAAACCTAAGTGAGAAATGCAGAGTGCCCAGTCCAAATCATTAGGTAGCTTTCTAGAAAAATTAAGGAATTTCAGAAGAGAGGTCCCTATCGATGAACTACAACACTATGATACCAGAACCAAATTTTTACTATGAAGCTACACCCAAAATCAGTAGATATGACAAATAGCAACAACAAAGTTTTCAACTGCCTAAGACAAGGTTCAAAGAGAGTAGGTGAAATTCATAGATCATCTTTCTTCAAATTAAATATACCTAAAGTTTTTTCTTGATTCAAATTCAAGTTTTTTCTTTGGTGTCACTCTGCAAGGTGAAAATTCCTTTGGCAGTGCAAAAGTTACCCCCCCCAAAAAAAAAAAAATACAAATAAATAAAGCAAGGAACCTGTATAAGAAGAGGGACCAAATCAGGATCACTCATGCTGAGGTCGATCCGCTCATCCATTCTTAATTTGCCCCCATTGAAGCCAAACAACCTAGGATCACGTAAGTACACATAAATAACACTGCTACCATGCTAGGAAAGTTGTCACCAAGAAAGAAAAATAATAAAGAGGTGAGAAACTGGTGAAGTCATACTTATCGACAGCTGTGAAGGGCGATATATCTTCATCTTTTGCACCGCTAAGAAGGCGCTGTTTCACATCATCATAGTTGATCGCTGACATCGAGAGACTCATATACTGCAATTGATTGAGTGCCAAACGGATATCTCCATTAACTCTTTCAGCAAGTTCCTCAAGAGCAATCTGAATCAATCGAAAGGTCAGAGTCAATCCATTAAGTCAGGGAGAGAACTCTTTGCAGAAAAAACCTGATAAAATTGCTCAAGAGTCAAAAGTACACAACCATTTTACTATTGTTTTTTATATCGGAACAGTGGAAATATGACATCCTGCCAATTGCACATGCCAATTGTGGTATTTCAAATAAGCTTCCAATTTCTCATGATAGGAAAGAAAAAAACTGCTCCCCTAAGTCCATGCAGTAAAAACCATTCACAATTTCCACACGCATTCTCTTGCAAGGGACATCTAAGTTCAAGAATCTTGTATCCCTGAAAATACCTCTTTAACTTGAAGGCCTTCTGCTTGAGCTATATGCATTAACCTCTTTGCCATCTATCAGATGAAAATATAAAGAATGAAGATGCATTAGAAACTCATAGCAATTTGGACTAAATAGGCCCTTCCTGACAAAGATTAAATCATAACAAAGAGCTAAGATCGTCACATAGGATACAAACATTGTGTTGCAAGGTTGCCAACAGTGTCTGCGAGGGAAAAGCAATAGTAACAGAAAAGAAGAAAAAATTCACCAAAATACCCAATACAACAAGTCACCTTAAAGTTAAAAAATGCAACAATTATATTTCATTTTATTTAGATTGCGTGCCTATCAAGGCCAAGACAAATTTTAAGTTCTCGTTCACTTGAAGAGACTTTTTTCTTGAGTTTAGGAAACTTAATCCCAAAGGAGCAGCAGGCACCAAACACTCACCGGTCAGCAAGAATACATTTACCAGCCAAAAAATATTATGAGACTACTAGCCAAGTTAAATAGCTTACGTTCTTCATTTCAAAAATAGAGCGCCAATTCTAGCTATTAGGGATAGCTTAGATACATACTGAAACCTCCACACAAATTCAAATGAACTAAAATATTAGAATTAGATCAAATGCATGAAAGTTATTGAGATGGCCAAGTGGGCTTATCAAACTAATTGCATTGAACATCATAACATCAATAATATCCTACGAAAATGATATGACTAACTCTATGATAATTTCATTCACCAAAGGGGAACAGGAGAACCAGTTGCTTTGTAGGTTTGCAACGTTCAGAAGCATATGGTAGTTCAAAAGAGAGATGGTCAAATAAGCTCACCAAGTTAAGTGCATTGAACATGATAGTGCAAATCAGATTCTAAAGAAATAGATGTATGATAAATCTCTTAATTAAAAGAATGGGAGGACCTGTTGCTTTGTAGGTTTCCGAAAGTTCAGAAGCAAGCAGTAGTTCACAAGACTTTTCAATTTCTGACTGTAGCGATCATTACAGATGCAAATAATTGGAATTTTGGAGATCTTTATGCTGGCAATAAGATCTGCAACTCCTCCTCTATCTCCAGCAGACATTCCATCGACCTCATCCATTATAAGGACGGATTTGGGATGTTTAGACCTGCAACCAAAAAACAAACCTTTGACATTTCTCGCTACTTTCTGCCACATGCACAGAAGAACAAAGAATTCGTGACTAACCAATCCATGTTGACACTTAGGGATTCATTGCTCACGAGTTCCTTAATGGAATTGGCATTGCTGCCTCCTATCCCTTTAGAGATCTTGCTGTCAGCCTTCCCACGACTATCACTAGCATTCACCTGAAAATTGGATAAAAAGACAAAAAGGGTAAGTAAAAGGAAGAGATGGAGGGCAAGAGGTTGACTTTAGAAATCAATAACACATTACCTCAACCGCCTGAAAGCCTAGCATCTTGCAAACCACTTTTGCTGACGTAGTTTTGCCAATACCAGGAGGTCCACTTAACAGAACAGCTTTCTTAGCGCTAGGATCAGTTTGTTTTTTCCCCTTACCTTTCTTTCCAGTATCAAGAAACTGTTCATTCCAATGTGCCAACCAGTTATGGAGCTGAGTTACCTGTCATCATTCGAACTTTAACCATAAAGATGTGCAGATATTTAATTATTTTAATGTGACCACAGTAGAGTACAAAAAGGAAAGATGATGCACCAGTGACTGATTTCCAATGATGTCATTTGGAACTTTTGGCCTATACTTTTCAGTCCATGTCAAAGAAGACGGTTTAGTAATTTGATGTTTCTTCAAAGCAGCACGGGAGTCTGATGCCAAACCTTGAGGGGATACACCTGTTGCCAACAAAGGCTTGTAAGAAAGGCTCTCCAGTGAATTATACCATACAAAATGACTGGCAGGACTGGAAACAGACGAATTAAAAAAAAAAAAAAAAAGACAGACCGGAATGAGCTGATTTTGCAAGCTAAAAACCTGCTTAACAAGAAAGTTTCTGCAATTATGAGTACCAACATTTTGTTGCATGTGGTGCAAAAAAGTTATGGCGCCAAATACTGTTTTCAAACAAAATACACACATTCTGCAGCTCATGATTGGCCCAATTGTCATTTCATCAACCCGTACATCTTTAAAAATATGATAAGATCTTAAGTAATTTAGTTTTGTACCCTGTGAATTTCAAGGTATTGCAGAATACCTTTTAATCAATTAAGCATGATGTCAAACAGCAACCAAAAACAGCTCCTAATAATCGTACTCTTAGTTAGTACTGCTCTTGCCAACAAAACATGACCTTGGTTTATGCTCATCAGTAGTGGAAGCCAGAATTACCCAAAGTGGAAAAACAAATGCAACGTCAGATATTCTCCATTCCAGGCAAAAAGCCTCGACAGTCTAAGACTGTTTTTGCGTGTCCCAAAACTAAATTTACTTGAATAGTTCCAGTGGCATTTCAAGCCAGGCGTGTTATCCAACAACTCTTCTCATACATGATGTTCTTGTGGCATGTTGTTTACCAAAATTAATCTGGAACTCATGCATTATCCCAGGGTTTAGAGCATGCAAATTCGTTGTTTTTTCCTAAACTCCTCAACCAAGGATATTTATAATTCTGTATTTCCTTTGCTTGCCATGCCATGACCTGAAGACTTTTTTGAGATTCATTTAAGCAGAAAAGGACTTGAATGAGCACAAATATTGTCTGGAGAAATGAAGTGATGTAAAAACAGCATAACACACAATATTGCATAGAAGGATGACCAATAAGGAACAAAGATCTATTAAGGCATACTTTTCGGGTCAATTTTTGGTGGAGTTTTCTTAGTCAAAGATGGCACAGCTTTCTCTGTACTACTGGACTTCTCTTGAACAGGTGTTTTTGTATGAATTGATGACCGGATCAGATCAAACAAACCATCCTCCGTGAGAAAAGTTGTTCTGAATCATAGAAATGAAAACCACAAATGAGCACTGCAAACTAACTGTTTTAATACTTTAATAAAGACTGATATCCAGAGAAAGTACCCGAGCTCTTTCGCCTTTGCGGATTTCCGTCCTTCGATATCTTCATCACATAACAGGTAATTCTGGCGACAGAATTAGGAAAGTAAGTAACTCAGATTCAAATAACACTCTTAATACTAAATCATGAAAGGAATATGAGATGACCGTCTTCTTGCTGACTGATCCGGTAACACGACCACCATGGCGTTTAATTAGATCCTCTGCTTCTTCTCTCTCCAAACTGAAAAATTGTAAATGTGCCACTAATTAATCTACAGATACATAAAACATTGAAAGCATAAGCAACCAAGAAAGAGACATCCTCACATGTTAAGATAATCAGAAATATACAACTGGGTATTTGGAAACAGAATTTATAACTTAGAGAAAGGGGGAAATGATTGGAAGTACCTATCAAGTGTTCCGCTGATTACAAAAGTTAAACCTGCTAAACAATCTGGAGCACCTTCAGGGACTTCCTGGCACATAATGAATTAAAAGTAAACAATATAATTAATTACAAGAAAGCATTGTATTCCAAAAAAATAAGAAGATATTGAGGATAATGAGCATATTTTACCTTCTGTCCCTTATGAGGAGGATCTTTCCTCTCTCCAAAATTCATAAATCCACCTCGTCCACCACCACCCCTGCCTCTTCCACCAGCTGGAGCGGCAGATGCACCTCTACCACCACGACCCCTTCCACCAGACTTAGGGGGAGATTTAGCACACTTATGATCATCATCGTCGCTCTCTTCAATATCTACTGGTTTCTTTGGAACTCCCCTACCAGAACCAGACTTCAGTTTCTTGCTAGGTGTGACATCAGATGGTTTATTAGGAGTGGACAAGACAAAGTCATCGTCGTCGTCATCGTCATCCTCAACTGTGTGCATTTTTTTATGAGGAGGCGGTTTCAGAGATCCTTCGGTATCCTTTTGAGGTTTTCTTTTGGTTGAAACCTCTTCTGATTCTATTTCATCTTTCGGCTTCTGCTTCTCTGCAGGAAAATACTTGCTGGTTTTCCTCCTAGCTGAATTCTCCTGAACCGGATGCACCTGAATTTTTAATAAGCAAGTAAATATATCAATTGCCAGCTAAGTTCCTGCTTTAGGATTTTCACTCAATCAATGCATGCTTCCTTGTTTTCCTCATGAGAATTCATTTTGTCGAAGAAACAACCTGATCATTGAGAAGTATTTTTCAACCAAAATTCAGATTGTTTTGCAGTAATCCCTCAAACAACCCAAAGAAGAGACAAAAAGAATGGCATAATGAGAAACCTGGGGAAAAGAAAAAAGACGGCTATGCTTAATTATCTGACCAGGCTGCCTTTCCACGATAGGGAATTGAACATTAGAGAAGAAAGCTTGGTATTTTTCCTCTCAGAGTTAAAATTAAACTAACCATCCTGTCTGACACCATTGAATGCTTATGACCTCTGCAATTCGAGGATACATACGCATCCGAAGAAAAACACCAACTCATTCGATCTGCCCTTTTCCTTTTCTTTCTTCCCCCAATATTCAACTGCTAATTTAAGTACACAAATCAAAACACCAAGGAGAGACACACCAGTTACTGATCAACAGCAAACAGATAACAAGGAATGCACTCACAGGCTTATCAGGCTGAGACTTTGCCGGAGGGGTCTTTCCCGAATCGCTCGACCCGGGTTTCCCAAGCTTTGCATTGCCATTGCCTTTGTCATGCGACTTCATAAACCACTTCCTGATATCCGACTGCAATCCCCAAAAACAGTCCGTAGATTTCCATCAGCACAATAATACACCACAATGTCAGCAACCCACAGCTAAAAAAAACAATTTTTTTCCGCCTCGGCCAACAATAGCTGAATAATCAGGAACGCAATTTCGCACTCAAAAAAAAAAAAAAAAATTGCGACCCAATTCAGTTAACCCCACCGTCTCCGGACACAGGCGGAGAGCACAAGAACCTGCAGGCATCGCAACCCATTCGCGAAACGACCAAAAAGAACGGACTTTAGAACCCTAGCTACTCACCATGGCTGAGCTCCTCGACCAGTCCGCGACGTTCTGGCGAAGGAAGGAACGTGGAGAGATCGGCGAAGCGGCGGCGGCAACGATTCAGGCAGGCGAACGAGGAGGAGGGAAAGGGCCCAGGGAGCGACGGCGACGGCGACGGCGACGGCGACGGCCTGCGGCGGTGGAATGGCGGGACTCGAGCCCTGGTTCGACGCGAGGTTTTGCCGAGACGAGAAGGCACGAGAGAGGAAGAGAGAGAGAGAGAGAGAGAGAGAGTGGGGTGTGGGCTGGAAGGCAGAGGCGAGTCGAGCGAACTCAGCACTGAGTCGGAGACTCGGAGCGACTCCCGCCGGATTCTACCCCTGCAGCTTCGCTGCTTCCCTTGCGCAAGGACGACAGCGCCTTCCCTTCTTGACCGGCCGCTTCAATTCTTCTTAAGCCTCTTTTCCAAAAATCTATCACTTATATTATTTTAAAATAATTATTTAGGGCGTGCATGGAAACGTTTCTAAGAAACGTTTCCGGCACACTTTTGTACAGAAAGTGTGCCCGAAAAAAAAGGAACAGAAACGCGTTTGGTTGCGTTTTGTTTTTTTTTTTTCGGAACGAAATAGAACGAAAAAGAAACGAAAAAAAGTTGTTTCTTCAGAAAAGAAACACTTCTCGGAAGAACAAAAGAACAAAAACGAAAGAAACAAAAGAACAAATTCGGAACAAAGCGAAGAATTCTTCGTGCGTGCTCGTCGTCGCTCCTCTCGGCTGAAGCTTCGTTCTTCCGTTTCCGGCGTGTCTTCCATCTCTCCGGCGGCTCCCACTCGGCTGACTCTCCGGCGACTCCTCACTCCGGCGACTCCAGGTACGTTTCTGGTGCTCCTCCTTCTCCGGTCAGCGTCGCTCCCCGTTCGGCGCTCCTCCTCCGGTCAGCGTCGCTCCCCCTTCGGCGCTCCTTCTCCGGTCAGCACTGCTCCCCTTCGGCGCAACAGATCTGGGACGGCTCGCTCGGATTGCTCGCCCAGATCTACCGTGCCGAAGGGGAGCAACGCTCGCTCGAGAGCGAGCTGCAGCTCGATCTGCAGCTGCTCGAGCAGCAGCTCGAGCTCGAGCCGCAGCTCGCTCGAGCAGGTCGCTGGAGCTGCTTGAGCTGCAGCTCCAGCGAGCTGCAGCTGCTCGAGCAGCAGCTCCAGCAGCAGCAGCTCGCTCGAGCAATTGCTTCCTTTCGTCCACTCTCAGGCGTGCACATTCGTTCTCCTACTCTGTTCATTCTTCTTTCCCCTGTTCCGATGTTTTCTTTGATCGATTCGATGATGTGCCAGTACCTTCAGATTGAATTTTCATTTTGAAAGTTTTTGTGGGTTTATGTACGTCGGGGTGAAGTATCGCTGTCGAACTTTACGCCCAAAGCGCATGGATCGATTGGAGATTTTTAGGGATGAATGGAAACTCGACATATGTCGGTTAGGGCTCAAGAAATCAGGAGGAGCAAGTCTTTGCAAATGGCTTTGTTCCGGGTCTGATTCGCTGATTCGCGCTACGAATGCTGATACGATCCCCATTCGTTTGGGGGATCATGACGTATTTTTTTGGCAATCTGCACCTTGTTATGTGCTGTACGTGTGCGAATGGAGTCTGGCTTTGTACTGTGAATTTTGCTCCAGTCAAGAAAGTTCCGACTTCAGACTTCATATTGGGTTTCATCAATTGAAAAGCAGGGGAAAGCTAGCCATAAAGGGCAGCATGCTATCGCCTTTATGATTTTCTTTTAGCTATCTTTAAAGATCAAGGATAGGATGATGGCAAGTTATCTTTCAATCTTGCAATCTGAAATGTAATTTGTTCGGAGGGAATAATTGCTAAATATGTCATCTCCTGTTTTCGATCTTTTTTATCAGTCACATGGTTGTTCTGTGCTTTTCCTGTTAATATTCTCTTTCTTTTTCCTCTGTTGCATAGTTTTGAATGCGGCACTGAATTTTACGTTGAAGGCGAAAGCCGGAACTAGTTAACCAAGAACTGTTGCATCGGTTGATGGGGATATCCCGAAACGGAAAACATGATCATTGGCTATGGAAATGGTGAAGGAGGCTGATACAATGGAGCTTGAGTGGCGGAAAGTTTCTGCCGTTCATGATTGTCCACCAGGATATTGGACCTTTTGCTCTGAAAATTTATTTTTAGAACCAGCGGCTGATGCAAGTGACGTCAACAGCATTCGGGAAGGAGGAGAATACAGCCTAGACTGTTCATATGTTCTGGGAGGTTCTGGAGTTGGAACTGAGCCTCAACCTCTCAAGGCGTCTAATGTCTCTCCTTGCACGAGTAGATGCTTTAGAATCTCAGTCGGGAAAAATGGGAGATGGGCTAATGCAGTTGACAGTTTACACTTGGTCAATGAGGACGAAGCAGCAATTAAATCTCTGCGGGCCTGGGATAGTAATGGGACGAGTTGAATTTGCAGAAGCTACAAAGTTTGAGTGCTCTGCTATTGATGCTAGAAGGAGGAGAACCAAAGTGGAGATATTACGCACGCTCCATACTTGGTACAGGAAGCTCTCGTATGAAAGAGAAGCTAAGTCCATAGAATAGAGATGGCTTGACCTTCAAGCACAGAAAAATTCATATGGCATGTTTATCCACCCTGCAAAGCAAATACTGGGTCCTGTGGAGCACACAATGATGATCTAGATGGCTGGATGCACAGGGAGGCAGAAGGCCAGAAACTCAAGCAAGGTAACCTTGCTCTGAAGAACAGCATATCTGCAAGGAATCTGTGAGGGTGTTCTGGGAGATGAGAGAGAGAACAGAATCTGACTCTGCCGATGCAAGAACATAGATGGGGGGTTATATATATATGACTATATCTGGGGCAGGAAAAGAGCCCACACGGCGTCCTCATACTCAAGTTCGTTTGGATCGGATTCCTGGCCAACTAGACCTTGTTAGCAAAGCAGTGGAACTAGTGTGGAGTGCAGGTGCATCTCTGTTCAGAAGATATTTCACAAGGTAAAGATCTAATTCCTAATCGGCTGTAGACACTATCAACGATGAGAAGCCCGCCATTTAACTACATAACACCGGCGGTATCTATCCTGAATGGTTCCGACCCACCCTGGCGATGATTGTGATTGCTCTGGAGGTTGCTAGGATTCAGGAAATGTCCTTGTATCATCAAGAAAGGGGGGACATCCCAAATGACCACAATGGAGCTTGCGTAGAAGTCGGAGTAATTTAAACTGTGTTATACGAATGGGGGATTTTGATTTCGACATCTACGGGACTGTGACGTGATTCTCCACCCGCAGCTGCTCTCCTGACCTTCACGACAAACCCCTCCATTACGATCACGGGAACAAGAGACTGCCACAGTTGGTGTTCTTAGCTGCTGAAAACATTCCACCTCTGCAGGAGTCGACAATCTCGTACCATAACATCAAGACAGCCCGATCAGGTTTGTGATTCCGATGGAAACGCTGAGAATGAAAGTTGCTGCTATTTTGATTCTAGAGCGTCGCGGGTGAATGTGAGAAAAACTGATGGAAGAAGAAACTTTTCACGTCATGGAGAACTAACTTGGTGTTGACCTGGGATGGTTCCCGTCCAAGCTCTGGAAAAGCTTCCCAGGGGCGTGCGCACGCGATTCACATTTCGCGCATGATCCTCGCATGTTGCTTTAGAAAGTCAGTATGATTCCCCAGCTGTTTTACCGTTGTCGTGTTGGATGCACGCGAAAAGGCGACAAGGCATGCGTGATTGCCTTGTGATCACTCTCAAATGACAATCAGTTTGATATCATTTACTGCGGCATGAATTTGTTATTATCATTTTCCCATCTGATGGAGCCTTGAGTTTTGGTTTAATTTTCTCTAGACTTCTTTTTTTCTCAATTGATGATTGATCCTCATCTGCATGTAACCAAGTCAACGAATCTTACTCGTGACTGAACCGAATCATAACATCATAATCACATGATAATTGATATTGATGATAACAACCAGTGACCAAATTACATAATATAAACAAGAATCACAGGGATAAAATATCGATATTTAGAATCATGAGTTTAATTGTAAAATATTTGAATAGCTACTCTAGCATTGTATAAAAAAAGAAAATGGGTGGGCGCATAAGAGGATGAAATAGCAAGTTTGTAAGAGAAGTGTGAATTAATAATTTCTGCTTTGAAAACTTTGTCCTCTTATACTTTAATAATGTAGGGTATCTTTTTTTTTTTTTTTTTTTTTGGTAAAAAAATTGCGGGGTAATTGAAATAGGCTTTAAAAGGGATATAAATCTCACCATTCTATTTGTAGCGTTAAATAAATTAATTAGCAGCACTATTTTTCCAAAAGACACAAGGATCTCATTTCTTAAGCTTAGCAAAAAGAGGAAAAAAAATAAATCACGGCAAAACAAAAGCAATGTGCTAAAAATGTTTGTCTTCACTAACCATGAACAAAATAAAATTAATGAGCATTTTATAAGAATGAGAATTCAATATCAATTTTAAACTTTATTAAAAACATGTTTTTTAAAAAAAATAAAAAAAATAAAAAACAGAAATTTTTTTGTCGTTTACCAAACGTGTTTTGCTCTTTTTCTATTCTAAGAACGAAATTGACTACGGATTACCAAACATGTTTACATTCTTTTTATTCCAAGAACAGTTTTTTTTACACTTACCAAACACGTTCTTTTGTTCAAAAGCGTTTTAGAACGTAAACACTTTTTTATTTACGTTCCCGGGAACAAAAAAGAATGAAGTGTTTCCATGCGCACCCTTAGTGAAAAACAATTTTATTACTAATAATAATTTATATCTAAATAATAATTATCATTATATATATATTTTTTGTAAATGATACAAGTTAGTTGTAAGAAAATACAATTTGAATCGTTCAATTTCACAAAATAAATGAGTCTAGAAATAACTAAAAAAGAATTTTTTTACATTTTGGCAATAAAATAAGATAGGAAAAAGAGTGTGAACCATGTAATTTTCCCCTTGAAACCGGGAAAAACGGGGTTTTCTCAAAAAATCATAAAATTTAATTTTTTTAATCCATGTCTTATATTATTTTAATGATGTCCACCATCTTAATATTCCTAGATCAATCATAGCTTAATATATTGTTAATTGAGTTAACATTTGTAGTAATCAAGTGCAGGGGGTTAAACATGAATTTTTTATTCATTATAAATTACCCAAAAATCGAAGGTTTAAGATCGTGAATTGGCCAATAAAACTAGTTCGGTTTGGCTCTTGAGTGAAATAGGACGGTAAAAAGCCCTAATAATCAGTATCACTTCCTTTCTATTTTGGGGGTATGTTTGGCAATTAAAAATGGTATCTTGAGAATATCTTATTGCATAATAATATCATGATGTGGTTTTGTTTCTTTAAATAAAAATCCACAGCTTGATGTTTCCTTAAGAAAACCCGAGTTTTTTTTTAACCACTCTGGGTAAGCCAATCTCTAATCATGTGAAACATGTGGCGAAACGACACCATTATATTATTGAAATAATGGGGACCTATAAAGCTATTACATAGTTTTTATTCTAAAAATGCAAATTTACAATAAAACATTATTATTTAACTAAGTTTTGGATATTTCATAATTAGAGAAAATCAAAGTGTCTACCACAAATTTGAAGAAAATATAATTTGATGTCCCTCTAACTATTTTTACCAAAATTAAAAATCTCTATAATACAATATTGTAGCTTCTTAAACATTACTCAATTAATATCGTAATGTGTCACAACCCTCCCGAGGGTGGACATGAGATGTCCCCGAAGGAGGTTGACGGTTACTAAACAAGTGCAAATGGCTCCCCTCACGGGAGGGTGTTTTCCCCTAACATAGGTTCTCTCGATTTTTACTAGTTACAACTTGGTTTGCAAAATCAATTATTCATTAGATTAAGGGAGTTGGCACTAACTCATGATGAGCGGGTTAGAAATTTGGCTAGATGCGGGAGGCTCTTATGCGTTAAATGATATGCATAATCTAAGTAAATTTTATGGATAAACTTAATTAAATGTGATAATCAATCAAATGCAACACTAATCCAATTTTTGAGTTTTTCTTTAGCCAACGGGAATCGGATTAACTAAAACCTGATTAACTTAACACCTGGATCAATTATTAGGGGATAACTAAACTAAATTTGATTTGATTAAAATGTCTGAATCAAAATTAAACATCCAAATAGAACCGTCTAATTAAATTATCTAAAAACATCGAAATCTAATCTAATGTAAAGATTCGAATTTCTAGAGTGATGAAATCAGTAGCTAATCCTAATTACCTAGGATTAGATACTGTCTAATTAAATTATATATATATATATATATATTTTTTTTTTCTAATTGAAACCGGAATTTTAGTGAATAATCCTAATTTTTCTATTACGGAAATTAAGCTAAAAACTAATTACTTGCCATAAATTTAAAACTAACTAATTATCCTGGAAATCAAAGATTCAGATTATCTAAACTTATCCAGTCAACCAAAGACCTAAAATATTTTTTAGATTAAGTCAATAAAACTGGAAATTTTCTAAAGTTAGCTAAAAAAAACCCTACGAATTACTGAATTTTTTTAATCTAGAAAGTAAATTCAGAAAGGAATCAAGGATTACAAAATTTTCCTAATTAATTTATATGCAATAATGAACAAATAGGGGGTAAAGACAGGATCGTTGACTTAAAAGACCATAATCTAAAATGAATGCGGTGTAAAAATATGGAAACGATTAGATTCTTGGAAGTAAAGGCATGGCCTTGACGACAGAGAATTGAATCTCTAATCACGCAAACGCCTAGGCATCACTAATCTTGACTAAATTAGGACCAAAAGTTATTACCTTCGGTCGGAGTATCGCCGAGGACGGTCTAGTGACGCCGGATGGAGGTCGACGGTTGACTTGCAAATGCTGATTGATGCGCAAGAGGAGAGCCGCCCGGACGGCTGCGGGTTTGCCGACCGGTGGATGGTGATGGTGGTGCGCCCGGGTCGGCGTTAGACGAGGGCGGCCGGAGGAGGGTGCGAAGGTTGAGGCTGCCGTGGGATTGCCTACCGACCTGGAAAGAGAGACCTGGAAAGCGTTGGCGAGTGTTCAAGCGGAGGAGCGAGCGAGAGCGAGAGAAGCTGTGAAGATGAAAATGGATGTGAACGATCGCATCTATTAGCCATCTTGTTCTTCTCAAGAAAAATTGTTGAAACAATGCTGAATTTATTCTCTAAAAGCTAATTCAGTCTTTAACTTTCGTGCTTATTTAGTTTTAAACTTTTGATAACTTGCTGATTTAATTTGAAACTTTTCAATTATACCAATTCGGTTCTAATTTTTTTTTAATAATTTATCAATTTAGTCCTAAATATTTTTTAATGATTCTTTAATTTAGTTTTTACAATCGTCTTATATGATATTGTCGATATTAATGTGGATAATTTTTACTTTTTTATGATTTTTTCTTTTTCTTTTTTTCCCTTCACGCCCTTGGGTGAAGGACGCTTGCGGCTAGGCTAGCAAGGGCCACCTCATTGAATCGGGTGGGGCGGCCCTTGCTCGAGGCCAACGAAGGAGAAAGAGAAAAAGAAAAAGATTATAAGTATTAAAAATTGTCTACGTTTATAGCAATTGACCAACTGGGCCATGTAGGTAGAAGATTGCAACGTCAGTAATTTTTAGCAAAATTTGGTAGAAAAATTAATTTGGTAAATTGTTAAGAGGTTATGACTAGATTAGCAAATAAAAAAAAGAATTAGAATGTTTAGAATTGAATTACCACAATCAAAAGATTTATGACTATATTGCATCCCTACTAAAGCCTTTAAGCCTTATTCAAAACCCCATTTCCTTATCACAGGGTTAAATATAATTCTCATTTAAATTCGATTTATATATCGAGTTTGATTCCTATTTTTTATGAAACAGATGATGGATCGCAAGGTCAAAATTTCGGTGTTAAACATATATCCAGTGGACCGATACAGCCTTAGAATCTCGCTAGAGTCGCAGTGGCATAGAAAACGACCTGTAGAGCCCCCTGAAGCAAATCTAACAAGACAAAAAGAGCACGGTTCTATCTCCATTTTTGCCTTTTGATTGCTCTCCTGCAAACACAAGACGAAAGTGACAGTATCCAGCCAATTCAAAAGCTGATGCGTTATAATGTATCCCACAAAATACTGCAAAACCCATGTCATTAACATCAAAATGCAAAGGACAAACCCAAAAAAGGCTTCTCTTCTACTATCCCCCCATTCCTACTGCCCTCTACATGTCATAGAAAAGGTCGATGCGAGAAAAGAAGCGCATCTGCTTCAATCCAGGTTGTACACCGCAATGAAGGGCATCAGCACGCTCCCCATCCAGAGCTTCCCGTCCTTCTCCTCTGCTTCGCTGACTGCCTTCACGACCTTGCCCTGGCTGTCCTCCAGGATCCGCATGACCTTACCCTCCTGGCTGTACTTAATGACCACTCCATGAAGTCCGCCCCCGATGTGAAGGACGTACTGTATTTCCGCCGAAATAGGGAGCTTGAGTATGTACTTCCTAATTTTGGGGTAGTGCGCGCATAGATACGTGTATAGGGTGCGGCGACAGTGGACCGCAACCCAGAATTCACCATCTTTGTTCGTCCGGACATTGTCGGGGAACCCCGGTAGGACAGCAAACACTTCTGAATTCCCTGCCTTCTCACCTTTCAACCAGTACTTCCGCAATCTACAAAGATCATCCCACAATGAATCTCCACAAACATGTAATAAAATAATAGATTCTTGACTATATATGCCTGTTGATTTAACGTAATAAATAAGATTCTCAAGGCCATGGAAACTATTGCAATGGTTCAGAGATAGCATCTGGGATTTTGGTAGAGAGGGACCGCTTGAAATGTTACTTCACAGTTCCGTCCTTATTCATAAGCTAAGAGCCTCATTCGCCAACAATCCACTTACAAGAGAAACATGTTAAACTAACACATGCTGTATATAAAAGTATTTCAGGGGGCTTCCAATGATTAAAATACTCAAAGTCAGAGCATAGTATGCCAACTCTTGGCTTGAAAAAAAGGCTCTTTGTCGCGAGGAATCCAATGGTAATGCGGTAATCAAAGTGCTACCTTAGAGGCCTCCAGAATAACTTGTAATCTTCCTCTGGCTTAGAGCTAATCTGATTGACTAGCATGCATGACTACCATGTCATTAAAGCAGTAGAAGCAATAGAATTGGTAAGACAGACTCCATTGGGACTGATTCAACGTGGACAATAACAGAATCAACATGACCCACCTGCCAATGGCACCTTCACAAAAGACAAAGAATGATCTGTCCTTGCTTAAGGACACGCCGTTTGGAAATTGGAGATTCCTCTCAAGAACTGTGGTCTCCTTTGTGACAGGGTTGTACTTTAAAAGCCTTCCGCTACTTTCTGCAGAAAAACCAAGTGCAAAAAGTTCCTGTGGAAAATTTGCAACATCCAAATTAATAAAACTTAACCATCCCATATAACAAGGATGAACAAGCAGACACAAATTATCAGACAAGAGTAGTAAAAAAAATGACCTAAGCAATTACTTCACACAAGTCATTTGAGCTTTATAGAGCATAATTAAACTAATTTGATGAAAAAGAACAAACTCTTAATAAAATGGTCGTAACAACAAATTATTTCACTCGTTAACGAAATAATTGACTAGTGAGATGGTTGAAAAAAACAAACTTATATCTAGAATAGTAACTTTGCAGTCAAGGAAATACAGCGAGGAGCAAGATAATGTGATGCTGACAAGAAGTCCAGAGCAACTCATTACCACATTTGTGAAAAATTCTAGTCTTTGCATTTGTCGAAATGGAAGAAATCTACATGGACTCGGACTCAGGAATTTGACAGAGCATGTTACCCTTATTTTAGAAATTGCATGCTTATCATTAAAATACCTTCTCTGGTATACACTACTGCTATCTGTAAAATACACATTTCCTTCTTCATCAATGTCCAGATCATTGGTAAATCTCAATGGTATTCCTTCAGCTTCAGTTGTGAGAGATGTTGCCAAACCACCTTCTGGACCCACCTTCATTAGCCCAAAATATGCATCTGCAATGTACAAATCACCTGTTTTCTTGTCGAAACGAAGACCCAGAGGCCTGCCGCAGATGTGCTCATTTTTCAAATAACTCCGAGGTGATGATTTTGGGTCACATAGTTCTGACCTGAATAAATAAGAACAGATGAATGTCAAAGACTTCCAAGGGAGGCAAAAGAGAAACTTACAAGATAAGGAGGAAAAAAAAAGGAACTGTCAGCAATAACTGTTACAGGGAAAGTTAAGATGGACATTGATACAAAAGTACGAATCAAATCCATCATTCTGAAAAGTGTGGACACAAACCGGAGCAATCCCAAGCTTAAAGACCAGCATACGTGCCCAAGCACGAAAATGCAAAAGCTTAGGATTAGAGATGACCCGACCTGCTTTGATGAGAGTTTGCTACCTTAGCTTAGACTTTCAAAAGTGATGCTACCTAGTGCCAATACTCGGTCCATATGGGAATGCAAAAGTAATTTTGAGAAGAACGTGAACTCGAATCAAAGGTAATTGCACATTCAACTTCACGAATTGTAAAGCATGACGTTCATTGGAAAGAACTGTACTTTTCCCATGAAGCAAAAGGTAAAGCTCTCTCTTTCCGAGCAGAAAGCAGAAGCCGTGGGCACCCCGACAATCAGATACGCGCTGAAACTCGAATGATAGCACAGTCCTAAGCCTAATGACAGCATCACAGGGCACTGTTAACCAAAAAGATGACAGATTCGTGCACCAAAGAATGTCATCTCCTCTCCGTCCGGCCTACACAGGCACTCTCCACTCCATTCTAGCCACCCTCCACACACACACACACTCACGCAAACACGTCATGGTCAAAAAACGACACAGAACTCGATCCCTCCCTCGCTCGCTCGCTCGCTCGCTCGCTCGCTCACCTATTGGGCGAAGTGTAGGCGAAATCCGACCAGGCCTGGCCGTCCCAGAACAGGACGCGCCCGTCGGCGACGCCGGTGTACGGGCCGCGGCCGAGCGGGTCGAAGGCGATGCTCTCGGGCCCCTGAATCTGGTTCAGGAACCTGACCTCCGACCTCCGCAGCAGGTTCCGGGAATCTCTCTCGGGCGGGACCTCGGACCAAGGCGGCATGTCGACCCTGTAGGCCTCGAAGTCCGGGAAGCCCGACAAGGCGCTGTGCTGAAAAGGGTCGGTGCCGCAGTACAGGGCCAGGAGGAGGAACGCTCCGGCGAGCACTCTGGCCGTCGACACTGCCATCGGGTCCGGCGCGAAGGTGGGGAGGGAAAAGCAAGAATGCGGTGAAACTGAAACTTCAAATTAGGAGAGGCTTCGCTTGGAACTGCGAAAGGTGAAAATCAAGAACGAGACAAAGGAACAATCTTTACGTCGTTGCGTGGGCTTTCGTCGAGAAGATCGGCCAGGCGCTTTGTCCGTGGCGATGATGGGTGGTTTACAGTTACTTGGTTGGTTCGGAGCATTTCACGACCAGGTCGTGGTAATTGGGCCCCACCTTGAGGTTTTAGGCATAAAATGGGGACGGCATAAATGTCTAAATAAATATTTGGTCGATGTGCAATTTTGATGTGGCTAATTTTTTTTATTTATATTTATATTTATATTTTTGCACTTTAGTTAGGAAATGGGCTTTTTTTTTTTTTTTTTTATGAAGATTTTGAGTAAAATTGAGTCTCTTTCTCTTGTATTGATGCCGAATGACGAGGTTAATGCATAAGAAATGTCTAAACTCGGTATTGCCCTAAGTTTTTATTGCAAAGGTTGTGATGCCATGCGATGAGGTTAATTTTTTAAGGCATGTATGAAACTGTCTAAGCTCAATGTCATCCTAAGTTTTCACAGGCACCGACATGATGATTAATACATTATCGATCATTTTGTTATGGGGATTTCTTTGAAGAGTTTTAATTAAATTGATTGTCTCTTTCCTTTGTGTTGTGGTAGCTAAGGAATGAGGTTAATCTATCTACGGTTTCATTAATCTTTACAGATTTAAGTTAAATTGATTTTTGTTTCCTTTGTATTGTAGCGGTTGTGATGCCATCTAGTGAGGTTAATCTTTTTAGGCATATGAAGTTGTCCGGGCTTACCATCATCTTGATTTCCATGGGCCTAACAAAATGATGGTTAATGAAGGATTGCATTTTTCCCATTCCTCATTCGGCTCAACACTCTCATTCACAAGTGTTTTGACTATATTATCTCTTGTATGCTCACCATTTAGCGTGTTTCAATTGAACTCTACTAAAGAAAAGAAAGTGTTTTCCCCCTTTTTTGTTTAATTCCTTTTTCTCTTTCTTTGTGGGTCCCACTTTACTTATTCTTACTCACTTCTCTTCATGGGAGCAATGCTCTTCTTTTCATGCCTTTGCATGTCTACCAAAAACAATGCTTTTTGTATAGCATTGTCAATCAATGGATGGTTAGAGGTCTTCTCATTTTGTTGTGGTCATGATGCCAAGGAAGAAGAGGGAAATGAAACTGTGTCTCATGGGTGAACCTAATCACTATGTAAGGGAACACATGTTTGATTTCGAGCCGAAAAAGGGTACTGAAAGTATGGTATGGGCAATGTTCTCATTATAGTAGAAGCAAGCGGAAATTGTGCTAGTGTTTGTTCAGCAATTGCAGATACATGGACCTCACTAAGCGGTTGCTCCCACGGGGAGTATTCAACTATCATCAATAAAGTCAACCAACGTATTGGAACCTCTGGTGTCATGAGTGACGGATGCAACGTTGTTGTTGCGTAGCACAAGAAACCATTATTCAGATGGTTTTAGTAAAGGAAGAGCCACGTAAGATACGCCTAGAGATTGGTCAACAAGGACTCACATAAGAGGACAACGGAAAGAGTTCACTGATAATATAGCCAAAAAAGAAATTATGGGCTTATGAACAAGAGACACTCACAACCAGAAAATACCCACCCAGATTTTTTTTTTTCTATTACCATCTTCAATTCACAAAATCCATCACCAAATCATTTCTATTCTTGTTGATTTTTTGAGTTATTCATCCATTCAGATTTTTCTTGTCTCATTTTTGTCATTTTTGGTTTCGTGAGTCTCTGAATCGAGCCATAAGCGTGCCAAGTTATCATATTTTGCTATCTAAAGCCAAGTTGTCGATGATGCTGATTCGTAGTGCCGTGGCTGCTTGGCCTTTGTTTACACTGGATCAAAAAGCCCCTTCATCACTACAAGACAAGTCATCGATATCGATCTGTGGTTTTGATGGAAGAATCGGTTTTGCTTTGCCTTTAGTTATTCTCGATTTAGTAAGTTGGACATCTGGAGTATTGTTGTTGGTAGACACAAAGGTGTGGAAAGAAAAGAATTGCTGGCAAGAGAGAAGAAGATGGGATCTCAAGAAAAGAAAAAAAAAAGGAGGGACGTCACTTTGACTATTGAAGCGTGCTAAATAGTAGGCTTTGCAATCTCTGGTGCTGATTTGAGTGTTGGGGAAAGACAATATTAGTGTATAAAACACAACATCATTATAGCATATAAGGGAAGGCGCACATTAAAATCTTAGACACCAGTTCAAACACAGCAACACTTGGGGAAAGACACTCTGTAAATTAAAATCTGTAAACTATAAACAGATGAATGCATAATAGAACTTAACCTACTCACCCTATCTCCCAATGGTTCTATTGATTTTTCTTGCATTTTATATCTAAAAAGCGCGACTATATTCTCCTACTGCCTCATCACTCGAGCAGAGGAACAACACAAGCCATCGGTATCAATCTGTGGTTTCGTTGGAAGAATAGATTACGCTTTGCTTTTAGTTATTCTCGATTCAATGAGTTGGAGATCAAGAGCATTGTTGTTGATAGACACAAAGGTGTGGAAAGAAAAGGATTGCCAGCGAAAGAGAGAAGAAAATGGGACCTCAAGAAAAGGTAAAAAAAAAGAGGGACGTCACTTTGAATATTGAAGCATGCGAAGTGGAGAAAAATGGAGTGTTAAAGTCAATAGTGGAATAGAAGAAGCACATCTAATAAATTACCAATCACTTTTGTTATGGGAATTTCTTTGAAGATTTCAATTAAATTGGTTATCTCTTTCCTCTGTGATGGAGACCGGATTTATATATAGACAATTTGAAAAACATTTTTCTAAAAATTATTTATTGTATCTTTTAAAAAATAAGTGGACGGAATTTTTTTTTATTATTCACGAAAATATTTAAATGTAAATTATTATTGATAATAAGAATGTTTTTCGTTAACTAATTAATTTAAACTATATAAATAATCATTTTAAAAATATTTTTCAAATCATTTATATTCGCGAAATAAATGAAAGCTGAGAATTTTTAAATGGTGTCCATTGTATAAATAAATGACATTTGCAAAAGTGGACAAGAAAGCCATCTAGCTTTATTAGATTGTATGAGTCAACATCTCTCTCTCTCCATCGCTGATTAAAGTGCCCCATTAGTCTCGCGGAATGGAGTCCCTCTCTATCAACTGGGTAGTCTTCCCCATCTTCAAGGTAAGATTTGTCTTCTTTATTGTCAAACCCTAATTTTCCCCTCAAATCTCAACCCCATCAAAATCCTCATGCCCATCCTATCTTCCTCCAGTTGGCTGGATTAGTCGACAACCCCTGTGTTCGAATCCTTTTTGAAATACCCGGAATCCATACTCCGCCTGTGTAATACCCAGAATCCATACACCGCCTGAACCATAACTCAATTGAAACCCTAATGCCCATCCCATCTTCCTCCAATCGGCTGGGAAAGTCGATAATCCCTTAAGTCGTCTTCCCCCATCTTATATGAAACCCTTTTCACCATTCCCCTTCCTCATTAAGTGGTCCGGAGCTCCCTTCAATCAGATCCTGGTGATAAGAAATGGTAGGTCAGCTTGAGGAAAAAGGCGTCTAGCAGCCCTGTGCAAAAGCTTAGGTGAGTTATGGTCTAAGGATGATATTGTCGATATAAAAAGCGATATCTCAGAAGAAAAATTGATTGAATGCCGGAAAACAGTGTTTGGGAAGTTGTACTCTAGACCGAATGTGAATTTTACAGCCTTCGTGAATACCATGACACTAGTGTGGAGAGTTGACAAGTTACTTGTACTCAGCTCGAACCAGGATACTTCTCTTTTGCTTTCTAGTCGGAAGAAGAAAAACAAAGGGTTTTAGATATCGGGCCATGGTGCTTCTCTAGTAATTTACTAGTACTATAACAATGTGACCTTGATACTCTTGAGATTTGTTATGAATTTACCCATTGTGCATTTGGGGTCAATCTCTATGGCATACCGTTTGGGAGAGTCACTAATGAAGTCATCCGAGACATAGCTTCTAAATTAGGGGAAGTCATAGATGTGAAATTAGAAGCAAAAGGTAATAGTCATTACAAAATTGGCAAAGCAAAGGTGATGTTGAATCTGGAAAATCCGTTAAAGACAGGAGTTCTTGTGAATTTAGAGAAGAAGAAACTATGGGTAGAGTTTAAATATGAGCGACTACCACATTATTGTTATTCATGTGTAAAAATAGGGCATTATGCTACAGTTTATAAGAAAATTCCTTATGAAAAGTTAGGACTGCCAGAAGACTTTGGGAATTGGCTCCAAGCGGATGTGCATGAACTTAGCCCGTATGGGAAAATTTTCTACGGCAAATATGAGCCAATCCTAAAAGAAACAGAGAGTGTGCTAGAGACTCCTATGCATTCTGTTTTAGAGAATGACAACCAGCAGCAGGATCAGAATTTAAATATTTGGGGACAGAAGAATGCTGAACAAATAACTCAAAAGGCAACTAGTTCATCCACACAGCAGTTAGCACTACAACTCATGAGAGATAAAAGCCCACCAAAGAGAGGGAGCTGTTGTATCGATGAAGAATCTGTTATGGTTCTTTATGAAGAACAAAATGAAGCAAAAGTCGAAATGCTAGAGGCTGTAACAGGGGAGGAAGGGCTGATTAGGCACAAATCTAAAGGTACCAAGCACCCAACAACCAAAAAAGGTAAGCGTTTCTGTCCATATGATGCACAAAGCTTGAAAACACTGAATTTAGACAGTACACAGTTGGTAGAAACCCCAATTGAGGTGGTGGAGAAGTCATGTCAGTGGGTTTTGGTGGCTAGCCCTAATAAATCACCGAAAAAGCCATGAAACTACTAAGTTGGAATTGTCAGGGGTTGGGCACACCCCTGACAATTCAGGCTTTGTGAGTCTTAGTGACTCAAGAAAGGCCCAGTATTATATTTTTAATGAAGACAAAGAATCGGGAGCAAAATTGTTTCTTAGTGAATCCAGAAGGAATTGCAGGGGGCTTAGTTGTCTTTTGGGATGATCAGGTAGGGCTATCAATCGACTCATTCTCAAACAACTGTATAAGTGCTCTTTGTCAAGTAATGGAAACCATATAGCAAATGCAGATCACCTTCATACATGTTTCTAATGTTTTTCAAGAAAGAGTTCAACTATGGGAGGATATTCATAGAGCAAGTAGAAACTACCACCTACCTTGGCTTTGCTTGGGAGACTTCAACGAAGTATTGTATTACTGGGAAAAAGTGGGCAGAAAACGAGCGGAAAACTACCGGTCAACAGCCTTCAGGGACTTTCTCAGCAAGTGCTCCTTAATGGATTTGGAATCCGAGGGCTGTGCTTTCACTTGGACAAATAACCGAATAGGAGATCAATTTGTCAAAGAGAGACTACATAGGGGATTATGCAATTTAGATTGGCGAATAACTTATCCTAATACTAAAAGCATAGCACTACCAGCTATAGGGTCTGATCACAGCCCTATTGTAATATCTTTACACTGATGGAAAGACAAGAAAATGAGGGTTTTCCGGTATGAAGCATTTTGGGCAGAAGATGATGAAAGTATGTTGTTAGTAAGAAAGGTATGGGCTGAAGGGGAATCTCAAAGGCTGAATATAGTACAAAAGTTACAGCTGGTGACTAAACAGTTGGCAAAGTGGAAAGAAAGGTATGGGCTGAAGGGGAATCTCAAAAGCTGAATATAGTACAAAAGTTACAGCTGGTGACTAAATAGTTGGCAAAGTGGAGTAAAAACGGATTCCATAATGCAAAACAGAGAATTAATGAGCTAAAAAATGAATACAAAGGCTGACAAATGGAAATGATGTACATAAAGAAAGTGAGATATTAAAGAGGATAAATCAGGAAATTGAAAAGCTTTGGCGGCAAGAGGAAATGTTTTGGGGGATGTGCTCAAGAATCAACTGGTTAAAATGGGGAGACAAAAATATAATTTTTTTTCATGCAACAACTATTCAGAGAAGAAATAGAAACATAATTACCTTACTAAAGAATGTAGCCGATGAATGAGTGAAAGGAGATCAGCCTTTGAAGGAGATGACTGAATTTTTTTTCAAAAACCTATACTTATCAGTGGGGGCTCGTAATTTTCAGCCTGTTATACAACAAATACCAACATTAGTAGATGAAAGAATGAACCAGAGGCTAGGGGTGAGCGCGGTTCCCGGTTCTTAAAGGACTGGTTCCGGTTCCCGGTTCCATTTTTCCGGGAACCGGTCGCGGAACTGGAACTGGAACCGGTTAGGGTTCTAGAAGGAACCCCCCCTCCTCCGAGACTCCCCTCCCCCGAGACTCCCGACTCTCCTCAAGACTCTTCCACTTTCAGTTTTTTAGGGTATCGCCGGATGCTGCTCTGAGTCTTGCCGTCGGACGCCGCTCGCCCTCAAGGCCACCGCTGCCGAACGCCAGTCGCCGACGTTGCTCGCGCGAACCCTCGCCGCTCGAGGCCCGTCGCTGCCGTGCTCTGCCTTGACGCCCATCGCCGACTACCCATCGCTGCCGTGCTCTGAGCCGAGCTCGTCTCCGCTCGAGAGTCGCGACCCACCGCCTCTGCTCGTGCCAGAAGCCCTGAGTCGCCGACGAGCAGAAGCCCCGACGACGCCGTGCTCTGAGCCGAGCTCGTCTTCGCTCGAGAGTAGTGACCCACCGCCTCTGCTCGCGCCAGAAGCCCCGAGTCGCCGACGAGCAAAAGCCCCGACGAGCAGAAGCCCCGACGATGCCGTGCTCTGAGCCGAGCTCGTCTTCGCTTGAGAGTAGCGACCCACCGCCTCTGCTCGCGCCAGAAGCCCCGAGTCGTCGACGAGCAGAAGCCCCGACGACGCCGTGCTCTGAGCCGAGCTCGTCTCCGCTTGAGAGTCGTGACCCACCGCCTCTGCTCGTGCTAGAAGCCCGATTCATCAACGAGTTGAAGCCCGACGAGCAAAGCCCCGACGACGCCGTGCTCTGAGCCGAGCTCGTCTCCGCTCGAGAGTCGCGACCCACCGCCTCGCTTGCGCCAAAAGCCCCAATTCGTCGACGAGCTGAAGCCCCGACGACGCCGATTCTGCTATCTCTGCTCGCGACCCACCACCGTTGCTCGCGCCAGAAGCCCCGACGACGCCAATTCTGTTGTCTCCGCTCGCGACCCACCGCTTTTGCCCGCGTTAGGAGCCTCGACGACGCCGATTCAGCACTCCGCTCGCGACCCACCGCTGCTGTTCGCGCCAGAAGCCCTGACGACGCCTGCTGTCTTCGCTCGCGACGCCTGACGCCGTTGCCCTGAAGACCAGCGACCGACCGACATCCCCGCAGCCCGCCACCGCTCGGCGCCGAACACCGCTCGCCGGTGAAATTAGATTTGGACCTTCTCTCCAAGGGTATGATTTCGGGGTTATACCATCAAATGCTGTGAATTTCATTTGTACGATCTCGTATATACCGGTGTAGGGAGTGAGTGACTGATTTGGTGATTCTTGGACTTGCTCAGTGATCATAGTTCTTTGGTGGCATTTTTATTATTTTTGGAGTTTAAATTCTGGATGAGCAAGTTGTTGGCAGCAAATTTAGAGACAAGCATTGTTATTCCATATTATTATTGTCGAGGAAGCTCTCTTAGCTTAGGACCAAGTGTGTAGACATGTAAATCACTGTGTTTTGAGGCTTTGCAGAATTGAGGGAAAAAGGGAGGTGATGTAGCTCTTTTAGAGTGAATAACAGGACCATGTAGGAAAATGTTAATGGATTCCAGGCTCACTTTTCAGCGAGAATTATTGCGAATAAGGACAATGTCTTGAAATTTAGCTATATCAAAGTTTTGGATTTGAACGCCAGATTTAGAAAAGCATCTTCTGGGTTGTTAAAGGAATGTGCTATTATTTTTTATGAATCTATCTTGTATTTTCTTGCCTTTTGACTATCATTGTACGATTTCTAGGCTCAATATCTTAATTTGAAGGTTTTCCCTTATTGGAAGATACCTAACATGCTTCAAGTGCGACATTTCGTTCATAAGGGGTTGGTGTTTATGCATCGTGTTGATATTTAAGTCACCCTCATATAGAAAGACTTGGTTGCTCTTTTACCTTAGATAAACATGTTACCGTTTAATCTTCCTTAAATAATAAGCATATGTGCTTGTGCACATATAACTAAATCACTGCTAAATGGTTTGGATTATCATGTCTACCACTTGTGCCTACAAGGTGCATATTATTATTGTTACGAGTGGTCAAAATGTGCGCCTAAATTAATATCCTATTATTATTGTGTAGTGCGAAGTTAATGTATCAACATAACACGTCAATGGAGGTGGATGGACGTGAGGAGATGACTCCGATTGCGAAATGGGAGTTTTCCAACGATGAAATTGAAGAAGAGACACCCCCTACCTCGAGTGCCACAAATAAGGTACCCGATTTTCATCTTTCACATGATAAGAAATATACATTCGAATGCTAGAATCATTATTCGAAAATTAGTGATAAGGATGAGAAAATATATCAAGTGAAGTGCATTCATTGTGGGTCAATGCTTAAGTACCGTGTTGCTAACGGTACTTTTGTAATGATGAAGCACTTGACCACATGTAAGAGGTTTCTCCGTAATAGGCAGAAATTTTTTGTGCCACGTAATGTCAACATGGCTGGCAAGGGAGGAGGAGATTCTAGTACTGATAACGTCTTATCGATATGGACATTTAATCAAGAACGTTGTAGGCTAATACTGAACAACCTTTTTCCTTGGTTGAGCGTGTTGGATTTCGTGAATATGTTAGTGAGTTACAACCTCTCTTCAAACATATATCACGTTTCACAGTGGCAAAAGATTGCATGAAATTGTTTTTATGTGAAAGAACTTTTTTGAAGAATTATTTTGGAAAGATTAATTCTAGGATTGCACTCACGACTGATACATGGACTTTCAATCAAAATCTGAATTACTTATGTCTCACTGCACATTTTATTAATGAAAATTAGAAGTTGCATAAAAGAATCATCAATTTTGTGGTGATGCATAATCACAGGGGTAAGGAGATTGGAAAAATGGTGGAGGGATGCATTGAGGAGTGGGGAATAGAAAAAAAATGTGTCGACAATTACCGTGGATAATGCTAACTCGAATGATATTGCAGTTAGCTATTTGAGGGATAAACTTTCGAAACAAAAGTCGTTGATATTAGATGATAGTGTTTTGCACATGAGGTGTACAACTCATATATTAAATTTGATTGTGAGAGATGACTTGACTATGGTACGTGACTCCATTGCACATATCCGAAATGTGGTTAGATATGTAAGGAGTTCTCCCACAAGAGCCCAAGTATTTCAATCTTGCATTGAGAAAGAAAAGATAACGTATAAGAGTTCGATAGTTCTTGATGTCGTCACTAAATGGAACTCTACTTACCTCATGTTAGACACCGCCATAAAGTTCAGAAAAGCTTTCGAAAGGATGGAAGATCACGATCAATCTTTTGTAAGTGAGCTTAATTATGAAATTCCTAGTGAAGATGATTGGGAAAATGTTATTATTCTTTCGGATTTTCTCAAAGTATTCTATGATGCCACCAATCAGATGTCTGAGACTTCATATGTTACTTCAAATGATTATTTTGAAGGGATAGCTTTTTTGTATAGAAATTTGAAAAATGCGATCAATGCTTCGGATCCTAAACTTCAAGATATGGGTATGAAAATGAAAGAAAAATTTGACAAATATTATGAAAGCTTGGATAAAGTGAATATGATGGTGTTAATTGTGGTTGTGTTAGATCCTAGAGCCAAGTTAAATTATGTGAGTTTCTTGTATGGACAAATTTATGATAATGAATTGAAAATTAAAGAGATGCATTACAAGGTGAAGAATACATTTGAGCGTTTGTATGAATTTTATGAGCAATCTTCTCTTACTTCAAGTGATCAAGATTTTAATGGCCATAATTTGGGTGCAAGTAGTAGTAGTTCAAATTCCAATACCGATACGGGTGGTAGCGAAGGAATAAAAAAGCATAACGCCCAAGCTTGGAAGAAAATGTTTTTCTACTCGAATGAACGAGGGCGCGATGACAACAAGTCCAAGTTTGATGAGTATCTTCAAGAAAAAAATGAAAAAGATCTTGGTATTGACATTTTGATTTGGTGGAAGACTAATGGCTCAAAATATAAGATCCTTTCTTTGATGGCTCGAGATATTTTGTCAATTCCTGTAACTACCGTTGCTTCAGAATCAACTTTTAGTACATCGGGTCGTGTGCTTAATGGCTTTCGGAGTTCTTTAACTTCAAAAGTAGTGGAAGCTTTGATTTGCACTCAAGATTGGTTGAGAGCCGTTCGTGTACCACTTGATGTTGAAGAGTGTATTGAGAACGCATAACAATTTGAGTTGGGTAAGTAATGTTTATATATTTATATATTGTAATTCTTTTTGTATATCTGATAAGTTAATATTTTATTTAATCTCTTCTTTTTTTTTTTTTTTTCTTCAGATATGGATGGTCTTAATGCGGAGATTATCATCGATAAATAAAGTTGGTAATGTCGCATTTGCAATGGATCCAACGGTTGAGAAGTCAAGCAAGGTTTTTTGTTGGCTTATTGATGAGCAACTTTGTTTGTCGTAATTTTAATGCAAGCTCATTTTTATGTACATTGAATTTTTGAACTATGTTGTCAAAAAATTTAGGAGCTTTTAGATGGGCAAAATGGCATGCTTCATGGAGTATTATCGATATTGATTTTTTTTTCTGTGTCTTTACTTATGATTTTGATTGATTTGCATTCATGTCTTTGCAAGATTTTGTTGTGCCAAAGGAATCACATGGAAATGTTTAGAGTTCACACTATGGAGTAGATGAAAATTTGAGATCTTGTTGGCACTTTTGGTTTCATCTCTTTGGAAACTTCTTATTAATTTTGATTATGTATGTCCAAATTTTTGACAGTTGGCATTGGTATGTTTGCTAAGATGTGGGAAGTTACCGTATAATATACGCTTACGTTATAGTTTTTTTTGATAACGTGCGCATATGTTATATTTTTTTTTGGTAACGTGCGTGCACGTTATATTTTTTTTTGGTAACGTGCACGCACGTTATATTTTTTTTGGTAACGTGCGCGCACGTTATATTTTTTTTTTTTTGGTAACGTGTGCGCACGTTATATTTTTTTTTTGGGTAACGTGCACATATGTTATAATTCAAATATGAAAATAACAAAAAAAAATCTGTTGGAACCTGGAACCGACCCTAGAATCTGTGACAGGGTAGGTTCCAGGTTCTTCATTTTAAGGAACCTGTACCCGAGGGTAGGTTCCAGGTTCCAGACGGAACCGAACCGGAACCTGAAACCGCTCACCCCTAGTAAAATCTGTTACAATTGAGGAGATTATTGAGGCAATGCAGCAATTAGGAGCTAACAAGGCTCCAAGACCGGATGGGCTTAATGAGCTGTTTTACCGAAATCATTGGCCAGATCTAAGTCAGGGAATTTTCAACAAAGTGCAGATTTTTTTGAAATGGGACACTTAAATCCTGACATGAACATAACCCAAATCACCTTCATTCCCAAAGTCCTAAACCCTGAAAAGCTTGAACAATTCTGTCCCATCGGCATGTGCAATTTTATATACAAAATCATCTCTAAAGTAATGACAAATAGACTAAAACCCTTACTACCAAGCCTCATTGTAGAAGAACAAAGTGCCTTTGTGGGGGGGTCGACATATTCAAGACAATATCTTGATTGTACAGAAGGTGTTATATAAGTTGCGAACTTGGGAGAGGAAGATCAAGTTCCAAGTTGTCCTAAAGCTTGATATGCAAAAAGCATATGATTGAATTAAATGAGACTTCTTACAAGCATGCTTGACTAAGATGGAATTTTGTGATTAGTGGGTCTAATGGGTGATGCAATGTGTGTCCACGGTATCTTTCAGCATCAACTTCAATGGCGATCCTCTACCTTTTTTCAAGCCCATCAGAGGAATTCGACAAGGTGACCACTTTCCCCATATCTATTTATTTTAGTGACCAACGTGCTATCCCACCTAATGAAACAAGCAGTTGCAAATGGCACTTCAAGAGAAATTAAGCTAAACAGCTGCTGCCCTACATTATCACACCTGCTCTTTGCGGATAATTCAATATTTTTCTTTCATGGCACTGTTTTGAAATGTCAGAATTTGGTTGCTATTCTACATCAATATTCTTTCACAATAGGACAAACCATTAATCTTAACAAATCATGAATCCATTTCAGCAAGAGCTGTCCCATGAATTTGAGAAGAAATATGGCTGAAGAGCTAAGAGTCCTAGAAATAGAGAAAACATGGAAGTATTTAATATTCCTTTGGATTGGGGAGGCTAAAAAAAAGATATATTTGCATGGATTCTTGCAAGAGCAAGCATGAAGTTGGAGAGTTGGAAGGATAACTTGCTGTCCAAAACAGGGAATGAAATATTGATTAAATCAGTAGTGCAGGCTATTCCACAATATGCAATGTCCATTTTCAAACTTCCTACGTCAATTTGCAAAGCTATTGAAAAGAAAATTGCAAACTTCTGGTGGCAGAATGGCAACAAAGTTGTTAGAATTCATTGGAAAAAAATGGGAAAATTTAAAATTTAGAAAGGAGGAAGGAGGGCTCGGCTTTAAAGGGAGAATTACCAAAAAGTCCTAAACCTATTGCAATTGTGCCAATTTAGTCCTAAACTTTTTTTGGCCAATTCAGTCCTAAACCTTTTACTTTTGTTCCAGTTCAGTCCTTTCGGCCAAAATTAGCCGGCGCTGGCGTGGCAGCCGGCGGTGCGGCGAGCTTTTTTAATAATATTTGATTTTTAAAAAAATTTTATTAATTTTTTTTTTTTTCCTTTTTTTTTTCCTTCTCCCTCCTCCTTCCTTGGGCTCCGTGACCGGCCAGCCGGCTGGTCGCCGGACCGAGGCGGTCGGCGGGAGGAGGCCTCGCCGTCGCGTCGGCGAGGGCTCGCAGATCCGGCGAGGAGGCCTCGCCTCGCCGACGACCGCGAGGCGAGCTCGCGCCCCGACGGTGAGGCCCCCTCGCCGGATCGGGTGAGGGCTCGACTCGCGGTCGGCCGGGCGAGGCGAGCCCTCGCGCATCCGGCGAGGGGGCTCGCTCGCCGGCGACCGCGAGGCGAGCTCGCGCCTGGCGACGGCGAGGGCTCGACTCGCGATCGCCGGGCGAGGCGAGCCTCGCCGATTCGGCGAGGGGGCTTGCCGTCGCGTCTAGCGAGGGCTCGCTCGCCCGGCGACGTGAGGCGAGCTAGCGCCCAGCGACGGCGAGGGGGGCTCGCCCTCGCGTCTGGCGAGGCCTCCTTGCCGGATCCCGCTGGATCGCCTCGGTCCGGCGATCGGCCGGGCTGGCGGTCGCGGAGCCCAAGGAAGGAGGAGGGAGGAGGAAAAAAAAAGGAAAAAAGAAAAAAATTAATAAAAAAAATTAATAATTTTTTTAAAAAATCAAATATTATTAAAAAAAGCTCGCCGGCACCGGCCGGCTGCCACGTCAGCGCCGGCCGGCTAATTTTGGCCGGAAGGACTGAACTGGAACAAAAGTAAAAGGTTTAGGACTGAATTGGCTAAAAAAAAAAGTTTAGGACTGAATTGGCACAATTGCAATAGGTTTAGGACTTTTTTGGTAATTCTCCCGCTTTAAAGACCTCCTAGCTTTCAATAATGCGATGTTAGGCAAGTAAGCTTGGCGCATTTCTCAGCAATCTTCTTCCCTTCTAAGTCAAATAATGAAGGGCCTTTACTACCCACAATGCGATTTTTGGAAAGTTGGAAAAGGATCTAGACCGTCTTGGGGATGGCAATGCATTGTCTTAGGGAGAGACTCGATAGCTCCTCAAGTTATGTGGATTGTTAGCAATGGACAGACTATCTCGATTAGGGAAGATAAATGGTTAAAAAGCGGAACTATTGGTGGGCTAGCGACAAGAAATGAGCCAGAGAAAGTGGGTGCTTTTATAGAACAAATGGATGGAAAATGGAATGAGGAAATGTTACGGTTATTGTTCGATGACCAAAGAGTTAAGGAAATCCTTGCAACTCCCATAGGATTACCTTCTACAGCAGATAAAATGGTATGGATGAGCAACAAATTAGGGGTCTATTCTGTGAAAAGCGGATATATCTACAATAGAAATCAAACAGTTAACCCAATAACCACAGCAGCATCTTCCTCTCATCAAACAAAGCCAGACCTTTGGAAATTCATCTGGAAATCTAACAATCTACCTAGAATTAAACAGTTTCTCTGGAATGCTTGCCAAAATGCAATACCTATAGTGGAAAACTTGCACATGAGGAGAATTGTACCTGATCCACTATGCCCAATATGTAAAAAAGAAACTAAAACCATTGAACATGCTTTATTGCTCTGTCCTTGGACTGTCAAGTTATGGCGAGCGAGTCCCTTGCACATCCAAATTTCAAGACTTGGGTTAACACGACTTGATGAATGGCTACACTCAGAAAAAGAAGACCCAAGCAATGACTAAAATTTTAACCTAATTGCCACGGCTATGTGGTGCATTTGGAAAGATCGGAACCGGTTTGTTTTCGAACAGCATCCCTTGTCTCCGCATCAGACCCTGTCCAAAGCAATAGCTTTATATGAGAACTACTCGAGCTGCAACGGTAAGAAAACAACAACAAAAAACAATGAAACCCACACGCAGCAATGGAAACCTCCGCCATTGAACGCTTTGAGCATCAATATAGACGCTTCATTTGTCTGGGATGGAGTCGAAATACCAAATCTGGAGGAGAGGAGTGAGTTGGCCAGGAACAGAACAACTCCAGCTCTCGAGGAAGATAGAGCCGTGGCCAAGAACAGGGGTGCTCTCGACATTCCTTTTGTTGGGGATGAAGACGAAGCACCAGATCCGGAGGAGGTCAGAGAAGTGGTCCAGAATGGAACAATACCAGCTATCGAGGAAGGCAGTGAAGTGGCTACGAACAGGGCCTCCGAAAGCGCAGTAGATCTGGAGGAGATCAGAGATGTGGTCTGAAATCGAACAACCCCAACTCTAGAGGAAGATAGCGAAGTGGCTGAGTACAGGAGTGTCTTCGGCGTCTCCTTTGTCAAGAATGAAAGTGAATCACCAGATCTAGAGGAGTATGGAGATATGGTGACCAAACCTAACCGAACAACACCAGATCTAGGGGAAAATAGAGGAGGGACCGAAAGCAGGAGCGCCATCGCCTGCATCTGCCGTGATTCTCGGGGTTGCCTGGTGGATGGCTTTTTGAAGACAATAGCAGCCTCCTTGGCTGAACAAGCGGAAGCCATAGCTCTCTTGGAAACCCTAGATTTCCTCTCCAACAGCTCGAACAAAACTCTCCAAGTACACTCTGACCGCTTGCTGCTCGTGCAAACAGTTTAGGAAGCGAAAAAACCGAGCTTGGAAGTCGCAGGGCTAGTGGATCGGATCCGAGAGAAAATGAAAAGCTTTTCGGGCTTGTCTTTGGCCCACTGCAGCAGAGACGCCAACAGACCCGCCGACTAGATTGCAAGAGCCCAACGAGAGCACTACCTTCCTCGAAACTGGGTAATCAACCCCCTGATGGCCTTAATCAATTTACTAAGCGTTGATGTTTCTAATGTAATTGCTCCGAGCTTATCTAAGTAAATGAATAGAAAATGCATTTTCGACCAAAAAAAAAAAAAAGAGAGTCTTGCTTGCCAATTCCATGGCCAAACTACAACCCCATATGCATAATCCTTGGATCTACGATCTTGGGACCTCAAATTCCATTTAAGATCAAAGAAGGGTAGATAGCATAGCTAAGCACTAATTCAAGGTAAATCTTGAAATTAGACTAGATTGATTGTACTCAGCTGGTTTCGATTCGTTTCTAGGACCTACGAAATAGGTTTCGGGTTTTAAAAACTTAAAGCCAATTCGAAGATGGTAGGTTCCAAAGTTTAGGTATGGAACATACCCAACTCAGAACTTACTCATGCCGTCACACTTATCTCTAACTCGCACACTTTTGTACTTGTCCAGAGGAAATTCTTGCACTTTCGGGGTGATGCTTGTTGTCCTACAATATCGAGAGTGGCACTGGCTTCCTTGGTTAAATGGTGTGCTCCTCAACTTCTGCTACTGTCCAATCTAAGTTGGTGAATACTGACACATCAAGCAAACTTTGGGGCGGGGACATGGATTGTTTAACCTCCATCTCCTTCAAAAATTCAATTTTTTCAACCATTGACAAGTTTAAGTACTCCACAATAATATTATGAAATTACCTTCTTTTTTTTAATCATCTGTGGATTGTTATTTTTAGTAAATAGGAATTTTTGTTGTTGCTTTAACTTTCATTTTGCTTGATTAATGGATGAACTTGACATTTTATAATTGCTTTGTATTTTTGTTTGTTTTGTACCGTACTTCTCATTGTTTTGTTGCCCTACTATGTTGTTGTAACTGCTATTTGTCTTGGTTGTAAATAATGAGATGCTCTACTATAATTTGTCCTTTTAATAAATGAAAAAATGAAAAGAAAAAAAAGAAAAAAAAAGGAATGGTGGATTCTGATTTCCAAGATCTAAAAACTTGGAATCGGTTTTGACAAAATAAGTTTCAAATTCCAAGTTTGGAACCTACCTACTTTGGAATCACTCACCTCTTATAAAGACGTTTGATATTAGGAAGTGCAACGGTCAAAGATAATGGCAACATAGCAGTAATCCGACTAAGCAAACATGAAAAGGAAGAAAAAGACATCATTTTCATAACCATCTTAAATTGATTCTGGCCAAATAATTCATTATAAATTGATATTGCACTAACTAGTAGCAATATATTTATTTTTGTTGAGTAAGCAAGTCACAACGGCCCAAAATGACCAACAATTCACTTAACCGAAAAATTGCATAAAGCCATGTTCTAAAAGTTGAGATTTTGATAAATAGATCGGGTGCGAGATTGAACAATTGCAAAATTTCCAAGTATTAGTCATTCCATCGTCACTTAAATTCATTAGAAAGTTTCAAGACGGTATTTTGCCATTGATTGTAATGGTGAAATCTATGCAGTATCCCCCAATGAAATCCATTTTCTCTTGAAAGCAATACAATGATGGTATTTTTCTTTTCCAACTTGTTCACTCGATCAATGATTTTCCATCCCAAATCTTATTTTCAATTCTCTCTCTCTCTCTCTCTAGGTTTTGGGTGCTACTACGGTCCATCCAAGAATTGTCCCTCAGAATCGGCACTCATTTTTAGTGCTGCCCATTCTGTCATGGCCTGGTCCAGATTGTCGTAACTTCAAGTGACCTAGTGTCTCGTAATTTACAATATTAGGATCGTCATGCCAAAATGTGAATTGTGACAAAGTCTCCCACTTAGGAGGAAGCGAAATACATGAGTTTTATGTGAAAATTTTGGCCCAACTTTAACTCAAAGTCCAAATCTCCCTGAACTTTTTTATTGTTTTTGTTTCTTAAAAAGATACCAACCTTATCTTGGCTCCCAATTCTGGCCTATTTTTTATTTTATTTTTTATATATATCTCCTGAAAAAAACACAAATTTTCAGTTAGTATCCAAATTTAGCCTTTGCCGAGTTTCCACTGAATACATGTGTAATGACATATTGAATATTTAACAGCATCATCAGACGAAGCAAGGACCAGATTTGGGTATTTGTCAAAAGTTTATGCTCGTTTATGAGACAACAAAAATTTTGAGTTAGAATTGGGATGTGACCTAAAGTTTGTGTTTTTTTATGAAAAGAAAAAATATTTAGGTCAGAATTGAGGCACAGCCCAAAATTTGTGCTTTTTTATGAGACGCAAAAAAGTTTGGGCTAGATTTGAAACTAGAACTAAAATTGCTGCTTTTTAAGGGAATTAGGCAGAAAATCTTATGAAAATTAGAAACAAAAAATAAAAATTCTACAGACAAGAACACAACTTGAATGCACTTATGGGTTTAGATTTGCTGGGAGAGATTAGATCGTCTCCATGACGAAAGACTGATGAAACTCCATCACCCTGTATCGACCTTTAAACGAGTCCTTGACCGAAAATTGCACGTTTAAATTAGACTGTGAGATCATTTGATCAACATGGTTCTTTCTTGCTAGGGTACTCTTAAATGACCAGCAGGATCTAAAGCGATACCACGAGAGAAAGTAAAAGAGAAGTAGAAGGATCCGAGGTTGTTGCCGGAAAAGCCCGTTTTGAATTTCTTCCCCCGCCCGATTACACTTCGGGCCTTGACCCATTTTAAAAGGCCCCAAGTTAAGTCAACCCAATTGTTGAAACGTGGCATCAGATCAGGCCCATGATGCGATGACTTTTCGATGGTGAACTCAAATCCCTCACGAAATACGAGGGGCAACGAGACCCTAATTTCGAGTAAATTCGATGCGATAATATAAAACGAAGACAACGATTTCGATCTCATAATTTCTTCCCAAAATGAATGCTTTTTCATTACTTATTTTACAAAAAATTGAATTGATGTAGAAATGTGCGAGTTACTAATTCTGTACAATCCCTCACATGTTTTAGCCTTAAATTTTGAATCTTTTCCGTCCAACAACAACCTTCCTAAAAAGTATTTCGAGTTTTGAAATACTAGTATCCTTCCACGTACCATTACCTTTCAATAATTACGTCCCATTACTTAATTATCAGATATTTATCGATAAAACTGTTAAGTTTAATTTTTCAAATGTCGAATTTCCACATACACGCAACCGCACACATTTCACTGAGAATTTTTTTTTTTAGTAATATAATCTTAAAAAAAACATAAGAATAAGTTTTCTTAAATTTGGTCAAATATGAAAATATTTTATTAATATGAGTCGGGTCGGGTATAAGTCGAAAAATTTACATTAGGCTTAAATGGGTCATAAATGGGTTAATAGGTTAATTTGGGTCGACTTATTAATGACCCGACCCGACCCACCCGTTTGACATCTCTAAAAGAGAGATTGGCGAGTGTTCAAGCAGAGAAGCGAGCGAGAGCGAGGGAAGCTATGAAGATGAAAATGGATGTGAACGATCGCATCTATTAGCCATCTTGTTCTTCCCAAGAAAAAATGTTGAAACAATGCTGAATTTATTCTCTAAAAGCTAACTCAGTCTTAAACTTTTCAATTGTGCTTATTTAGTTTTAAACTTTTGACAACTTGCTGATTTAATTTGAGACATTTCAATTAAACCAATTCAGCTCTAAATTTTTTGATGATTTGTCAATTTAGTCCTAAATATTTTTTAATGATTTTTCAATTTAGTCCTTACAACCGTCCTAGAGTAGCAGGGGCATAGAAAACGACCTGTAGAGCCCCCTGAAGCAAACCTAACATGACAAAAAGAGCACGGTTCTATCTCCATTTTTGCCTTTTGATTACTCTCCTGCAAACACAAGACGAAAGTGACAGTATCCAGCCAATTCAAAAGCTGATGCGTTATGATGTATCCCACAAAAGGGGCTTCGATACTGCAAAACCCATGTCATTAACATCAAAATGCAAAGGACAAACCCAAAAAAGGCTTCTCTTCTACCATCCCCCCATTCCTAATGCCCTCTACATGTCATAGAAAAGGTCGATGCGAGAAAAGAAGCGCATCCGCTTCAATCCAGGTTGTACACCGCGATGAAGGACATCAGCACGCTCCCCATCCAGAGCTTCCCGTCCTTCTCCTCTGCTTCGCTGACTGCTCTCACGACCTTGCCCTGGCTGTCCTCCAGGATCCGCACGACCTTACCCTCCTGGCTGTACTTAACGACCACTCCATGAAGTCGGCCGCCGATGTGAAGGAGGAACTGTATTTTCGCCGGAATAGGAAGCTTGAGTGTGAACTTCCTAATTTTAGGGTAGTGTGCGCATAGATACGTGTATAGAGTGCGGCGAGAGTGGACTGCGACCCAGAATTCACCATCTTTGTTCGTCCGGACATTGTCAGGGAACCCTGGTAGGACAGCAAACACTTCTGAAGTCCCTGCCTTCTCACCTTTCAACCAGTACTTCCGCAATCTGCAAACATCACCCCACACTGAATCTCCACAAACATGTAATAAAATAATAGATTCTTGACTACATATGCCTATTGATTTAACGTATTAAATAAAATTCTCGTGGCCTTGGAAACTATTGCAATGGTTCAGAGATAGCATCTGGGATTTTGGTAGAGAGGGACCGCTTGAAATGTTACTTCACAGTTCCGTCCTTATTCATAAGCTAAGAGCCTCATTCACCAACAATCCACTTACAAGAGAAACATGTTAAACTAACACATGCTGTACATAAAAGTATTTCAGGGGGCTTCCGATGATTAAAATACTCAAAGTCAGAGCATAGTGTGCCAACTCTTGGCTTGAAAAAAAGGCTCTTTGTTGCGAGGAATCCAATGGTAATGCGGTAATCAAAGTGCTACCTTAGAGGCCTCCAGAATAACTTGTAATCTTCCTCTGGCTTAGAACTAATCTTGATTGACTAGCATGCATGACTACCATGTCATTAAAGCAGTAGAAGCAATAGAATTGGTAAGACAGATTCCATTGGGACTGATTCAACATGGACAATAGCTGAATCAACATGACCCACCTGCCAATGGCACCTTCACAAAAGACAAAGAATGATCTGTCCTTGCTTAAGGACACGCCATTTGGAAATTGGAGATTCCTCTCAAGAACTGTGGTCTCCTTTGTGACAGGGTTGTACTTTAAAAGCCTTCCGCTACTTTCTGCAGAAAAAACCAAGTGCAAAAAGTTCCTGTGGAAAATTTGCAACATCCAAATTAATAAAACTTAACCATCCCACATAACAAGAATGAACAAGCAAACACAAAATATCAGACAAGAGTAGTAAAAAAAAATGACCTAAGCAATTACTTCACGAGTCATTTGAGCTTTATAGAGCATAATCAAACTCATTTGATGAAAAAGATCAAACTCTTAATAAAATGGTAGTAACGACAAATTATTTCACTCATTAACGAACTAATAGACTAGTGAGATGGTTGAAAAAAGCAAACTTATATCTAGAATAGTAACTTTGCAGTCAAGGAAATACAGCAAGGAGCAAGATCATGTGATGGTGACCAGAAGTCCAGAGCAACTCATTACCACATTTGTGAAAAATTCTAGTCTTTGCATTTGTTGAAACGGAAGAAATCTACATGGACTCAGACTTAGGAATTTGACAGAGCATGTTATCACTTATTTTAGAAATTGCATGCTTATCATTAAAATACCTTCTCTGGTATACGCTACTGCTATCTGTAAAATACACATTTCCTTCGTCATCAATGTCCAGATCATTGGTAAATCTCAATGGTATTCCTTCAGCTTCAGTTGTGAGAGATGTTGCCAACCCACCTTCTGGACCCACCTTCATTAGCCCAAAATATGCATCTGCAATGTATAAATCACCTGTTTTCTTGTCGAAACGAAGACCCAGAGGCCTGCCGCAGATGTGCTCATTTTTTAAATAACTCAAAGATGATGGTTTTGGGTTACATAGTTCTGACCTGAATAAATAAGAACAGGTGAACGTCAAATACTTCCAAGGGAGGCAAGAGAGAAACTTACAAGATAAGGAGGAAAAAGAAAGGAACTGTCACCAATAACTGTTACAGGGAAAGTTAAGATGGACATTGATACAAAAGTACGAATCAAATCCATCATTCATTCTGAAAAGTGTGGACACAAACCAGAGCAAAAGGTAAAGCTCTCTCTTTCCGAGCAGCAAGCAGAAGCCGTGGGCACCCCGACAATCAGATACGCGCTGAAAGTCGAATGGTAGCACAGTCCTAAGCCTAATGACAGCATCGCCGGGCACTGTTGACCAAAAAGATGACAGACTCGTGCACCAAAGAAAATCATCTCCTCTCCGTCCGGCCTACACAGGCACTCTCCACTCCATACTAGCCACCCTCCACACACACACTCACGCAAACACGTCATGGTCAAAAAACGACACAGAACTCGATCCCTCCCTCGCTCGCTCGCTCACCTATTGGGCGAAGTGTAGGCGAAATCCGACCAGGCCTGGCCGTCCCAGAACAGGACGCGCCCGTCGGCGACGCCGGTGTACGGGCCGCGGCCGAGCGGGTCGAAGGCGATGCTCTCGGGCCCCTGAATCTGGTTCAGGAACCTGACCTCCGACCTCTGCAGCAGGTTCCGGGAGTCCCTCTCGGGCGGGATCTCGGACCAAGGCGGCACGTCGGCCCTGTAGGCCTCGAAGTCCGGGAAGCCCGACAGGGCGCTGTGCTGAAAAGGGTCGGTGCCGCAGTACAGGGCCAGGAGGAGGAACGCTCCGGCGAGCACTCTGGCCGTCGATACCGCCATCGGGAGCGGCGCGAAGGTGGGGAGGGAAAAGCAAGAATGCGGTGAAACTGGAACTTCAAATTAGGACAGGCTCGCTTGGAACTGCGGAAGGTGAAAATCAAGAACGAGACAAAGGGAGAATCTTTACGTCGCTGCGTGGGCTTTCTTCGAGAAGATCGCCCAGGCGCTTTGTCCGTGACGATGATGGGTGGTTTACAGTTACTTGGTTGGTTCGGAGCATTTCACGACCAGCTCGGGGGTAGTTGGGACCCACCTTCTCTGACAATGCAACGGCATGACTTTGCAGTCGCTTTGAAGTTTTAGGCATAAATGGGGACGGCATGAATGTCTGAATAAATATTTGGTCGATGTGCAATTTTGATGTGGCTATTATTATTTATTTTTTGTACTTAAGTTAGGGGAAATGGGCATTTTTTGTGTGAAGATTTTGAGTTAAATTGATTGTCTCTTTCTCTGATATTACAACGGCTATCATGCCGTATGACGTGGTTAATGCATAAGAAATGTCTAAACTCAACATTGCCTTAAATTTCTATTGCAAAGGTTGTGATGCCATGCGGAGAGGTTAATTTTTTCTGGCATATATGAAGCTGTCTAAGCTCAACGTCATCTTGAGTTTCCACAGGCATCGACGGGATGATTAATACATTATTGATCATTTTGTTATGGGGATTTCTTCGAAGAATTTTAATTAAATTGATCGTCTCTTTCCTTTGTGTTGCGGAGCTATGATGCCAAGGAATGAGGTTAATCTATCTACGGTTTCATTAATCTTTACAGATTTTAGTTAAATTGATTTTTGTTTCCTTTGTATTGTAGCGGTTGTGATGCCATCTAGCGAGATTAATCTTTTTAGGTATATGAAGTTGTCCAAGCTTACCATCATCGTGATTTCCATGGGCCTAACAAAATGATGGTTAATGAAGTATTGCACTTTTCTCATTCCTCATTCGGCTCAACACTCTCATTCACAAGTTTTGACCATATTATGTCTTGCAAGACACGCTCATCATTTAGTGTGTTTAAATTGAACTCTACCAAAGAAAAGAAAGTGTTTCCCCCTTTTTTGTTTAATTCCTTTTTCTCTTTCTTTGTGGGTCCCACTTTACTTATTCTTACTCACTTCTCTTCGTGGGAGCAATCCTCTTCTTTTCATGTCTTCGATGTCTACCAAAAATAATGCTCTTTGTATAGCATTGTCAATCAATGGATGGTTAGAGGTCTTCTCATTTTGGTGTGATCGTGATGCCAAGGAAGAAGAGGGAAATGAAATTGTGTCTTGTGGGTGAACCTAATCATTATGTAAGGGAACACATGTTTGATTTTTCGACCCGAAAAAGGGTATTGAAAGTATGATATGGGCTATGTTCTCATTATAGTAGAAGCAAGTGGAAATTGTGCTAGTGTTTGCTCAGCAATTGCAGATACTCGGTTGCTCCCACGGGGAGTATTCAACTATCATCAATAAAGTCAACCAAAGTATTGGAACCTCTGGTGTCATGAGTGACGGATGCAACGTTGTTGTTGCGCAACACAAGAAACCACTATTATTCAGATGGTTTTAGTAAAGGAAGAGCCACGTAAGATACGCCTAGAGATTGGTCAACAGACTCACATAAGAGGATGACGGAAAAAGTTCACCGAGAATATAGCCAAAAAAAAGATTATGGGCACATGAACAAGAGACACTCACAACCAGAAAACACCCACCCAGATATTTTTTATTCTATTACCATCTTCAATCCACAAAAGCCATCACCAAATCATTTCTATTCTTATTGGTTTTTTGAGTTATTCATCTGTTCAGATTTTTCTTGTCTCATTTTTGTCGTTTTTGGTTTTGTGAGTTAGTTTGAATCAAGCCATAAGCATGCCGAGTTATCATATTTCGCTATCTAAAGCCAAGTCGTCGATGATGGTGATTTGTAGTGCCATGGTTGCCTGACCTTGGTTTATACTAGATCAAAAAGCCCCCTCATCACTACAAGACAAGTCATCGATATCGATATGTGGTTTTGATGGAAGAATCGGTTTTGCTTTGCCTTTAGTTATTCTCGATTTAGTAAGTTGGACATCGAGAGTATTGCTGTTGGTAGACACAAAGGTGTAGAAAGAAAAGAATTGCTGGCAAGAGAGAAGAAGATGGGACCTCAAGAAAAGAAAAAGAAAAAACAAAAAGGAGGGACGTCACTTCGACAATTGAAGCATGCTAAATAGCAGGCTTTACACGATCTCTGGTGCTGATTTATAGTGTTGTGGCCACCTAAGGTCAAAAGGCCCCTCATCACCACAACACAAGCCATCGGTATCAATATGTGGTTTTGATGGAAGAATAGGTTACGCTTTGCCTTTAGTTATTCTCGATTCAATAAGTTAGAGATCAAGAGCATTGTTGTTGGTAGACACAAAGGTGTAGAAAGAAAAGGATTGCTAGCAAGAGAGAAGAAAATTGGGATAAGTACACTGTCAGTGCCATAAGTTGTGTACGGCGTTCACTTTGGTGCCAAAAGTTTCCGTTGGATCATTTAAGTGCCAAATCAGAAAAAAAAAAAAAAAAACGATCATTTCGGTGTCACCGGCGAGAGATTCCGGCCAAATTAATTACGTGGTTTTATATTTTAAAAAAAAGTTTCGATTGCTTTAAAACGACGTCGTTTTCAGTCCTCCTTAAGAAAACAACGTCGTTTTGCCATCCCGCATGGATGGCCTCACAAAAACGACATTTAATTCATTTAGGGATTTTATTTATTTATTTGGGGATTGAAATTAGGGCTTTTCTGACCTAGCTCGCTCGGTCGTCGTCGCTTGGCCTTTGTCGTCGCCCAGCCGCCGTTGCTCGACGCTGTTCGGACACCCTTAATGACACACAAAGGAGCAACAACCCCACTCGTCGAAGCCTAGGTACTGAAAGACGCAGGCCAGACACTCGTCGGGGAGATCGGATATGGAGAGGGAGACATCAATGGCGACGCACTCGTTGACGGCCTCCCGAACATCGCCAGATCACGGCCTTTGACTTGGCTACCGAGTGGCCGTCGTCGGGGTTAGGGTCGGGGGTCGAGGGTCGGGGTTGGGTTCGAGGTCGAGGTCGAGGTCGGAGTCGTCTAGTGGCCATCGTCGAGGTCGGGGTCGGAGCCACAGCCGCCAAGTGGCCATCGTTGGGGTCGGGGTCGGGATCGAAGCTGTGGCCACCAAGCGCGGGGGCCGTCGAGGATGATGACTAGCCGGAGATTTAGGGTTTTGAATTGGGGGAGACACCAAACGGCGTTGTTTTAGTGTTAAGATGCTGAGTGTACTCTCCAGCGAGCCACACCAGCTTCAAAAATTAATAAAAAGTGCTACGTTGGATTTCCGGTCAACTAGATCGGAATTGGCACTAAAATGATCATTTTTCAAACTTTTGGCACTTAAATGATCTAACAGAAACTTTTTGACACCAAAGTGGCGTCGTACACAACTTATGACACTAATAGTGTACTTATCCTGAAAAAAAATGGGACCTCAAGAAAAGAAAAAAAAAATGAGGGACGTCACTTTGACTATTGAAGCAAGCGAAACAGTAGGCCTCGCATGGGGTAATATTGTCAAAATATTGTGAAATAGAGAGTTAAAGTCAATAGAGGAATAGAAAAAGCACAGCCGTTAATAAATTACCAATCATTTTTGTTATGGGAATTTCTTTGAAGATTTCAATTAAATTGGTTATTTCTTTCCTCTGTGATGGAGACCGGATTTATATATAAACAATTTGAAAAATATTTTCCTAGAAATTATTTTCTGTATCTTTTACAAAAATAAGTGGATGGAATTTTTTTATCATTCGCAAAAATATTTAGATATAAATTATTATCGATAATAAGAATATTTTTCATTAACTAATTAATTTAAATGATATAATAATTATTTAAAAGTAATTTTCAAATTATTTATATCCAAGAAATAAATGAAAGCTAAGTAAGTTTTAAATGTTGTCCATTGTACAAATAAATGTCATTATTTCCTGTATCTTTTACAAAAATAAGTGGATGGAATTTTTTTTTATCATTCACAAAAATATATAGATATAAATTATTATTGATAATAAGAATATTTTTCGTTAACTAATTAATTTAAATTATATAAATAATTATTCAAAAATATTTTTAAATTATTTATATTCGCGAAATAAATGAAAGCTAAGTAAGTTTTAAATGTTGTCCATTGTACAAATAAATGACATTTGCAGAAGTGGACAAGAAAGCCATTTAGCTTTATTTACAAAATATCTCTCTCTCCACCGCTAATAAAAGCGCGACCATTAGTCTTGCTTGCCAATTCCATGGCCAAACTACAACACCATCTGCATAATCCTTGGATATACGATCTTGGGACCTCAAACTCCATGTAAGATCAAATAAGGGTAGATAGTAGAGCTGAGCACTAGTTCAAGGTAAATCTTGAAATCAAACCGGATTGATTGTACTCAGCTGGTTTCGATTCATTTCTAGGACCTAAGAAATAGGTTTTGGGTTTTAAAAACTTAAAGCCAATTCAAATTTTAGGTATGGAATGTTATGGAACATTACCCAACTTAGAACTTACTCATGCCATCACACTCATCCCTAACTCGCACACTTTTGTACTCGCCCAGAGGAAATTCTTGCACTTTCGGGGAGATGCTCCTTGTCCTACAATACCGAGAGTGGCACTCACTTCCTTGGCTAATTGGTGTGCTCCACTACTTCTAGTAGTGTCCAATCTATCTCCAAGTTGGTGAATACTAACACATCAAGCAAACTTTTGGGGGGACATGGATTGTCTGACTTCCATCTCCTTCAAAAATTCAATTTTTTCAACCGTTGATAGCTGTCAGTACTCCACAATAATATAGCTAAAGATACCTTAGTTTTTTCATCATGTAAGGGAACACGAACAAGAGACACTCACAACCAGAAAACACCCACCTAGATATTTTTTATTCTATTACCATTTTCAATCCACAAAAGCCATCACCAAATCATTTCTATTCTTATTGATTTTTTGAGTTATTCATTTGTTCAGATTTTTCTTGTCTCATTTTGTCGTTTTTGGTTTCGTGAGTCAATCTGAATCGAGCCATAAGCATGCCGAGTTATCATATTTCGCTATCTAAAGCCAAGTTGTCAATGATGTTGATTTGTAGTGCCGTGGTTGCCTGATCTTTGTTTACACTAGGTCAAAAAGCCCCCTCATCACTACAAGACAAGTCATTGATATCAATCTGTGGTTTTGAAGGAAGAATTGGTTTTGCTTTGCCTTTAGTTATTCTCAATTTAGTAAGTTCGACATCAAGAGTATTGCTATTGTTAGACACAAAGGTGTGGAGAGAAAAGAATTGCTGGCAAGAGAGAAGAAGATGGGACCTCATGGTTTTGATGGAAGAATAGGCTACGCTTTGCCTTTAGTTATTCTCGATTCAATAAGTTGGAGACAAGAGCATTGTTGTTGGTAGACACAAAGGTGTGGAAAGAAAAGGATTGCCAGCAAGAGAGAAGAAAATGGGACCTCAAGAAAAGGAAGAAAAAAAAAAAAGAGGGACGTCACTTTGAAGCATGCAAAATAGTAGGCCTCGCACAGGGTAATATTGTCAAAATATTGAAAATGGAGTGTTAAAGTCAATAGAGGAATAGAAAAGCATAGCCATTAATAAATTACCAATCATTTTTGTTATGGGAATTTCTTTGAAGATTTCAATTAAATTGGTCATCTCTTTCTTCTGTGATGGAGACCAGATTTATATTTAGATGATTTGAAAAACATTTTCTAGAAATTATTTCTCGTATCTTTTATAAAAATAAGTGGATGGAATTTTTTTATCATTCATGAAAATATTTAATTATAGATTATTATCGATAATAAGAATATTTTTCGTTAACTAATTAATTTAAAAAATACAAATAATTATTTAAAAAAATATTTCTCAAATCATTTATATTCGCAAAATAAATGAAAGCTGAGTAATTTTTAAATGTTGTCCATTGTACAAATAAATGACATTTGCAGAAGTGGACAAGAAAGCCATTTTGCTTCATTAGATCGTACGTGTCAACATCTTTCTCTCCACCGCTAATAAAAGCGCCACCATTAGTCTTGCTTGCCAATTCCATGACCAAACTACAGCACCATCTGCATAATCCTTGGATCTACAATCTTGGTGTTGGGATATAATACATGGAAACGAAAGGATCTTGCAATTTATGTCAACGCAAAAAATCACCAGAGAAATAAACGAGAAAAATAAGGACACCAGAAATTTACGTGGTTCGGTCTGAGTATCGGTACCTACGTCCACGGGGAGAGCCAGCAGCAAATAACCCGACAGACATGATGACTAAGTCTGTTCCTTTGGCGAAGCTCAAGCTCTGCTTGAGCTATATTAGCGTTTGTAGAGAGTGAGTGCTCGTCGGGGCGTTGGGAGAGTAGCATGGATGATGAGCACTATAACTTGGCTTTAAACATCGAGCCAAGGTGGAGAATTATTAAATTATGTGATTTATCTACTCTTATATGTAGATGATATGCTGATAGTAGCTAAGGATATGTCTGATATTGATGTGCTGAAGAGGCAATTAAATGCTGAATTTGAGATGAAAGATTTAGGTGCTGTAAAGAAAAATTTGGGTATGGAGATTTTGCGTGACAGGATTGCAGGAGTTTTACGTCTATCTCAAAAGATATATATTGAGAAGATTGTGGCACGTTTTAATATGTAGTTGGCAAAATCAGTAAGTACATTTCTAGCGAAGCATTTTAAACTTTCAAATAAATTATCACCGTAGACTGAGAAAGATGAGGAATATATGTCCCGTGTTCCTTATTATAGTGCTGTGGGTAGTATTATGTATGCTATGGTGTGTACTAGGCCTGATATTTCCACAAGCTGTGAGTGTGGTTAGTCGCTATATGAAGCGTCCTAGTAAAGCTCATTGGGAAGTTGTGAAGTGGATCCTCAGATATTTGAAGGGGACAACAAACGTGGGTATAGTATACCGGAGGAACAGTAATGGACCACTGGTTTTGTGGATTCGAATCACGCCGGTGACTTGGATGATTGCAGATCTTTAATAGGGTACGTGTTTATGCTAGTGGGTGGTGCAGTTAGTTGGAAAGCACCCTTATAGGATCACATTGCCTTATCTTTGACTGAGGCAAAGTACATGACACTAACCTTTATAGCGAAAGAGGTGATATGGTTACAAAGTTTGCTCTCGAACTTTGGGTTAGAACAAAAAAGTGTGGATATACACTGTGATAACCAAGGTACCATATATTTAGCGTATAATCAAGTTTATCACGAGTGAACAAAGTATATCAACATGCGGTACCACTTCATTCAAGATGTCTTAGTTAAGGGTATTGTTACTGTTAGAAAGATTGCTATTTGTAATGACCTGGGCCCCGCTGTGTAATATTGTCCGCTTTAGATATTGAGTCCTCACGGCTTTAAAATGCGTCATACAGATTAAAGGGACAACGTCCTCGCTGTGGCCCACACGCGGTCAGGGAACCTGGCTTTGATACCATTTGTAATGACATGGGTCCCGTTGTGTAATATTGTCCGCGTGTGGGATCTAGTGAAGACCCTGTGCTCCTAAGGGGTATCAGAGTCGACTCTCGACTGCGTGTGGGGCCTAAGCCATTACAAATGATATCAGAGCCGACTCCCAACCGCGTGTGGGACCACAGCGAGGACGATGTCCCTTTAATCTTTGTGACACGTTTTAAAGTCGTGAGAACTCAGTATCCAAAGCAGACAATATTACACAGCGGGGTCTAGGTCATTACACTTGGGACCTCAAACTCCATTGGAGATCAAAGAATGATAGATAGGAGAGTTGAGCACTAGCTTAGGGTAAATCTTGAAATCAGACCGAATGATCGTACTCAGTTGGTTTCCATTCGTTTTCAGGACCTACAAAATAGGTTCCATGTTTTAAAAAAACTGAAAACTAATTCAAAAATAGTTGGTTCCAAGTTTTAGGTTTGGAACATACCCAACTCAAAACTTACTCATGCCGTCGCACTCATCCCTAACTCACACACTTTTGTACTCGTCCAAAGGAAATTCTTGCACTTTCGGGGTGATGCTTATTGTCCTACAATACTGAGGGTGCGTTTGGATGGGCATTTAGAAAGCCCATCCAAGCCCCAAAGCCCTTTCACCCTAAATTGGGGTGTTTGGCAACCATTCCCAAGGGGCTTTCAAGTAAAAGTCTACCCTTGGGAATGCTGAAAGCTCAAGGCTGGTCTCCAGCTGCCTTGAGCATTTCAGCATTTTCGAATGCTAAAGGCTTCCATTAATAAAATTTCGTGGAGTTCCATTTTTACCCTAAAAAAAGCATCGGAAACCCAAATTTACCCCATATAAAAGAGCAAAACTAGGGGTTTCGCCTTGCAGCTCCTCCAGAAACGCTCACGATCCCAACTCCTCACGTTCACTCTCTCGAGAGCCCCACGACGACGTCGACTTCAAGATCAGCTTGATATCGAATCCACCTTCGATCCGCCAACGACACTTCTCCGCACCTTCGGCGTGTAAGCTCGCTCGCTCGCTCGCTCACTCTCTCTCTCTCTCTCTCTCTCTCTCTCTCTCTCTCTCTCTCTCTCGCTCGCTCGATTCTTCTCCTCATCCGGGTTTGATGATCCCATTTGACTCCCCGCTCCCGCTTGTTTGTATCTCGTCGCTTTTGCTTCCAGGTTCCTTGTTTTTTTTTTCTATGCTCTCGCTAGTTGGTAATCGAGATCCGTGATTGTATAACCCATGGCGGAGTGTGAGGGGGAAATTCGGGGCGGTTGCTTTTTAGCGGTCGAATGCGTGGGAATTTGGAGTTCTCGTTAGAAAGCAAGGGTTTTGTGTTGCTTTGCGGGTTTCGCGAGCTGAGATTCAATCTGGGTTTTCGAGGTTGGACAGATTTTTAGTAGTGAGCAGTAAGGGCTGTGGGTTGTGGGTTGTGGGTCGTGGGTGTTTTTTTTACGAATTTCAAAGGACATACAATTGGAGTTTTCCGTTCAATGTTTTGAATTTCAAAGGACAAGTTCACAAAATAGAAATATGCATTCGCTATACTTGTTGTTTTGATTCTTCATTTCTATCAAGCATTACCAACAGAAAACTTTTGCATTCATCCTTATGTTGTAATTTTTATGTGCCTCTAAAACCGCCTAGTTTACCGCTGCTAACTATAAATTGTTTGGAGTTATGTTCTCTTCATCGGTTTGGTTCCTATTGAATGAACTTTGGCATCTGTGGATTTTTTCTCTTTTAACATTATTTGTCCATAAATTTTTGGACACCATGTTTCCTCTTTCGCTTTGCCAGACACCGATGAATACATGCACGTGATCTTATGATGCTTGGCCACATGAGCATTGATTCTGTAAACTTTATTGGGAGAAAGAGTTGCATTATGCTTTTGTAACCATGACTAGACAGTTGAAGAAATGCAATCGTGCATGATTTTTAAGGCTGCTTTGTTTAGCTTGGAAGAGCTGAAATGATTTGTTTTCTTTTCTTTTCAACCCATTGAGCTCACTTTGCTCACAAACTTGAAACCCATAAGATAATAATATTTAGACAAAAATCCAACAACAATCATTTCTTAAAGCTTTGTTGTTGACTATATATCATCATTCTCTTGTAAATACTAATATGGCAAAAATGTCGGTGATCAGCATCTCTATAATGCTTGTGAATTGTTTGAATCCCCAAAACATTCTTTTTACCGTGAATTATTAGTTGACTACTGTTGGACTACTGAACATGTTATTCTCCATATTAGATTTTGGACTAAGAGCATGCTCCACTTGAAGACTGAATGCATCGATATATTTCATTTTCATTTGTAGCGCAACTAAATGTGTAAAACTTGCTCTTCCCTTCACTCTTTGAGCACCACTTTTGTTGCGTTGTATGAGTGGAAATCAGCTATGAAAATTTGACTTCTTTCTTTATCAGCTCTCGGAGGCTTGAAGTCAGTAGGGTGGAGTTGCTTCTTCAAGTTGGAGCATTTTGTGTGGCAGTTGGTGCGTTGATTGCAGGTACTTTTCCATACGGTATTGGACAAATTTGTTTTTGTTTTTTTTTGTTTTTGGTAAAGGTAATAGATATATTGACTTTAAACCAAAAGCTATACAGCTATACACAAAAACATGGCACCAAGAACTTACACTCAAGAAGACAACAAGTTAGATAGAGTGGAAGGGTGCCAAGAAGGAGGAAACAACGCACAAAAATCATAAACAAAAACCAAAAACAACGGCAACAAGGCAGCCAAAACAGCATTACCAACAAAAGGAAAAGGAGATCTCTTAAACTTGATGACCCGCGCAGCTAAGCAGTAGCAAGAAATCATCTGCAGCAGACAAAGGCAACCCTCACATACCAGATGCAGCTCCCAACTTCAACAATACCCACCCACCGAAGAGCAGCACAAGAAGCTAACTAGCCAACCGAGCAGCCAACAACTCTCAAGAACCGGCGAAGGTAGCAGCAGCACCAAGAACCCGAACTTACAGGGGAATATCGGCAGAATTAAAAATGGACGGGTCCAATCCCAAAAGCAATGTTGAATCCTCCTATTTCGTAAGTGTTGCAACATTTCTGATATGACACGTTTACGTGATCAAATACTTATGAATTTAGGAAGTAATTAATGATATTTGTAATTTTTAATGATAATGAGCTTATTTCCTCAAAGCATATGTTATCATGTTTTTATTGTAATGAAAGTATTCTTCTTGTAATTAAGAAAGAGAGCATGTGAAGTTTTTCCATTTGATGTTTTTTAGCAAAAAAAGGAATTTTGATTTTAATAAAATTGTTTATACAATATCTTTAACATTGTTGTTAAATATAAATTAAAAAAGTCGCAAATATTATTTTTTTAATTTTAAACAAATAAAAATTAAAATATTTAGATTAATCACCAAATGTGTTTTTTACCAAACAACATTTCTCTTAAAGTTGCATTTCAAAGCAGAATTTACCAAACAGTCTTTACATTTCCTTCAAAGCCCTTTAGGCTAAACTGCTTGCATTTTCCCAATTTTCCAAATGCCGAACCAAACGCACCCCGAGACTGGCACTCGCTTCCTTGGCTAAATCGTGTGCTCTCAACTTCTGGTAGTGTCCAGTCTATCTCCAAGTTGGTGAATATTGAGACATCAAGCAAACTTTTTGGGGGACATGGATTGTTTGACCTCCGTCTCCTTCAAAAGTTCAATTTTTTCAATGTCGACAACTCTCAATACTCCATAATAATGTAGTTGAAGATACCTTAGTTTCTTCATCATTTATGGATTGTTACTTTTAGTAGATAAGAATTTTTTGTTGTTTTAACTTTCATTTTGCTTGATTAATGGATGAACTTGACATTTTATAATTGTTTTATATTTTTATTTGTTTTGTACCATACTTCTTGTTGTTTTGTTGTTCAACTATGTTGTGGTATATTTGTCTTGGTTGTAAATAATGAGATGTTTTACTAAAATTTGTCCTTTTAAGAAAAAAAGAAAAGAAAAAGGAATGGTGGATTCTAATTTCCAAGATCTAAAAACTTAGAATCAGTTTTGACAAAAGAAGTTTCAAATTCCAAGTTTGGAATCTACCCACTTTGGAATCACTCACCTCTTGTAGAGAGGTTTGATATTATGAAGTGTAACGGTCGAAGATAATGGCAACATAGCAGCAAACCGACTAAGCAAACATGAAAAGAAAGAAATAGACATCATTTTTATGATTATGGCCAAATAAATTCTACATCGAATTTGCACTAAGTAGTAGCAATATATTTCATTTCATTGAGTAAGTAAGTCACAATGGCCCAAAAACGACCGACACTTCACTTAATTGAAAAATTGCATAAAGCCATGTTCTGAAAGTTGAGATTTTGATAAATAGATCGGGTGCGAGATTGAACAATTGCAAAATTTCCAAGCATTAGTCATTTTGTCGTCACTTAAATTCATTAGAAAGTTTCAAGATAGTATTTTGTCATTGATTGTAACGGTGGAATCCATGCAATACCCCCAATGAAAAATCCATTTTCTCTTAAAAGCAATCAAAGATGGTATTTTCCTTTTCCAACTTGCTCACTCGATCAATAATTTTCCATCCTCTCTAAACCAAATCTTATTGTCAATGCCCAACTTCTCTCTCTCTCTGGGTTTTCTCTTCTACGGTCCATCAAGAATTGTCCCTCAGAATCGGCACTCTCTGCCCATTCTCTCTCCAGATTGTCGTCTCTGACCTCTCGTAATTTACAATATTAATCTCATGCCTGAATTAACAAAGTTTTATTGTTTTTGTTTTTGCCCCAACTTTAAAAAGATACCAATCTCCCTGAACTTTTTATTGTTTTTGTTTCTTAAAAAGATCTTGGCTCCCAATTCTGGCCTTTTTTTTTTTTTTTTAATATCTCCTGAAAAAAGCACAAATTTTCAGTTAGTACCCAAATTTAGCCCTTGCCGAGTTTCCACTGAATACATGTGTAATGACACATTGAATATTTAACGGCATCATCAAACGAAGCAAGGACCAGATATGGGTATTTGTCAAAAGTTTATGCTTGTTTATGAGACAACAAAAATTTTGAGTCAGAATTGGGATGCGACCTAAAGTTTGTGTTTTTTTAATGAAACAAAAAAAAAATTAGGTCAGAATTGAGACATGGCCTAAAGTTTGTGCCTTTTATGAAACACAAAAAAGTTTGGGCCAGATTTTGAACATGTACTAAAATTGCTGCTTTTTAAGGGAATTAGACAGAAAATCTTATGAAAATTAAAAAAAAAAAAAATTCTACAGACAAGAACACAACCTGAATGCACTTATGGGTTTAAATTTGATGGGAGAGATTAGATCGTCTCCATGACGAAAGACTGATGAAACTCCACCACCCTGTCTCGATCTTTAAACGAGTCCTCGACCGAAAATTGCTCGTTTAAATTAGACTATGAGATCATTTGATCGACATGGTTCTTTCTTGCTAGGGTACTTTTAAATGACCAGCAGGATCTAAAGCGATAACATGAGAGAAATTAAAAGTGAAGTAGAAGGATCCGAGGTTGTTGCCGGAAAAGCCCGTTTTACATTTCTTGCCCCGCCCGATTACACTTCGGGCCTTGACCCATTTTAAAAGGCCCGAAGTAAAGTCAGCCCAATCCATGAAACGGGGCATCAGATCAGGCCCATGATGCGATGACTTTTCGATGGTGAACTCAAATCCCTCACGAAATACGAGGGGCAACGAGACCCTAATTTCGAGTAAATTCGATGCGATAATATAAAACGAAGACGACGATTTCGATCTCATAATTTCTTCCCAAAATGAGTACTTTTTTATTACTTATTTTACAAAAAATTGAATCGATGTAGAAATGTGCGAGTTACTAATTTTTTACAATCCCTCACATGTTTTAGCATTAAATTCTGAATCTTTTCCGTCTAACAACCACCTTCCTAAAAAGTATTTCGAGTTTTGAAATACTAGTATCCGTCCAACAACAACCTTCCTAAAAAGTATTTCAAATTTTGAAATACTAGTATCCTTCCACGTACCATTTACCTTTCAATAATTATGTCACATTACTTAATTATTCAAATATTCATCGATAAAACTATTACGCTTAATTTTTCAAATGTCGAATTTCTGCATACACGCAATGGGTGCGCACATTTCACTAATAATTTTTTTTTTGGTTGAAAATGTAAGTATTGTAGAGCACATGAAATACAGGAGCTTAGGGGCATCCCCGGCATTACAAATAGAATTAATAATTGTTCAAAAAGATGGAAGTAGGAAGTGTGGCCAATGCAACATTTGACTGGGAAGGTTTAATTTTTTAGTAATGTGACGCTCTACCTCTTACATTTTTCCACACCTTGGCCAAAATGATATGGATGTCTGTTGATTTTTTTTTTTTTTGAAACCGCTTATGATTACGCCCTACCCAAATGCAATATGTGTGGTTACTAGTAAAGATACTTTGAAGAGTCTTGCCGCCAAATCTTTGCCCTTTATTGCCCTAATCATCCAGTGAAGTTCCTCATTCCATTCTCCTAAATAACACATGATTCCATTTGACGCAAGGATACCATGCCAAATGCTACTTGTCCATTTGCACTTGAAGAATAGATAAGTTCTGTCTTCTATACCAGCTTTGTAAAAGTTACATTGGATATCAATTGAGGTCATATGTCGTCCTACAAGCTCTGATGTCAATAATCTATCTCTACAAATTAGCCAGCCAATAAAATTGTGTTTGCTAATGCCATTACTCCAAATTAGGTTGTACCACTCCACAACTAGGCCCTTGTGTCTAAGTTCCTTATAAATATCACAATAACAATATCTTGAGCTAGATATAGCTTGGGTTTGAACATGTTGTAATTTGAGGAGATATCGCCAACTCCAAGCCACACTACCCTAATGTTGAGTTGCATAATTGGGGGATCTCTACATTTTGTGTTGTGAACCCAAATACTCCAAAGGGAAGATGATGGATGATTAATAAAGTTCCACAACATTCAGCTTGACAAAACTTTGTTCCATATCTTTAAAATCCTCTTTCCTTTTTAGGTGAGTGAACGACTTGCCATGCAACGATCTATGATTTGCTATCGAACCAACCCATAAGAAATCTTGAATATGTTTAATTAATCAATAAGAAATCTGACTAATAATTAATTATAAAAGATCCACCTCAACCCCAGAAATGTTTAAAGTAAATTCTCTTTTTGCTGTACTTGTTTTTGGGAATTTGGTAATGTGTTTCACTGTTTCATACTTGAAATCCAAAAAAAATTCGTTTCCCAATTCCAAAAAATCAAATTCATTTTGATTTGCCCATTTATATAAGGGTAAATACCATAAAGACCATAAATTAATATATTTATGACAAATTTATCCAAAATAACTTTTTTTGACAGCAAAAAAATCCAAAATTAACATATTTGCGACAAATATACCTTTTATTAAATTGGATTAATATCGCAAAAAATCACAAAACTAGTATAACTACGACAAACAAAGAGTATAATCTTAAACCGGTATACTAATTAACTGTCACATGTCATTCAACTCAGCAATTTGATATTAAAATTTTGACAAGAACTAACAGAGGGTAAATTTGTCACGGATGTACTAGTTTAGGGTAAATTTGTCAAAGTTATATCTATTTGGGAGGTTTTTATAGTCAAAAAAATCAATTTTAGGAAAAATTCAAGTATACTAATTTGAGATTTTTCGTGGTGTTAACCTTTGCATAATTTACCTATAAATAAAGGATGGCTTCAGCAAATTCGATCTTCTCCAATATTCCTTGGTCAACTAGGGGGATAACTTCTATTCCAAGACGTCTAAAGAGGAACCCCTCTCTCCCGTCGAAAGATTCCTGGGAACCAACCCAATTTGCGGACCGATGATGCGCGATCGAGAGAGCTCTCGTTCAAGCAAGATCTCGACACTTTATTTACCAACTTTCAGACCCCACAAATTGCAACGTCAAGGAGATTTAAGTTCCATCCTTCAATGATAACATTCCCCTCCCTTCCATTCGCGCAAGGAAGACCTTTGGAATGGCATATTGGAATCCAGAGCATGGAATATTTATACGTCGGCGACATCATTAGATATTCGCCGAAACATTTTATGCCCATCCTCTTAACTCGCTAAGCAAGATTCCGCACGTGTTTGACCTAGATAGGGACCTTAGGCGGCTCGAAAATTCCGACCGCTAGATGCTATTCCTCAGGCGATAGCTCGACTCCATTGTCGTGTCGACTCATTAGAGCACTACAGATCCATCTTGGGCTGGTCGCAAGCGCATTTAGGAGTCGTCGCTGTCAGGTTGGGGTCTGAAATCCGGGCCGAGTTTAGGGTTTCTGTCTTCGGTGCGTTTTGTTTTGGTCAAAAGAAGGATTTCTATTCGTTTCTCAGAATAATAATCGAGACTCGAGAGATACGCAAGAGGCTTTTCAAGACTAGCAAATCCCAAATAGCTGCCGAACAAAGCAATTACCCGAATGCAAATAACAAAGCACGGTCCAATGGTCCATAGCTGAAAGCACGCCCTCATCCCTCATGAACGGATCTGTCGTCGTAAACGTTAGGCAACCAATCGCCAGATTGAGTGATGAACACACGCCGTGATTCTACCTTTCGTGCACTGAAGAGATGGGAAAACATGGCTTGAATTAGGGTTTTTCCCATCTCGTTCCCTTTTTTGCCTCATGTATCAATTGAACACAAAATATCGATTAATTGATCTTGCTATTTTCGGTGACATCATCAATTAAGATCAAGACGCGTAATCCGAACGGACGATATGAAGATAAGCGTGCATAGGGATCGAGCACATATGATCGCCCAGATGTCGATTAACCTTGTGCGATTGAAGCTAGATGCAACCCACCAAACATTCCAAATTTGAATTGCCATTTCCAATGTCGGGTCGTTGTTTCTCGATTGGACCCATGGTCCATTTTCTCTTCCCCGATATGGTTAAAGCTTCTTTGGCCTAGTTCTACACGTGTATCTATCTAGATCGCGGTAACAATCTTAGTGACCACCTAGGGTTTAGACTGTTCATACAGTTTGATTTCGAGAACGTTGGACTTATGTTATGCAGATATTTTTCTCTTGTTGAAGCGAAAATATCGAATCGATGTAACCGGGTCAAAATATGAAGCGCGTGGGGCGGGTCGAATTCGAATGTACTTCATGTGAAAGGTATGCATCAATGGTACAATTTCGACATTTTTAGAAACGTTTGAGCTCACGCGACTGCGAGAGTAAATTTTCTTTGCAGCAAGGTCAGAAGGAAAGGGTACTTACACCTAAACTTGTGGACATAGTGGTGCATATATGCAGTGGTTTTGGACGGATTAAATTTTTTTTGTTTTTTTAGGAGGATTGACGCGGGCATATACGGATCTGTTGAAATTACTGCGTTGGTTCCACATTTCCCATTCGCTTCGACGTCAAAACAATGAAAAGCAGCATGAATCGATCGACAGTCTCGACAAGTTGTCTCGATTGAATAGAAATACTAAGCGAGGTAGAAGAATTTCTTGCAAATGATCATGCGCTTTTCCAAATTTTACACCAAACTCGTGATCATCGTCGTGGATATATGCAGTGATTTTTAGAAAACATCGATGGTACGTTTTTGACATTTTTAGAAACATTGATCACACACGATTTCGAGAGTAAATTTTTTTCGGATCAAGTCAAAATGAAAGGGTATCTATACTCAAATTCGGGAACACCGTCACGTAAATATGCAGTGATTTTGGTCGGATCAAAAGCCTTACCTTTTTTATTGATGCAGGCAAATATAGATTTGTCCACATTACTTCATTAATTCTGCATTCCCATTCACTTGGGCGTCGAAACGGTGAAAAGCAACATAAGTTAGTTGGCCGTCTCAATAGGTTTTCTTGACTAAATATGAAAACGAAGCAAGAGAGAGAGCTCGTACACTTGATTGTCCGCATTTACTAGCTGATGGTGTACCCTGACTATCATTTGATTCACCTGTCTTTACCCGTCTTTTCCAAGGTACGATGCTACTTAAAAAATGCACGGTTTCATCAGAAAAAAAAAAAAAAAAAAGAAGAAAAATGGTCATTACACTCAAGGTTCTGATCTCACGTACAATACACCTTGCGAATCCACCTTAATGGCTTCGATCTGGACAGGACCGTCGACCGGGATTGCCTAAATTCCTAACTTCAACCCGTTTTGATTTGAATGTCTGTCTTAGGATGATGATGAATTAGCTGCTTCAATAAATTCCAGATTGATGTTGATAGATTGCATGCCTGGGTAGGCATCTTTCGATTATAATCATGTTCATGATCCGGCTGAGCAGTACTACGTAACGTGAGCGATTTTACAACTTTTCAATTCGCTTGTAGACAATCGGTCAATCGGTGAGGTTCTTTTCAATTTGACAAGCTGTACTTTTTCTATATTTTTTTTAATGATATGAAAAGAAAGATGTCTATGGAAAATTGTGAAAAGATTTAGCTTTTCACAGATTATTTTCGTCCACCAATAAATACACACAAAAAGGACATCCTTTAAGTCATTAATTTTTCGCAGAGCAAAAAGAATTACAAATTTTTATTTACAGTGAATTTTATGACCCAACAAATTCATTTTATCTTGTGTAATAAGAGCTTATGAATGTCTGATAAAAGTGGGTAAATGATTAAATGAAAGAGGTAATTGAATTGATTGATGCATAATCAACTTGGCATGACACTAAGCTTCAATCCTCTCAACAAGTATATTCCATTTTGCAGACATGCCTGGAACAATCGACAACGATATAGTACACGAATTAGATGGTCAAATGGTCGCAACCCGAATTTTTCCTTACAATTCGAAACTCAAAATGAATAATTAGTTTAGCTTCAAATGATATAAACAACTTCTTCTTCTTCTTCTTCTTCTTCTTCTTCTTCTTCTTCTTCTTCTTCTTCTTCTTCTTCTTCTTCTTCTTCTTCTTCTTCTTCGTATAGAGATCCTCCCCTACTTTTGAAGCGCTAATCTAAATGTCGCCAAACTCCGAACTCGACCAATCTATAAAATAATTTGGAGATAAACTTAAACTCAATAAATGAAAACTCTAAACCTAAAGTAGGAGATCTATTGACCCTCAACCCGAGAGATCAATAGCATAATAACAGTTAGCGAGTAATATCGCATGCAAGAAATGAAGAAATTTCAATATCTCACATAAATGCCATTTTAGACCATGTTTCGAGTGATTCTTACTTTTAATTTTGGGCTTTTATTAATTTTGCGAAACAGACGCTCTAATTTTTATTTGATCCAAAACACTCGAAACAATTCAAGCTCTTAAAAGTTCGACTAATGAGACTATATTCATATATCACAATTTTTTCAGAATTAAGTAATTTTGTTATTTTCCAATTTAGAAGGGAAAGGCGAGAAAGGGAGCTAGAAGTAGATGGCAAAGTGCAGAAAAATTAGGCTCTTTGATGTATTGTTTTACATCAATTCGAATGTTTGTATATCAAGTAATTAAAATCTCTTAAATTTCATCCGTGTATTTTAAGGTCGAAAATAGTATATTTTTCTCACTATCTTCATTTCCTTACCACATTTATTCTTGTTAAAGCATTCGGAACCTTCATTATGTGACGAAATCATGTTATATTTCTAAACGGTCTCCTGAACATTATAAATGCTATATTTTTCACATCATTTCATCCTACTGTTCATTTACGACGAGAACTATGTCTTTTATCGACTCAAATTACACGGAAAAAATTCCCAAGGTTTTGATTTTAATTCTCCATGACGATTGTCGAGTTTCTGATATATGTCTTCTAGGATGTTAATCAAGCTATGTCATATCATCTGCAAAAAGCACGTTCCAATAAGTATCGCTTGTACAAAGACGCTACTTAGAATCATTTTCAAGAATCCTGCGGTAGAGTTTCTCTTGAAATCTTATGATGGGTTTTCTGATGTATAATCGAATCGATTGTTTTGCTATTTCTCAAAACTCAATTGTATGACTTAATGAGGTTTTAATGTCTCTATGACCAACTGCAAAACAGTGCTGAGAATGCACCGCCGTTCGCTCATCATCTAATGATGAGAAATTTGCTAAAAAGAATAGGAGGAATCAAAATTATTAGAACACGTCTCTCATTATATGTATTCTTGCAAGGAGTTTAATAGTGCAAAACTTCGAGGAGAGAATATCTTGTAAATCAGACCTTTTTTTCGAGCGATTTTTTTTTTAATATTCCGCATAAGATTTTTCTTTTTTAAATATTCCACATAAGTTTCCCAAAGAACATCTTTGTAAACACGAAATCACTAAAAAAATAGGAGGAATCAAATTTTTAGAACACATCTCCAGTTATACGACCTATTTGAAGTAGTTCGAGAGTGTAAAATTTCGAGAGAAAACATCTCATTGCTCACGCATCATTTCCAAACAATCCTACATTTTTTTTGGGATCCCACGTAACTTTTCGACAAAAATTTCTTAACAATTACAAATTATTCAATTTTACTATCGAAGCACCTTTGGTTGTACGTTCTGTCATAAGGAGTTTGAGAGTGCAAAATTTATGAAGAGAATACCTCATTGCTCATGCACTTTATTCGGGTAATAGTTACTTTGATTCAGCATAGCGTTTCGACAAGAACCTCTCGACAAGAGTGGAGTTATACATCTCCCGTTACGTTATATTTCCCCATCATTCTAACTGCCAAAAAAAAAAAAAAAAAAGAAAGAAACAAGAGAAGGGGAGAATTAAATGCCAAGGGAAGATGTCACTTCAGAGAAGCTGAATCCTATTTATTAATTAATTGGAGAGAGAGAAAAAAAAAAGAAAAAAGAAAAAGAAAGAGGAGAAAAGGTTAAAAAAATCTCAAATCCCTAAAACATTCCAAAAGGCAGAGAGGGAGAGGGGCAATTATATCTCGCCCCCCTCGTCCGCTACAGCAAACCCCAGATGGATCGCTCCCACCCACTCATTATTCACCCAATCATTTCACCTCTCCCTCTCTCTCTCTCTCTATCTCTAAAAGAATTTCTTCTTCTTCTTCTTCTTTATTTCTTTTTCTTTGTCATTTATCTAGTCCTCCATTTTGACTCTATTCCTTCTTCTAGTCCACCCTCCATGGAAAAATTAGTTCTCCCATGCTTGTAAAGACTTTGATCAATAATAGGAATAAACAAAAACCCATTTCTAGAATGATGAGAGTGCTCCGTCTTAGCTAGATTGCAAAATTTCAGACATGGACCACATTAGAATCGAGTAAATATTTTTTTTTTAAGAGCGTGAATTCAAATAAATATTACGTAATATGATTATGACGGTCCGGTATATATAATTCAGATATGGTGTGCGGAAATTTAAACGATAACTTTTTAACGTCTTTTGACAGCTATTTTCGCTGTTTGATTGATCCACAAAATCAAATAAATTTATTTTTTTTGCGACGGGACGAGAATTGCTATTATCTTGCACAAATTGCAATTAAAAGACAAATTATTAATGGGAAGAGTACAGAAATTTAATTCCCCTAAAAACCCCACCTCCTCCTCAATTCCCCTTCCCATCCGGTTTTCTCCCGACCAGACCAGTCCCATCCAGGCTCCGCCTTGCAATTTTTGTACTCTCTCTCTCTCTCTCTCTCTCTCTCTACAAAAAAGAAACCTTTTTTTTTTTTTTTTTTGCTCTTCTTTGTCGTCTTTGTTGGGATCCCAAGTGGAGGGGGGCGCTTTAAATAACAGTATCGATCTGCAGATATCCAATCTCCTCCATGTGCAGCAGTTCATTCCTTTGAAGGAGAAGAAGAAGGAGAAGGAGAACTCCTCGTCTCTGATCTTCCCCCACGGCGACGGCGGCGGCAACGACGACGGCGACAACCACGGCGACGGCCCACCACCCATCGGAAATGTCAGTCGAAATGGCCTCCGAGCGCGTTTGTTACGTGCACTGCAACTTCTGCAACACCATCTTGGCGGTAACTCCACTCCCCCACTCAGTCCTGCTAACTTCTAACTTCGTCTTTTTCTTCTCCTTCTTCTTCTTCTTCTTCTTCTTCTCCTTCTTCTTCTCCTACCCTTTCTTCTTTCCGCGATCGCGAATGCGAAAGATCGCCTCTTTCGAGTTTCGGTAGCTGCTTAAATGGCGGAATTCAAAGTGGTGTCGGGTACCCGAGTCGGAGGACAAAGGTATACAGGATCGAGCTTGATTCTTGCAACGACGAAACTCAAAAGACTTTCAAGAACCCTTTTTCCTTCCAAAGAGACCGCAAGTTTCGAGTGCTTTCCCTAAAAGAATTTCCAAATTTTATGCAGTGGACGGGAATTACAGCGAGACCAGTCCAAAAGAACATGCATACTTTCGTGAATCAATGAAATAGATCCGTGTCTCAAATTTTGAACCCCTTAACCAAGTTCAATCAACGTTTCTTTTGTTGTGATCTTGTTCTTGAGCATGACAAGGCAAAAAAACCCCATTATTTCAAGAAAACCAATGTTTTTGTTTTTTTTTACGAACCAAAGTAAAGAATGGGTCTTGTTATTAGTGGTGAGGTTATAGGTTTTCAGGTAGACTCGATAGGTTTTAGGGTTCTTTCTTCTTCTTGATCCGATCAGGTCCATGGTAGTGTGTGCCAGAAGTCAACATGAAGCCTTTTTTCTGTGATCCCTGAGACTCTTTACACGGATTTCATGTCTCAAGCTATCTACTGTACTCTAGACCCAACATAAGTTCATGCGTCCTTCCCAGTTTCCTGAACGAAAAAACAAAAAATTATGACCCGTCATCATCGATCACCCATGGCCGTACATCGTCAGCTCTCGTCAGTCGCCTAGTCATAACACATAATTTCATCAAACACTTTTTTCAACCCTCCTCTCTCTCTCTCTCTCTCTCTCTCTCTCTCTCTATACCTATACTGTGAGGTGGGTGCTTCTGTTCACTCATGCTGAGGCCAACTGATGAAGAAGCATCATGGCACAAGCACTAGAGATATATACACTCAAAAATCTTGACTAGTTTTTACAAAGATCATTTATTCTTTTTTCTTTTTGTTTTCTCTCCTTTTCTCGGAGGAAATTTTTTTCATGAACCATACACATTCTCACTTTCATGATGATAACATTAGCTGTTATCAAATATGGGGCTTCTCATGGCCTTCTTTTGAAAGAAGGAATCAAAGATCTGGGTGATCCGAGTCACTGCACAAAAGCCTGCAGGGAAGAAGAAGCAACACCCAACAATTATTTCATATTTGAAAACAAAAACAAACATTTCCCCTTTTTATTTCTTTTTAGCACTTTATTCATGGGCCTTGTAGAGTTAATGGCAATAGACTTTACGGTTTCCAGTTCTGGTCACGTCGCTTTCCATTTTGCCCGTCTTTTATGGTTCTTTGTTTTGGGGTTGTCAGAAGGAGCAACCAGAAAGAAAAGTGAGAGGCGCACTCAAATGTAAAGAACGGCCTTAAAATTTGTGAATTCCTTGTAGTTATTTACCAATGTGAGGCCTGAGTGTACCTGCTAAGAAGTTGCTTGCTGATGGGCTTTTTAGTTTTTACTCGGAGAAAGAACAAGCGACGAAGTCCTCTCTCTCTCTCTCTCTCTCTCCCCCTCCCTCTCTCTCTCTGGGCATTTGTGTGTGTGTGTGTGTGTGAGTGTTGGATCTTTTCTGGGTGTTATGGGAATTATGCTCTGGTTGCTGCTCGAACCATTTTTGTCATATGGTGCTTTTGGAAAAGCTTCCGATAAGAAATGTGCAAAGCCTGTTTCTGTACTTGACCACTCCGAAGATTCAGATGTTGTGTTTCCTAGCTTGTCATAGCTCCAACTGGTACGTGGAATGACCTAGATACCGCTGCAAATTCTCGAGTTTGGTCATCATCAAGAGCTCATCTTTGAGAAGACTATGCATTGTTAGAGAGAGAGAGAGAGAGAGAGAGAGAGAGAGAGAGAGAAGAGGAGATAATGTTTGACGATATGGCGACTAGAATTGCAACCTTCCAATTAAGCGACACTGAAATGCTTTCCTTCTGTTTTCTCTTTGGCCAAAAAAATGAAATGATTTTGAATCCCAGGAAACGAAAATTGACTGATGAGTCTTTTTTGGAGGCATGCAGGTGAGTGTTCCGAGCAGCAGTTTATACACAATGGTAACGGTGAGGTGTGGGCATTGTGGCAACCTGCTCTCTGTCAACATGGCTGGTGCTGTTCAGTCTGCCCCTCTTCCAGATACTTCCCAGGTAACCATTCTTACTTAGCAAATCTATTGTCTCCCATTAATCGATCTTCAAAGAGAAGAAAACCCTTCTTTGAACATCTTGACACATTCTTGTACTTTCCAAGTAATGCTTGGTACATGGAGACAAGTTTTTTTAGATCAGTTCACAATATGACATCACGAATAGGTTCTTTGACAAATGAGCCTATTCAGCATCAAATAAAGCTCTTTTATGTCACTCGAGTTACTAAATTCATAAACCGGTCTCAAGATCTGGCGATTGTATAATCAGAAGCCAATAATTGGCTCGTCGATCCTTATACAACAACAAACTCATGCATCAACATCCATCATCTCTTCTGCCTAATGCTTTGGAATGATAACCATGAAATTAAGCATACTGAGCAGTGTCGTAATCATATGTGTTGGTCCCAATAGATGTCCTTTGTTTTTGGGGTATATGTATGTATATCTGAGAGTACTCGCAGAAACAGCAGCCTAGCTCGGAAAACATGGCAAGGGGAAGTGGCTCCTCTTCTTCCTCCAGACCCAACAACAACACCAGCAACAAGTTCTCTTCCTTTGAACCCATAGAGGCGGAGGCGCCTCGTATGACTCCCATTCGCCGTGAGCCTCTCTCTCTCTCTCCATCCCTCTTTTTGAATGTGTGTGCAGTACGCATGTATGTATATGTACGCGCAATTGTGTATATTTGCGTGTTGTATTCATGTGTTTATCACGTTCTCTCATGGTAATGCATCTTGATAAGGCATGTACCTAGTATTATGTAGCTGATGATTATGATAGTGGGAGTCTAGGAAAGATGGAGTGGTGTCAGAAAGTGCATGGCTGTAGTAAGCTCAAAAAAGGTAAAATTCCATATGCCCAAATTACTTTTGATGGATTTCTACTGCATCTTGGAGATGCCATGCTTTTTGAGGGAAGGAAAAAAGGGGGGTGAAAAAGAAGTAGATGAATGAATAAAGCTGTTGTTCCAGCATCCTAATTAATTGATATTTCTGGACTTGGTAAGGGTTATTCACGAAACGAGTAAGAAAGGGAGCAGTTCTCAGTGGCCGTAGAAATTCTGATTCCTCTAATACACTCTAGGCTTAATGTTGAAGAGATCAGATGGTGACACCACAATGCATACATAAAAGAAAGGATCAGTATGGTTTTTCTGCGTCGATGTTGCAGGTCTTGTGTCCTTTTACAATTCAGCCCCCTTCTCTCTCTCTCTCTCTCGTGCATGTGGGGTTTTTGGCATGTCTTTGGCTTTTAGTCGGGTCGACTCAAGTAAGTACATTTGGTAGTTCCGTGCCAATAACTTCGCATCCCAAAGAGCATGTTCTTGTCGAGCTTCCAACTTGAAAATTTTCCAAAACACAGTTTCATTTCTAAAAGACACAGCAAAAGGTAAAGCTAATCCTTGAGAAAGTATGGACATTAAAACCTTTTGGTCATGTTTCCCTCATTTTACTTGACTAAGATTGTTATATGCTTCTACTTGGAGTTGCAAGTACTCAAATCGTCCTTCTCGGCATGCATTGGTGTCTTGTGATATGCACTAAAAGAGTTGATAATATGCATGCATGGAGATTCTCAGGATAAGTGTTCAAATTCTTGGTGGTCATTATCTGGGACAGAGCCTGCACATGTTCCCGAGGAAGCAATGTGCAAAGCAGAAGTACCTTAACATATGCGGTGTTTGTCTCATACCAATACGTTACAAAATCATTAACTAAATACAAATTGAATTATTGCTACACTCATAGAAATGAGCAATGACTAAATGAGGCAAGGAATAGACATGTTCTCCTTTTTCCCCCTCTTGGAGAATTACCCTTCAAATTTAAAAACTCACTGTTTGATAACTTATAAGTTTATGATAAGTATCAAATTGGCTCTCATAATTTCATGCACTTTGCAACAGAAAATCATTGTGGATGAGATTGAACAAGGAGAATTACACTCGATGTAAAATTCTCGTGTCCTTTTAAAATTTGAGATTAAGCATGTCAGAGAAGCTAAAAGTGACAAGAGAAAATAGAGCAAGTACTATCTCAAAGGCCTTAATTTAATGTGGTTTTTGATCTGTGTTTATATCCCAGGTACTACCAAATGGAGGAAAAAAAAGATTTTCTACAAGCGGTCTTAATCACCATTAGTGCATTACTTGGTAAAAACATGGATAGTTACAACTAACGCATGAAAGAGGATTAAGGCCAGTTGTGAATAATTGTTCCCCACACGTAGTGTTTATGATCATAATCCTCAATCCATTTCCCCTTTGTCAACAAACAAAATTCGAAATAGAAATTTTTTTTTTTATATCCTTTAATCCATGTTTTGCTTGAGAAAGGTGTCTTTAACAAGTGTTATATTTGCCTAACATAAAAAGAAAAAAAAAACTAAGAAAAGAACTTTTGGATGGTCTCTCAATTAATATGATCATATGCTCCTCCAGTTGCAATCGGTCGCATACATAAACCATTACTCTTATTTCTTTAATAAGGTTCTATTCATTGTAGCTGTGATTTGATTGAGTCTAATAGAATATTAATCCAAGTGATAAACTCCGCCCAACATATGATATAGTTGTGACTAATTATAACTTGTGGAAATACTACAAACAATAGGGTCTTTTTTCGTGCATTAGTGTTATTGAATGAGAGTTACTAAAGCGAGTATGCCTTCACAATTTGTCATCAATGATCACAATTCGTCGACAATGATGCAGCCCCAGAGAAAAGGCAACGAGTTCCTTCTGCATATAACAGGTTCATTAAGTAAGTACGGTCCCTAACTTATGATTAATTATTATAAATAGAGGGTTTTGACATTGATTGAAAGATATCTTTGCATTGTTTTCATTTCCAATTTTCTCCTCCTCAGGGAAGAAATCCAAAGGATTAAAGCCAGTAATCCTGACATAAGCCACAGGGAAGCCTTTAGTACAGCTGCCAAAAATGTAAGTCGATGATTCTCATGATCAATCAGAGTACACCTAATAGGCTTAATTTCAGTTCATAAAGGACATCTTTCCTAATACTTAGGTAGGGAAAAGAACAAGGATAATCTTGGCTTTTAGTTGATTAGGGCATTATACTTCTACCAATTTCTTTTTCATACTTGTCACATCTTTTTGTTCGGGCAACATATCTCTTAGTTAATATTGAATCTCTCCTATGGTATAGCCGCTGCTATAAGGTACACACTAAATAACATCTCCATAACACGTCTTGACAACATTATGATATAACTGACTTATACAACCACCCTCTTATTTTGTGTTTCATGTCAATAAATGTGAGTAAATCAATTATAAGTTCTACATGTGCATCTATATAAGTCATATCCTACTGCCACTGAGCAAAACCCTTCCTGTTAAGATTTAATGATGTCGCCTATTCCATTTTCTTCTCTATGCATTAATACCTTAAGAAGAAAATTAACAGTAAGAAGGAATCGAGAATTTCCAATATGAAACTTGTTTTAAAGATGCTTGTCGATGTCTAAGAAATATCTAAAGAGCATTTAAAAGAGTGTTTATGATGGACTTTGAAACTAAGTAACTTTGTTTAAAATACAACTGCGTATAAAACCCTTCTATGAAGGAACACAAGGAACGATTCTTATGATATACAACATGGATTCCACTTGAATGATTGATTTGATCCACCGGAATGAGTTTAAACAACATGTTCTTTAGGGTTGCACAATAAGGAAAAGAGAAATGCTAGACATGTTTACAAGATAAGGTGAGGAGCTGGCCTTTTTGACTATGACTATCTAATTTTGACATCCTTAATCCAATGTCTGTAAAGAACAGATGATCAAATATCCCAGCATGTACATTTGCATTCAATAAGAAAATTTTAGTGAAAGTACTTATATTACTGCCATCACCTTAATATAGATTGATATCTCAATGCCAGTAGAAGTTGTTAACATGGACTCTACTGTTTAAAGCTAGGGCTTAGAGAGCTAAAAATAGCACATCGGTCCGTTATAATTAATCTTATGTACTTTGATGTTGGTGTATATGTAGTGGGCACATTTTCCTCACATTCACTTTGGGCTAAAGTTGGATGGGAACAAGCAAGGGAAGGCGGACCAAGCAATTGCCGGTGATCATCAAGGAACTCACAAGTCCCATGGATTCTATTAAAGAATAGTAAAGATGAACTCTAATTCGTGTCTACGAGAGAGCTTGCTTTAATTTCTTGATTTGTCATTTCAAGAAGTCAATGAGGGCTTGATAAAAGCAAGAACACATCCCCTCAATTAAAACCCTCAATGATATCATCATCCTGTATAATTTGTTTTTATGTGGCCCTCTCATCTTTTTCAAGGTCTTGCTCATGAATATGTGTATCGATTCTTGTAATTTATTTCGAAAGAGAAACTCAGTATTTATGTATTTCGTTTGGGACATAGTACAATAATCTGCATTTTTTTCCCGTCTCGCAGACCTCTCTCCCATCAGATAACATGTGAAATTTCGTACTTCTTATATACGAGAACTTCTGGTGTGGCGGAAGATTACCCCGTGAAGATGGTTATACCTTATCACCCGCCAGCACCTCTTTCTGTTTCTCTCTTCTTTCCTCCGTTTGTTCGACGACTAGTCTCCTCTGTTGTCACTGCTACCACTAGTGTCGCCACAGCTTTCTCCTTGATGCTCCAACCTTCTTCACACCTTTGCTACTTAGTTGCTGTTGACCTCAAGGGCATAGGACGTTGTCAGCTAGCGAGGATGATGGATAGCAAATCTGACCAACGAGCTAAATTTTGATGTCGTCGTTCGCGAGTCAGGTTCATCAATAGCAACGGTAGCAAGATCGCATCGTTGAGTGCTGCTGACTATGAGGAGTATATTTTCAACAAAGTCCACATGCACCCGCACAGAGAGAGATAGTACAGTTTAGGGCTTTTCCTAGTTTCGCATGTGAATAATCCAATGTACACATTTGTCAAAGTTAAATTTGAATGGATGGCTCATGTGATTTGGACAGTCACTTTTGCCCAAGCAGATTTAATGATTGTATCGTTGCCAAATTGGGTACTATCATCCATGCAATTTTTTGGGTAATCAACCAGTATTTCAATATATTGCTAGGCGTTTTTCCTACTAGAAGGCAATAAGCTCTCTTTGTCTTCTTCTTCTTCTTCTTCTTCTTCTTCTTTTTGGTAAGTGCTTCTTCTTCTTTTTTTATAAACAAGAAAAACTAAGTTTGACCTTCATTCAGGTTTGGCTTGAGCTCTTGATCTAACATGGCCAAGACATCCCATATTGACTTCTAGCTAGGTTTCTTGAAGCTTGTATGACATCAACATTCAACCACTCACTCTCTCTCCCTCCCCCTCTCTTTTTCTCAACAGCTGTGGTTACTATCAGCTGTCAAGCTCAGAAAAAGAAATCAATGACACCGAATTTGATGGCTCAGAAGAAAAACATTCAATGACAGGAGCTCCAGGATATATGTTGGAGATATCACCTCCGTCCTCTCTTCACATTTTTTTGTTTTGTTCTCTTTTTTGGTAATTACTGCAGCACAGCTTGCTAGACACCCAGGGTCACTGTTGCACACAGATCTTTGAAAATCTCAGGTTGGCCAGAAAACACAAATAAATAAAGAATTTTTACTCCAACCCCCTGTTTAAGGTAAAACGTTCATCCACAAATTGACCTTAATCACCTATCTCTGTCGTGTATAAATTTAGCCAGTTGACTCCCTTGGTGTTGCTGACCTTGACTCAAATGAAAAACACTGCTTGTTGCAGCACTGCGTCATGTTGTAGCCTCGGAGGTGAGAATGGTCCTCTGTCAAATTTCGACACAGCAACATCCTCGAAAAAGGTGAACTTAGACATAGGCATTTCTCTCATGTTGAACAAAGTCAGTGCGGAGTCTCCCCAATATAAGGGTGGAAAGTTTTGATATTGACAAACATTTTTTATTTTTCTTTTCAAGAACCAAAAAGATCCACCCCCCCTTCTTCAGCGGTGGGATAATAATACACCCTAGATATTGTGCATATATCTGTACGTGATTGTGTGTGATACACAGAGAAAGAGAGAGAGAGAGAGGGCTCTATTTGTTTGGTGGTGGGTGGTGGGGAATACTCGGAGAATCTGTAACGTCAAATCATGTAGTTGGTGTTTTGGCTTTTATATGATGCCTTTGTGTGCGGGTCCTGTCTGAAAAAGATGGGGGAGAGAGAGAGAGAGAGAGAGAGAGAGTTTTATGGTAAGCTCTCCTCGAGAAGGCAAGGAATTATTAGAGAAATAAATGGATTGTGGAGATCCTCCCTTCCCCCATTTGCAATGTCATGTCACTCACTGACCCCTCCTGCCAAATAAACAAAATGGTCAAGAAAAAGAAGACATTTTTCTGAAGGGATGGTCAGGCCTATCTGATTTAACCTTTTCTCGTAAGCCCAACATCATAACATCAGAATCAGATCAAATCAATTTGGCCAATTGCGGTTCCATATTCCAAAGAATAAAAAAAAAAAAAAAAAGAGAGAAGGAAAAAACGGTAACCTAACCCTAACCCTAACCCTTTTCCTTACCCCACCACCATCCACACTTTTGCTTGTGACCATTATGTCCCCTTCCCTCCTCCTTCCCTCCTCCCCTTTTCCATTCATTGCTGTGGTTACAGCTGTCTGAAACACGTGTTTAAGGTCTGTAATATGTTCCCCACTTCTTCTTCATTACATTTCCTACTCCCCTTTTTTGACAAGATCAAGAAGCATGTGGTTTTTCCATCCTTTCCTCACAATGTAATTTCCGGATTTTCCGGATCGAATAATTTCCCGACATTATGCACGTGAACCATCTCATTCGTGCGCACTCAATAAAACCCTTATGCGGAGGCTTAAGCATTACCCCTGAGACTAATTAAGAATTACTTTGATGAAGATTGTGTTTCAAAATGATCATTTTTCTCATAGCTTGTAAATTTTCAGATTGAATAATTTTCAGATATTATGTATGTGAACCATCTCATTCACGCGCACTCAATAAAACCCTTTTTTCTTACGGCATGTAATTTCTAGATTTTTCTTACGGCATGCACTCAATGAAACCCTTATGCGGGAGCTTAAACATATTCTCGAGACAATCCAAAAATTACTTGGACGGAAATTGTGACGACTTGTTAAAACGCCCTAATTTAACACCTTCCCATGCATAAGTTGCATTTTGCATCTCTCTTTTCAAACCAGGAATTGCAGTGAATACTGAATATGCCTAACCATGTGCAACAGGCAAGGGGGGTAGGGAGAGAGCCGTGACTTTTTACATTCAAATATGAAAAACGTCCGTGGTCCACCAATCCAAAATCAGCTTCCAGCTATTGTCTTCTTTATGCGTCGAAAGCCAAAATTGACTTAACATTCGAGTTCTATGCATCTGCACAACTCGGCCATGTTCATCGAACGTGGCCATGCAAAAGCTTCGGTCGACACGTTCCATACGTGTTCACCACGGATCGATCGAGCCCCGACCGATTTGATATGGACGTTCAGAGCACCGGATATGGCCATACACACTTACAGACCATGCGTTCCCCAACCCATGCTGCCTTTTGCAGGACGACGCGATCTCTCTCTCTCTCTCTCCACAGAAGGACCCGGGACATTCAATGCATCGCGTCCAGCCATTTCTCATTCAATGAAGTTTCGATTTCTATGTGGCATCTGGAAAAACGCTGACGGGTCTGAGGTTTTGAGAAGATCTATCCGTTCCATGCAAAGGGAAGCGGATGGTATTAAATGGTGAATGGGAGGATTGGTTTGTCAGTCGTCCTTCTTTTGTGTTAGGGAAAGTTCATGAAAGTCTGTTCCCCAGCTCCCTTTTCGCGTTCGCAGGGCTAACCCGTTTTGTCCAAGTCGTGTAAGCCGCGATGCATTGGCGAAGATGGGCGACTTGCGTCCGTGCTGGCTAAGATCATCATTTCATGTCATTCGCTTTTTCGTGAATCGATGCAAGAGACGATTTTTATTTTATTTTCTTGGAATTTACCGGATATCGGAAATGATACTGCTGCACGGTCTCTATTCATCATTGCTCGCGTGTTAGTTTTTCCTGGAATCTTGTCAACGAGCATCACGACACTCGGTCAATTATACTTAGGATCCGTTTATCTTAAGGAAAACTATGTCCATAAAAATTATTGTCTAACGTTTCGGTATTTTAACCGAATAATTATGCTTAGGATCCGTTTGTTTGAAGGAAAACTATGTCCATAGAAATTTCCAACTTTTCGATGCTTTGATGACAAAAATTTAATTGATCTACACGAACTGAGAATAATAAATCTAAACTGAGAGAAAGAGAAAAAAAATTCTGATAAAGAAATCACTTTTTTTAAATCACTAAATAAATGGAAATTAGACATCTTCTTTGAAAATCGTTGTCCTTTTATCGCGAAATTCTCAATGAAGCACGAGGAAGACGAAGCATTGGGAAAGATAAACTTTATCTGAGATATTTAAACCATTGGAATCAGGCGATGACTGAAGGGTTATCTCACTGAGTACTTGAAATGTGAAATGTGAAATGAAAGTGGGGAGGGGATTTTGTCACCGGGTCATTGTGGGGTGGTGGTCCTTGGCCTCGGCCAAAGCAGATCGTACCACGATGCCTGCCACAATCAACAAGGTCTCGTCACATCTTACACGGAAATGGAAAAATTAGAAGCGATGTGGTCCATCAATCCCTCCCTCCCCATACAGCCAGTTCTTTTAATTCAATTATGCACCCCCACGATCGTTAGGTTAGCTTGGGCAAAATGATAATAGAAAGAAAAGAAAAAGGGAAGAACAATCATTACAGTGCACACAGGTTTTGAGAGAAGTGTTAAAAAAAAATCATAAATATTTTACATTTGTGCCAATTAATTCCTAAACAATTTTTTTATGTCAATTTAGTCCTAAACATTTTTACTTAATGCCAATTCAGTCCTTCCCAGCTAACTTTGCTAACTTGAACAACTTTTAATAATTTTTTTTTAATTTTTTATTTTTTTTTTTCTTCTCTCCTCTGATCGGCCACCTCGTCAATGGCCGCGAGGGTCAAGCCAATGGCCACATGGCTAGCAAGGGCAAGCCTCACCAATGCCAGCAAGCCGCAAGAGCAGCCTCGCACCAGGCTAGCGAGTCGCGAGGCTCAAGGCTCACCCTCGCGAGATCATAGCCTAGGAGGCGCCAACGAGGGCAAGCCTTGCTGCCCAACATGAAGTTGCCCTCACGGCCACTAGCTTGCTGCCCAACATGAAGCTGCCCTCATGGCCTCGCTAGCTTGCTGCCCAACATGAAGCTGCCCTCATGGCCTCGCTAGCTTGCTGCCCAACATGAAGCTGCCCTCATGGCCACTAGCGAGGTGACCAGCGAGGTCGACCTCACCGACCGTTACCTCTAGCCAACCACTAAGGTCCAACAACTGGCTGGAGAAAGAAAGAAGATAAGGAAAAAATAAAAATAAAAAATTCAAAAATATTAAAATGTTTTTAAAGAGTTGTTCACGTCAGTGCTAATCACGTCAACGGCTGGCATCCAATCAACAAAATCCGGCCAAAATTGATCGGAAATGGTTGAATCGGCACAAAGTAAAAAAAGTTTAAAACTAAATTGGCACAAAAAAATATGACTAAATTGACACGTATACAAAATGAAATCCCAACTTTCCTCCTGTGATAAAAGCACGAGTTGGGTCAGTCAACGTAAGCGAAAAGGATAGAGAGCGGCAGGCCATCGCTTTGGAGTCCGACGAGCCCCGCCAGAGAATTCATCTTTAGGGCTTTTGCTCTTCCTCCCTCTTTATTTGGGGTCCCGGCAGATGAGATAATGACCGGCACTGGCATATCCGGTGGCTGACTCCGTCACGTATAAGCTTTGTAACCGATAATTTTGGCGCGTCAAGAAAACCCACACCAAGGAAAAGCCAACAAGTTACACTCAAAAATTTCGATTTTCAATATCTCCATGGACAAGGTTCCCTGTATTCTACCAAGCAGATAGAGAAATGTATCAAAACAGAAAAGAAGGTTATGAGCTACAACCACAACACTATATTCCAACGCTTACCGATGAATGATTTCAATTGCTTCACCGGTCTTACAATCCTAATGACAGGGTAACAACTCCCTCAAATGAAAAAAAAAAAAAAAAAATGTCAAAGAATATCAGGTATCCCTCACATATGGTCAAAAGATTTTAAAGAAGTGGTCTCTGATTGTATAATTCTAGCACCTTCGACTGCTAACTATGTTACAACTGTCCTAGACACCTCCAAGCTTATAATCTCCCTTCGTCATCATTGATTGAGGAGAGGCGGTAAGCTGAACGCAACAAAAGAATGATACCTGTTTTGGTATGACAACTGCAAACTCAATGGTCAAAAATGGTGAAGGCTTTACAAATGTGGTCAGCCTTCAGTCTATCAAGAATTTCACTTACTCTACTTGGATTTCACACTTCTATCACTCTTCTGTAAAATAGTACATAAGCAGCGGAAGTCTTAATTTTCTCCAGGCCGATAGGGTGCACGTGGCTATCATCAAAATCGTACCATCGATTGCCACCATGCTGCATCAGCAAGATAACATTGATCAAAGGTCGTTAAGGGCCAATAATAGTAACAGTTTTGTATAGTGTCTCTAGTTTGGCCCTGCTAGAAATTGCCAGATTGATCCCCATGACTCAAATATTTGCCAGAAACAATGAACTAACGAAGAAATTAATTCTTAAAATCGATTGTTGAGGCTACATCAACAATTAAAAAGCCACATACTAGAATCTCCTCTAATGAAGTTAAGTCTGTTGAGTTCTTTGCAAATCAATATAATTCATCCAATAACTTCACAACAGAAAATGATCTCCACATTTGGCTGTAGATCACAAGCTGAACCACTTACATTAAGTGACAACTACACATATACAGGTAGACTCATGTTGACAAATGACAATCAATTCTAACATTACCAGGCAAGAAGAACATGCAAAAAGAAGTAAACAGATATACGATGAACTACACCAGAAAGTAAGAGAACATCAAGTGAAGGAGAGCTTACATGGACAAATGCAGTATAATGACCACCTCCCATGCTGCCATAGTGATTACTAACTGCATAAAGCATGTAGCGGCAAGAGGACTGGCCATTCTTCCATGCAATGTAAGCTGATAAATCAAGATTGTCTATGGGGAAGTCAACATATGTCTCTAACTTGTTTTTCGAGAAGCGGCTGTAGGAGAACCTCTTCAAATGAATTACTAAAATCTCTGGCAGTCTCCAAAGATCTAACTTTTTGCTAGCTTGGCGGTGCTCTTTGCACCGGGGGCAGTACCTGTATTAGCATATTGCATTACCCACAATTAGAAAGAAATACTGAATACAAAGAAATTAGGAGTCGATCTATAAACTAGACCATCAATATCAGAGAGAAAAAGTTATTAAGTCACGAATCATTTCCCAAAAAATTACAGTGCCAACTGACCAAAACAATGAAATTGGTTTCAGATTTCACATAATACATGGTTGTTTTATATAAGTTTGAAAGGAAGTGCAGAGTGAAGACCTCATTTCGAAAATGTGCTCCATGTGACTTGAGAATTGACAGAACAAACAGAACTTAAAGCAGAGAGTGAAAGGTATCAGATTATAAGACCTAAATTTGAAGAGTAGAGCATATGCTCATGTTGACAGAGAGCTAAATAACTAGGAGATCACACCTATCTACGCAACAGAAATTCAGACACGTATAGATCTAAACATATCTGTACTAAGGGATTAATCATTTCTAAAAGTTATGCCTAGCATCAGGGTCATAACTAGTAAAAAGCAATATATATTACGTCAATAATAGCGGTATCTAAAAGATTATCTGAATTAAAAGCCAACAGATCCAGATTTTTCTTGAAAGAATAGGGATTGCAGAAAGCACAAATCATGATTCAAAACCTAGGGACATTATTCAGTACGCAGCAATCAAAACTGTTGCATGTTGTATAAGGCCTCCAGCAGCCAATAATTTGCATAGCTTCTCAACCAAACTTCTATAGGGAAAACAATGTTTTTAAGTCTGGGCACTGACCACATGTCATCTGGTCCAAGCGGCTCCTCTGTCAGGAAGGCTTCAAGGCACTTGTATAAGGAGACAGTCTCTTGAGACCTTTTTGACAAGAATCCAGGCTTGAAAATCTCAGGCAAGGAGCTAAGAGGGTTTGTATCATAATTTTTTATCTGATTTTCAGGCCAACAAACAAGAACATGCAACTGCCTGGACATTTCAGCCTGCACCACTGGCTCACTCATCCGAATCTCACGATCCTTGGTCCCCTTTGCATCAGTTAGATAAAACTTCAGCTCAGAGTCTGGGGTAGAGTCGACTCTTTTCACATCAGAGTTATTGGACATAGCAGGACCTATAATGGGGCTCGAGGCATCTTCTGCTGTTGTGGCATCTTCAGTTCCACTGCTCTCTGTGCAATCATTTTCATTTGCAACATCTTGACCAAGATTGTGGAATGGATTAAGTAGTCTCAGATAGAGGCTACAGATATTAGATCTGTCAGCCTGACCACTGAGCCTTGCAACAAGAGGAATACCAAACTTCCCGTGAAAGGACTCCCTGACACAAAAAAGACAAATGAAAAGTTAGTAATTTTGAAACAGAACCCAGTTACTTGAAGTTCTCGAGTCATATCAGAACAAGGCTGGTGGATTTCTGTGAACTCAAAATGCCTTCCTGCTCCCATGTGAAAGAATTTCCTTATAAAGATCATGCGAGAATATATATATTAATATTTCTCTTTCTATTTTGGACGTGAGGGGAAAAGAAATCTAAGAGTATTAAAGGAATATATACACCCTCAAAATTTTCATAATGCGATACTTGTTGAAAAATCCTTACTAACATGAGGGCCAAACTATTCTTTGCTTGATCTTGGCATACTAAACTAAATTAATTTCTTAAGTATGATCCTTTGTAACCGAAAGGTTCACAATCAGATGACTAAAAATAAAATAACTCAAGCACCATTTCAATTTAAAAAAAAAAAAAAACAGAAATCTAAATGTTAGAATATCTTTGTGGTGGCAGACTGTACACTTACTCCATCCTCTGATGCATGAACACAACCAAGGGGAGATCTTCAGAATCCTTTGCTAACCGATAAGCAACTAGCTGATCTTCATCCCTAATCAATGTTAAAGAATCTGTAGGCTCCTCCAGATAACGTATGATACAGTTGTTGTATATCTGGAAAAGAAAAATGCTCTCTGCAAATCACTAAGAATTCTAAGATTCAAACTGACATACCCTCAGAGTTAATTTCTTACCTCAGCCAACAGAAGGGTCTCATCATCCCCAAGAGAACAAGCAGTTCTTAGTGCCCGAATAAGATCTTCACATTTTCCAAACTTCGGCACGGTAATGGTATAAGGACATAGCTTAGTGCTCCCATCAGTAGTTATGACTGTCAGAGTCATCGTCCGCATGGTTGTTGAAGGTAGCGGCAAGGAAAGGTACATAAATGGATCAAAAGTGACAGAAACCTTCTTGCAAACAGGACACACCAATGTTGATTTGTATTGACCCTACAATTAGAGACACAGGCAAGACTTGTTAGTGAATAAGTTCAGTATCATTCTGTATCACAAAAGAAGCAGAAGAAGAAGAAGTATTTGTTTCCCTCAAATGGGAAAAAGCAACAATTTCCCCATAATGTTCATGTCCTTCAAACATATAACATAATATCGTCAATGAACTTTTGGAGCTGCCATCTGATGTAGTAGAATACACAATTCAAACTCCTTGAGTGCTGTCTTTACAGAAATACATATACTTGATAAACTTATATTTTTTAAACAGGAAATCAAGCCTTTCCTAAGACATATATTCTCCAATGCCCAAAAGCTCATTACTTAAGTCTGCTCAACCAGTAATCAGAGTTATATAATGACCAATGCCAAAAAGATTCCAGAGAATGTGGGAAGAGATACTCACTTGACACACACGAACTATTACAGAATCATTCCGTGCTAAATGATAATGCCAATACTCATCAGCAACATCTTCATCCGGTTGCCCATCTGCATCCTTGGCTTCTACATAAGGCTTGCATTTAACCCGATTGAGATCTTCGTGAAGTCCATCCAAGAGAAAAGCAAGGAGTTCCTTTCAGGTAGAATTTATTCAATGACGGATTAAAAGTTCCATTTCAGAAATTTTTACCCAACCAGTGAAAGAAAAAAGGAGCCAGTGAAATGATTTATCAACAAACCTGAGAATCATGCTGGTTACATCCACTAAATTGAGGAGCAAATCGAGCAAGCTTTGATTTGAACGTTCTTGGTGCAACTGGAGTCGCTCCAGGAGCCCATAATTTTCTTATTAAATCACCAAACGCTAAAGCAATCTCACCCTAAAAAGGATACAAGCTGATTAGGGTAATTATCCGAGAAATATCCTCAACATGTGCAGTGACCACCACAAAACACGACAACTACATTTTGGCATTAGGACTAATCAAAATAAATGTCAGAAGAACATACATCCATGCCCAGCGGGTTATCATGATTTATCTCCCTAGCATAATCCCCAAGGAAATAATCAACGAGCATTGGTGTGTGCGCTAAGCACTGTAGGGAACTATTCATGAAGCAAGTATTTCCAAGATTCTGTAATCCTGTCAATCCCAAGGAACCAGCTTCTGAGCTTTGATTAACGGATGACATACAAACTCGGAAAGAATCAGAGTTCCCATTGCAGGCGCTTCCATTTATTGCAAGGGAATTCACTCCATTGCAAAGAATCAGAATACCCTTTTCATCCTTTTTCCCTTCTCTACATTTGATGGAATCTGATAAGCCATAAATTTGCAACTCCAGGAGAACCTACAATGAAGCATGCCAGGAGTAAGACAAGCATGCAATGCACCTCTATCTACTACCTTCCTCTCCCTTTTTCTTTTATGAAAACGATACTTTGGTCCATCTCACAACGGTAGAAAAAATTCAGTCTATTACACATTGCACTGATTTTCTCATTAACTTTATTTTTGAAAGAACTTGGACTAAAGTAGGAATGGCAATACAAGTTCAACTTACAATCTGAAGCATGCTGTAAGGCAAGCAATCAGTTACAATCAAGCCATAACATAAGCAACCATGCTGTAAGATTACTGCTAGTCTATGTTGTTTGAGATGACCACTTCAACTCTTATATAAGCATTGCTGCAACAACCCATTTGAATGAGATTAAAACTTGAATTGAAGACCAGCATATTTACTAAACCGCTTGTCTTTTGTCTACTTAAAAAACCTATAACTGGAAATAAAGATGCTGCTTCTCTGCTTTTATTTCATTTCTTACATTTACAGACTCCAAATCTAGAATTATCCCATTAGTACAAACTTAAATGGTCCATCTGAAGGTGTCCCTTAAAAAAAATTCTGCTCGTCAAAGGAAGAAAGAGGCAGTACTGACCTCCTGCTCTGATATTCTCGGACCGTCTTTTATAAACCTATTATTGTCATTTAAGAAAAACAGAGATGTCTGACCAGAAAAGTCCCAAATGCGCATCTGCAGAACAGAAAATGTCTAAATCCATCTGCTTTTGCCCAAAAGTGCATTAGATTCATCATAGAAAGTAAGATAATTACCAGTTCAATATCAACACTGAAGATCTTGCAGGCTCTTTTAAAAAGTTCGACTGCATTATCCTGCAGTGATTTATAAGACATTAAACAATTTAACTGAATATAATTCCGCCAGGTGAGGTGGCATAACAAGCTTTGCAACATAAGCATTATCATACATAAGCTCTTCAACCAAAAGACAGAAACTGAAAGCCGTGTGAAATTCAAGTAACAATAGCCAACACAAGAAAATTTAAGTATAATAATCTATTCCGTAGGTATAAATATTCCGGCTTTTATGCTTCTCCAAATCTTTCAGAATTAGTTTCTTAAAACTAAACTAACATGTCAAATTCCATTCTTTGTGAGATACAGAAAGGGCACACATGCACTCAGTCATGCAAGAGGCACGCATTCAACATCCGCGCCGGCACACAGATTCATCATCCACCAGAGGCGCACCCATTCATACAAATCACGCTTCATTGAGTCACATATCCTCTTTCACTATAACATTCCCTGCAAATCAGAAGAACCTCTTTGACCTTCTTGTTAATGACTATGCAAGTAAAAAAAATTCAAATTTGTGAAATAGCTAAACGTTAAGTAAAAGGAGCCTACAATTCCACATCTATCCACCTAATAGATCTTGATCTTATATTCTAGTAAAAGCTATGGTCTAGATCATTCCCCAAAGAAATATTTACAGGACGCACAAATTTCCAAATTGTGATAAGCAGAATCATTATCATTAAGTACGACCCTTAGAGAACTGAGCACCTGGAATCATAAAAAGGAAATCGATGCAAAAGCTTGCTTATGAATTGAACTAACTTTTTTACTTATTCTAACTGCCAATGAGCTTGCCTCCCTTAGCACAGAAAGCCTGAGCTGCAAAGGGTAGACATCAGACATATCATCTTCAGCGGCTGAGAAGCTCCTGCTCTCCTTTAAAGCAACTTTAGAGTCACTATGCCTGCACAGGAAGGGAAAGGAAGACAAACAAGGTCATTCGAATGCCACGAGTATGCATTAGGCTTCTTTGAATGACAAACATGAGACATGTTTTAGCCCTTTAAAGAGCGTAGTCGGCAACCAAAGAAACATAACTAATAACTCAAAGCACCGCGATTTCTTCCTCACTTATATGTCCAGCGTTCACTAAAAAAATTGCATTATCGGAACTATCTACAGCTTCCTATTACTAGCGACGACCCGAATGAAATCGACATCATCTAAAAGAGCAGCGTATGATATTAACAAGCCATGACGGCTCGCACTCAGATTAACCCTAAGCTAAATGCATCACTTACCACTTGAGTGCCCGAACCCACATTTCGCCGGAGACCAACGCAAAGTCCCGGCCCGAGACGCCCACCTCGCCATCCTCCCGATCCCGCGCCGCGGCGGAGTTCTCATCTCTCCTCAAATTGAACGCGAGATCTGAACTGAAAATGTTGTTGATTATCTTCATCGGGCCCCCGTACGACGACGAAGCCGGCGACGCCACGTACACGATCCCTCTCTTCCCATCGGGCTCCCCCGGCATCGAATCGTGCGCGTCCTTCCACCACCTGAGACACAAACAAACCCCGCCACGCGATTCACATCCCCGGGAAATTCTCATTCGCTACAGACGCACTCGACCCCAATGCGAATCGCAAGCGAGACATCCCCCCGCCGGATCTCGGCGCGACCGGACCCCCGCCCGCCGGCGCCGGGACTCGGCCGGAATGCCGCCCTCGAAGGGCACGGAACGGGTACCAAACGGGACCGGGAAGGGGAGGCTACCAACCTGTAGGGCACGAAGTAGACTCGCTGCTCGCCGGCGTCCGGCTCCGGCAGCTGAGCCGAATCCGGCGAATCCCCGGCGGGCCCGTCCATCGGAATGTAGAGAGAGAAAGAAACAGGTAGAGAGAGAGAGAGAGAGGAGAGAGAAGATGGAGATTTGGAAGCAGAGAATCGGAGAGAAATGAGAAAAGAAGCAACCTTGGATTTTCAGGTCAGTCCTTGGATTTTCGGGTTCTTTCGCTTTGTCGCCCCCAACCTCTCCTTTCCTCTGTTTTTAACCCCTCCCACCGGAAATTCAACAGGAAAAGAAAAAGAAGCAACCTCGGCGTGACTTCTGGTTTATTATTATTTTTATTTAATTTTTTTTTTGGAGTTGAACAGAATAATTAGATTGAGATCATAAGTAAATTGTTACCCAAAAAAAATCTAATACATTGTTATAGAGATTTGTTATCAGAATCTGTGTCTCATCAATTCAATACCCTCACCTTCTTGTAGAAGGACAACAGCTCCTAATGTTGACAATGTTGAAGAAATTGATGGCGATTGTTGAAGGCAAGGCCAAAATTAGGACTAGAATGAAAGTTTTGATTTTCTTTAGACAAAAAAAAAAATTCCATATTAGAATTAGACTTAAGGTGCGTTCGATTTCATGAAAAACTCAAGATTTGGAAAATATTTTTTGAAAAATGATTAGCATCTCTTGGAAAAAACAATCTATGGAAAATAATTCATATCTAACCATATCCATGAACGACGAAATTATTTTTCATTCATCAATTACAAGAAATCATTTTCAAAAAATATTTTTCAAATCTTGGAATTTTCCGTGAAATAAAAGCACAATCAAAGTTGGGTAAGGAATTAACCCCTAATGCATATGATAACATGCACTCTATTCTTTGCAAATTCAAAACAATTTACAATCAACGATAGCTCGAATATATTTCATGGAAATTCCCGATATCAACCTGATAAAACCCTAATCTCCCACCGTCTTCTTTGTCACGCGTTTAACAACTAGATCGCCGTGATTTTCTGCTTTACAAAAAGTAATGTTTGTCAAGATGATTTAATTAGCAAATCCCCATGAATAAAAAAAATTTAAAAAAATAAAAATAAAAAAATCCCCATGATTAATCTGGTTTTCTAAGCTAAATCCACATGCACCTACATACTTATGATTGTTTCCCCCACCTCTTATTGTCGACAATAAGTATGTTTCGGACTCTCTTTCCGCCTCATAATTTTCGAATGGCTGGCAACGTACGGCCAACCACTATTCAAAGATCCAGATAGAATATCCATCCCCGCCTTCAAAATGTTCCTACTCTAGTTGACTTGCCGTCGCCGGAAATTCATTGCCCCTGCCCAACGACCTAAAACTCGTCCCGCTTCCGGCCGTGTCACGCGCCACGCCGTTGCCAAGCATCGGGCGCAATGCCAACGCTCCATGCGGTCGTGGGTGAGAGCCGAAACCACCTGAATACAAGCGGTGGTCGCGATGCCACACCCCCAACTCTGCTCCTACTCGAAGGGCGTAATCTGTTAACAAAGGGCTCTGATTAGTACCGCCTAGAGTTCGGGAGAGAGGGAGAGAGAGAGTAGAACGGAGATTGATAGTTTACCAAATACTGAGAATTGATAACAAGAAATGAGCAGTAGCCAGCTAGCCGCAGGAGACAAGACTACATACTACATTGGTACAATCATCGCTCCTCGGCGGCATAAGCAGCATGTATGAGTGAAGTTGGGTACAGATGAACGAAGAGAATTATTAAGTAACAAAGTTACTCCTTGATGTTCAGTAAAAGCGTGAGCTTGTGTTATAAGCACGGCCCCCAGAGTACGGACCTCTAGGCTCCAAACGGTCCCTCACGCTCCCGTAAAAACGTGGCCGGTCTTCAAATGAATCGTACTGATCATTATCATAGGGTCGGTAGGCTTCCCCAACAGTTGCCGAGCTGGGGATCCCCCCGAAGCCCTGAGTATCCCTTGGCCCCATGCTGCTGTTAGAGTACTTGGCCATCAAGGCCTGCTGATATTGTTGCTGCCGCGCGCTCGACTCCCTCCGGAGGAACTCGTCTCTATGGCTAGCATGTCGGGTTCGGAGAACAGATAGCTGTTCTTGATATTGAGAATTGATAGAATTAATTTTCTGGCGAATGGAATGGACAAACATGTAAGTACCGATTGCATTAGCGCAAGAATTAATATAAAATCAAATGAGAGTATGTTTGAAGAATGCCAAAAAGGCACTCTTAATGCAATTGAACCATCTCGTGCGACATCTTCTAAGCAAAACGAGCTGAATCAAGATAGGAAATCATGAACTAAATAAAAGCTAATGCGGCAATTCACAGTATAAGAAATTTCCTAATCTGAAAACAAAACTTGTGGAACATCAACAAATCTGTACCAGCCATCTTAATATGCCATATCTCTTGATTTTAACAATAACATACCAATAGCTTATTGTACACTATGCATCGGTCACTACATAATTCAAGCATCAGTTTACTTCTCCGACAGTTAGTGCACTCCACAGTAATGCATTTGCATAGATCTTTGACTTTAGGTAGCTTGTTTCAGGGATGTTTCATGATGTTAGCAGCAGGATCTAAATCACACTATATCTTTATGAAGCCACATCTGTGGCTTCTGTTTCCTTAGTTTAGAAGTTTCCAAGAGTCTACTTTGAAGAAGGGGTAACACAGCTCCATAGAAAAATTAATAACTCATCTATAAGTGCGCCAATTTTTGTATAGGAGTTCAGATAGCAAGTAATCAAAGGTTTTATCTCATTGAAAAAGGTAATCGTTCATGAGATAATAAGAACTGCCTAGAGATATTATTCAAACATTAGGTGTTCCCAACAATTCCATATTCAATGACCTCTCGGATTATAGAAAACACGTAAGCTGTTTTATAAGAAATGGTCAGAAAGACAGAAAAATGGAGTTTCCTGTGCTTTGAGAAAACCCAACACTAGCAGCTAACCTTCAAAATGGTCCATCCGCAGTTTGAATGTTAACACCCCATCCAAAACACCCCTTGGAACCATCAGAAGAAGCTAATGGGCAATCGATGTGAGCTAAAAAAGACCCAACTGCCATACTAACATGACTCATAGTTTACGAAAGAGCTAGAACGGCTTTATGAACAGGAATTCCACAGCATTGCGGATGAGAACAACGTACACTGCAGCTTCTCTCTATGGATGTTAATTACTACAAAAGGACAAGCTCTCGGATGCCCAGGTCACTGTCACTTGACCCAACCTCCCTCTCCCTCCCATCCTCTCCCTCCCTCCCTCCCTCTCACACATGCACACCCTCCCACCCACCCACCCAACGATAGATGAAGATAAACAATAAATTACCAAAAAAAAAAAAAAAAACCTTCTTCAGTATGTTTGCAGAAACACAGGAACAATATCCATAAAACAAACAAACAACATAGACAGATAAACACTTCCTCCAATTAAAAAAGCAAATAAGGCTATCAAAAAGACAAGCACTTTAAAGGGCAAGGTCAGCTCACCTCTCTGTGTCTAACATTTTCAGCATCCTCTGCATCGTTCAATTCTTTAGCCAACTTCATAATGTCATCAAGAAATTTCTGCTCGAGACCTTCAAAAGTCTGAGAAAATGGGTCTTTCTCATATCCATGGTCCACATCTTTGTTGTGGGTCTGGGGTCTCATATCATTGTTGCCTTGCTTCTCCAAAGTGAGTCTTAAATCTGGCTTCTGGCCATGGTAGTAGGATCTAGATGCATCACCACTCTGACCTGCATCAGTACAAGCATGTTGCACAAGGCATAAGAAGTCCAGAACACCATCAGAAGGAGCACTATAGTTGACGGATAGCAATATTCAGTTACAATCAAGTCAATTATTCATTAAAAAAAAAATCGTCATACACTGAAGAGGAGCGATAGAAGGTGCATAAAACTCCTTTCAACAATTACAGAGAAATGATTTATTAGGAAACTGTTTTGAATATGTTTAGCCACAGCTACATTAAAAACTCGTTGAAGCATGCCTGTCCTTTAAAATATGAATTGTCGTGCTGCGTGCATGCAGTTCAAATACATGAGTTAATAATCAGGGAAAAGATCAAATTCACCACGTACCAAAGCAAAATAATGACAAAGAATCATGTGAGGTGTAACACAGCGAAAGTTGTCTATTACTAGTACGAAAATACTAAAAAACTCAAGTTTCTAGACCAAATACTCCAGGCAAAATCCTTAACTAATGTATCAACTAAAAGTTAGAAGGAAGAACTAAACTTGAAGGTCATCAAAACAACCTTTGCCATAATAATCAGAAAGAGTTTCCTCAAATGTGGATAATTAGTAGAACCAAAGACAAATCAGCATCATAAATAGAACTTAGGTGACCTATGAATGTGGATGTGTGCATGAATACTGCAAGCAAGTGCATGTGTATGTGTGTGTCCACCGAGAGAGAGCTCGCCTTCATAAAGCACATGAGAAGCCAATGCACTTGATGGTTCTGATCCATCCCTTTCCCATCCACGGTGTCCATCTGCTCTCGGAGTAACATATGTATTATCCCTTTCAGGAGTGAAGGCTTCTAGCTCCCCTTGATACTGACCAGAATTATGATCCATCTGCTGACCATGCTGCATCTGAGCAGCAACATATGCATCTGCCCCTGCATTCATATATTGACCCTGTCGTCTCATTTTTCCTATTCACAGAGTAATCACGACGATATCAGCCTAGACCTGACAAATACAACGATCAAATGAAGTTTGAGAAACTAACAGTAATCTCTAAAAATGCTGACGCGACATTACATCTGAACAAGGTAACATGATTGCCCAACCGATATATGTGACAATCGCCTATGCATCAGAAAAGAAAGAACTAAATTCTGGCAAAAATGAAAAGAATCTAAGCTTCTAAAGTAGGGAAGGCTGGACCAAACATCGTAAACAATCAGAAACAATTGTACATCAAAAAACCAGTTTTACCCATCACGTGGGAGTTGAAAATCAGACGAACCCATGACAGAAAAAATGAATAGAATGAGAACAGGCATGTCATTGTACATTAAAAACCAGTTTTACCCTTCACATGGAAGTCGAAAACCAGACAAATCCACGACGCAAAAAAACGAATAGAATTAGAACAGGCATGTCAAGGGAGAATCATTGTCAACAAGATCAACCAAATGAGGCCTAAATCGCAAAAAAAATCTAGCTTTTGTTCTCCCAATTACATACACACGAAGCTCAAAAGTAGAGCTCCAATATGAGAAGGAATGCCAAGTCAAAATTTTTATCGCATTCCCAACATTTAACTTACCCATGAAATCACATCCTAGCATTTTAACAGTAAATTTTTCACTGATTCGATTGAATTTTGCGTTGCAACTATAGTGCACCACCACCAATCTCGCTTCCACACTCCGCAGTCCCCACCCCCACTCCCACAGCCGTTCTCGGTCACTTCCCTCGCCGCCGGAAATACAAACACCGCTCTTCCAGCGGAAAAATCAAAGACAAATTCAAATTCAAGGACATGGTGCACGAACAATCGACGAAAGCACGAACCTCCGACGGCGGTCTGTAATTCGAGCTCCGACCGGGTATTCCACGGCGGCGAGAAGAGAGAGAGAAAGTTGGAAGTTCGTCGTTCTCAGCAGCACCGATCGACCCCGAATCTCCTTCGAATCTCCGGGAGCTTTGAAGATAAAGAAGGGGGCGAGAATTTTGCTCCGAATCTGGAATTTCCGATGCCCTAATTTGTAGAGGTTGGGCCTAAACAAGAAGGTGAGCTTTTGGCCTATCAAATTGAAACTCATTCATCCAATGAAATAAGTACAGAAAGAAAAAAAAAAAAAAAAATTAAGTATAAGAATTTATTTATGGACAAATATGGAATCAAACAGAAAAATAAATGGTTAATACATTCAAAACCCCAAACTTGTACACACGCGACAAATTTACCAAAACTATTTTTTTACCATCAAAAATCCCAAACTTGTATACCTTTGACAAATTTACCTAAACTAAACAAATTTACCCACCGTTAGTTTTAGTTAAAAGGTCAGCTGTCGCTCGATTTTGCCGAATAATCTCCTGGGGGTATTATGAAAGTACCGGATTTGCTGAATAATCTCCCGGGGGTATTATGAAAGTACCAAGAAGATACTTTCTGAATTCCAGAATTTTCATCTTCTTGAAGGTCCGGAATTCCGACCAAAGATCCTATTCCTACAGAACCATGCGCTTGATAGGTGAATCCAGAGCTGAGAAGATCTCTTCTCATCATGTCTACGTAACTGCAAATCCTCGAAGCACCGTTTCTCTTGCACCTTCATCTTCATCTTCAACACCTCCTGAGTTTCGTGTCTCTAATGCTTCAAAGATAGATTATCTTTATGAAGTCTCTATTAGCGATGAAACTAAGATTTCTGAAACCCAACTTCCTCTCATGAACCCTTATTCTGCTTTCGCAAAACCAACCTCATCATTCTCACCTATCCGCTCCATCCGCCAACTTATTCACCAAACCCCAAAGCAAGTAAAAGAGTATGTCCAATCCTCTAAATTCGACCAAAGATCCTATTCTCTGCACGAAAAGGAATATTTTGTTACTCTCCGCATCCCTCTAGAATTTCCTGCATAATGGGCTCAACAGGGATACACTCATGTCCATTATGGAGTCTGTTTCGTCTTGCTCTAACTTTCCATGGTCGAAAAGGTTTGCCGCTTGTGGCAAGAGTAGCATTGCTAGACACTGTGTTTTTACAATATCAGCATGCTTGCATTGCAGATCGTTCAAACTATTTTGAATGTGAAAGTCTTTGTCACTCTATATCCCAACTTCAACATCGCCCTTTCAAACCCCCAAGCCATTTTCTTTTATGAAAGTCCAAGTTCAACTTACCGGAGCCCCTCAAACCGCCGACTCAGAAAGAAAGAACATTGCATTACCAAATGGTTTATCGAATACAAAACCATGCACTTGACCTCAACTTCAACAATGGTAATAAAGATGCCTTGTTCATTTCCATGCAAAATGACCAGGCATCCTGTATCCATGTTCCTAGACAGATCCCAAAGGATACGTTGGCCAAGCTTCTTCCCAGACCTGGATTACCAACTACGAAAAGTTACATCAAGACAACAAACCTTTCCGTCTACGGACTTAGAGTTCGTAAGGAAAAAGATGGAACCGTTTCCATCAAATTTGGCAAGGAAAAGGAAGAAAGTCCTTCTATCTTCCAAACCCTCTTCATGATTGAACCATGTGTTCCTCAATCTATTTCTGAGCCAGATCCGAAGAAGCATGTTAGGCATTTTGATGGTGATGGACATCTTGTTCATTACTATAAAGACAATTATAGTCATTGTTTTTGGGATCCTTTTTGTCAATGTTCTCACTGTACAAATTCCCCCGATGAGGTAGATCCTTTTGCAAGACCCCCACCTCGACGGAAAAGACCAAAGGATAAGATGTTCCAAAGGTACTTAGACGGAGATTCCTCCGTTGATACTCTTGGTGAATGTGACAAATACCAATTCATGGTTTCTTATGCACCACCTCCACCACCGAGTCTAAAACTACATCCCAGACTCACCAGATCTACCAAAAACACCACCATCATCTCCTCCCTAGAAAAAGCAAGTCCTCTCTCCATTCTATAAGCCAATCCTTAAATGGGCTAAGAAGCATTCTTACCCCCTCGAAATTCCGTAAGAAGTACCATCCGCTTCCTCTATTGCTATGTTTCAGATACCGACTTTCCTCCTCTTGTCAAGGAAAGTTCTAAACTCTCATTCCCCGCCGTAAAAGTTTATTGATCCTCATGGCGATATCGCCATGTTCCTAAAATTCCTACTCCCACCGATATAGATGAACATGGGAAACGAAAAAAAAACCTCGCCGCCGAAGTCTGTTCTAAATTGGCAATCGCAGACTATGTTAGCACAAAACAATGCCTTCAAGGCAATTGACTCCAAAATTGGAAATGTGCAACAAGATCTCCGAAGGTATGATGAAAGTACCAAGAAGATACTTTCGAATTTTAAAAGGCTCCACGCCTTGGAATCGGGACAACATCTTGGGTACCATTATCTCGAAAGTCCATAGCCGAAATAGAAAAGCTCAAAACCCAAATCCAGCTTCTTGAAGAAGGAAGGTTCGGACCATTGACCCATTAGCACCTCCCGTTAAAACCGGGTATTTACCCCACCACCTCAAACCTCCATTTTGCCACTATTCCACCGATCCTTATAGAAGAGAACCGTGATATGGCAAATTTACTAATCGTATCAAAACCCCGCAGAAAGATAGGGGAAAAGAAAAGGCATCACCGAAAAAGCATCAACTACAAGATCAAGTTCCATTGTTATAAGAGAAAAGCTAGCAGGTATGATGCTATCAAATCCATTAGAATCTTTTCTAAAGGATTTAGGCACCCAGAACCTCGACTCGTTATCCAACGGCTCGAACAACCCGATCCTACCAAGACTTTGCTCCAAGTAGAACAAACTTCTCATGATACCGAAATGTAGTCTTCAATATCCTTTTCCTCCTCCTCATCCTTCTCAATTCCTCGCAAGCCGATACCCTCCCCTTTGCACCGCCACTTCATCCATATTTATGGCCGACCCACCGATGATGACATGGAGTCGATTATTCTCGATATGGAAATGGGTCGACAAGCAATCCTACTCGCAACTCCACTCCCCATGTGTCCACTACATCAAAACAATTCTTCACCATTGATGACATTCCTTACCAGAAATGGCCAAACCGTCTTGAAGAATTTCATACATGGCTAAAGACCCAATCTATCACCAATCATGATATGAATGATGTCTTGTACAATTTTGTTACAAGATTTACAGAAGCCTGAAGTTTTGGTGGCAATCACTTTCAGAACAGACCGCATTCATTTCCCGATGTCACCTAATTTCAGCCATGCCCTTACTCTCTTATATCATGTCTTTGTGGAAAAACCCGGTGATCTCATAGAGATAAAAAGAATAGAGTTTTTTGAAAGAAGATGCTGCTCCCTCCGTAAGAAACATCTTGATAAGCATTTTAAATTAATGCTTCAAACCTTTTATCAAGTTGGAGCAGACCCAAATTTGAAGCATGTCTTCCTTACTTCTATCCCGAAAGAACTGTTCCAGATAGTTGAAAGATCGTTCTTTGGAAAGCAAAGACGAGTACAAGATATTCCCTTAGGGGAAATACAGCAAGAGATCCATCTATGCCTAGAAGAATTATGCTTAAAACGCAAGATGGTGCGTACATACATCACAAATGACAAGCGCCTTGAATCGGCCCTGTTCCGTCGGGAGCTGAAAATCAAATGCTCCAAGAAAGACTGTGATGGTACATGTGGCAAGTATTCTCGAAAGAAGAAACACTACAAGAAGTTTTGGATAAAGAAATCCAAACATGGCTCCAAGCATTTCCGGAAAAAGAAGAAATGTCGATACCTACGCAAAAGAAGGGATCGCACAAGCTACAAGAAATCAAATCGTTGCTACATCTCGCAATCGAAATGACACTTTGCCAAAAGTTGTCCTCAAGCAAAAAGGTCGAATCATCTAATTCATCATATTGAGAACGAAATAGGTATTTCTCTCGAAAATGATGATATTGAATCCTTATTCTCGCCGATGAAGAACCATCCGACCAAACTCTTTGTGCCATTCCCTCTTACCAAACTTCCAAAGTGAAAATGAGTCGACTTAGAGTCCAAGAAATTTTCCACATATCACCATCGTCCCAAAACCAAACGACATATTTTCGAGCCGACTCACCGTCCACACTTCCCCGTAAAATCCTTACATCAAAGTTTGCTAAGCCTATCACCTTATATTGCTCTCATTGACACAGAGCAAGTTGTTCTATCCTAGATACCAAAATTCTTCCTGAAGAATTCTGGACCCCTTATATCCGATACTTCAATTCAAGGTCGGAGATACTTTCTCCACAAATGTTAGAACCACTCGTGACTATCCAGCTTCTTCCCGCAGTTGTTCCATAACCGCAAAGATTTTGGATCTAACATTCCCAATAAAGATCCGATAATTGGGTGGGATATCATGACTCAAATCTCCCAGCTTTGCATCATTCCTGGAAAATGTCTTAGATATAAATATCAATTTTCTGAGTTTGTTAATATCCAGAGATTGTTTTCCATTGAAATGAGTCTACTAGACCCAATTATGCAAAAATTGCTAGAATCTTGTTCGTAATCCCATGCAAAATTTGCTCAAAAGTGCTCTCATCCTTTGTGGAAAAACCCGGAGTTCTTTGTTCGCCTTCCCTTCAAAAAAAAAAAAAAATGAAGACATAAACCCAACCAAGGCGAGCCACATGGGAATGAAACCAGAACATTTGGTTTTAGCCCAAAGGGAATGCCGAACTTTTTGCAACAAGGCCTTATTGAAGTTTCTGACTCACAATGGGCTTGTGAAGCCTTTTATGTCAATAAGCGTGCCGAGCAAAACAGAGGGAAAATGAGATTGGTAATTAACTACCAACCCCTCAATCTTTTCCTCCAAGACGATAAATTCCCTTTACCATCTAGAGACTCACTCTTTAATGGTCTAATCAAAGCCCACATCTATTCCAAATTCGACCTCAAAGCTGGATTTTGGCAATTGGGCATCCATCCTGAAGACAGATCCAAGACAGGATTCTGTATTCCGAACCAACACTTCCAATGGAAAGTTCTTCCTTTTGGCTTAAAAGTAGCACCATCCCTTTTCCAAAAGGCCATGTGTCGCATCTTCCAACCAATTCTATCAAGTGCCTGTATACATTGACGATATTCTCGCTCTACGCCCCGATGAATAGCCACACCGCCAACTCCTTGAGCAGTTTGCAGAAATCGTAAAGAAGCATGGTATTATGCTCTCGCAAAGGAAGATGAATATTGCCTAGACAGAGATTGAATTTCTTGGTATGCACCTTAACAAAGGTACATATTACCCAGGGTCACATATCGCTCAAGAATTATTGAAGTTTCCTCAGATAACTTCACAACAAAGGTGTCCAAGCAATTTCTTGGGATAATTAACTATCTCGTGGTTTTTGTCCCAAATATTGCAAAGCTTCTGATTCCTTTGCAATCCATGCTAAAGAAGAATTCCCCACCTTGGGGAAAAGCTCAGACCAAAGCAGTTGCTGAACTCAAAGAAATTATGCAGAATCTTCCACCATTACAAATACCATCAACAGGTAAACGGATTCTCCAAACTGACGCCATTGATGAATACTGGGCAGCCGTTCTTTTTGAAGAAATTGATGGTAAGAGACTTCTCTGTGCCCATAAGAGTGGAAAGTTTTCTCAAGCTAAAATGCATTACCATTCCACCTTCAAAGAAATCTTAGCAGTCAAAAATGGAATAAAAAAGTTCGAGTTTCATCTCATTGGCCACCATTTCCTGGTGGAATTAGACATGGCATCTTTCCCTCGATGACCGAGTTTAAACAAAAGCAAATTCCAAATTCACAACCGCTTAGATGGGCTGAATGGTTTTCAAAATACTCCTTTGAAACTAAGCATATTCCCGGAAAGAAGAATGTACTTGCCGACTTCTTATCAAGGCCAAAGGCACCAGCAGAGATCAACATGTATATCAAAAGGCCGTTTCCATATACTCAACCATGGAGTAAAATACAAAATCGAGAACATCAAAGATTCACAAAGCTGGAAATACCCCCAGAGATTATTCAAAGCAAATCCAGAACGACCTTGCCGAGAACCCGGAGAACCTCATGTGGCAAAACCACACGCACCTATTCGATTCAATGGAGGTTCGATTCTCTATCCTTTTGGGTTAAATATGAATTATCCATTCATTCATCCTCTTATCCGGAAGGAAGATGATTTTCCGAGTACCAAAACGTTATTATGGTACTTAACCAATAAGTATCTAATAGCTTTTGAAATCCCAACTTAAGATTCATTGCTAACCTCACAAGGATATTCTTGCTCTAAGAAACATTGAAAGGAATGTGATAGAAATCTTTTAGAATTTCTAAATTGGTTCTATCCCCTACGTGTTGGAAACAAGACTTAGAAAAAGAACCGAGATCGATGACGCCAAACCCCGAAGTCCATACCATCCTCGTTTTTTCGACGTCTTTGGAATTTTTGCAGAAATAATGGAAGCATTCTAAATGCACCACCGGAAATAGGAACCACATCCTATAAACCCGACTTGAACGGTCGAGAAGCTCGGATTTACAGATCTTATCCTAGATCTTCGACTCGTGAAAACGAATATCGAGAACTCCAAAGAATCATATGTCAGAAAACAAGACCATTCCCGAAGATATTTGAATAATGCACCCACTACGTGCGATCATTATGACCTAGCACTAGAAGCTAAGGAAGCACTCGGACAATACAGACAAGTTTCCCAAGAGCCCGAAATGACAAATGAAGAACATTCCAATCCACTTGACCCCTATGCACGCTTTGGAGGACCTTCCCAAGAATTCCAAAGCATGGACACATCCTTAAATAACATCCAATTGGCCTCAACCAAGAATTGACCTTCAAGAAGATGAAAATACAAACTCGGGCTGAAGAAGAAGCATCACATTGGGCTCATGAACAAGCATCCTCGTCAAGATTGAACCAAATCCTCTCACCGAAGACCTTTTGAACAGAAGTACGAGGCACATCTCCTAGAAGACTTGTCATAGTTTATAATTTTTTGATCTTTTTGTGGCATCACTATTCAATCTAGCACTAGGCTAGGGAATTTCAGAGGGTCATATTAGTCACAAATTTACCGACCCGTGAGCTAGGTCCCCGTGTGTCTTTGTGGTTTTTTATGGTCGAATAAAATTAATCTTCCATGGCTTTCTAAATTTCTTCATCCAAAGGATCCTTCAAGAAATTTAGGGTAGGTTTTTATAGTTCGAGTGTCTCTAGGCTCGAACTAAAGGGTGAGTGATTCCCTAAAGGGCTTGAACGGGGTTGTTCGCCTTCGTCGTGGGATGCATACCTGGTAAATTTACTCTCCTTCCCGGTTCTAAGTCTAGGTCCATTCATGAAAGTTAAATAACATGACACGGGTATTAATCTAATTTTCATAGGGTATATATCAATTTGGGATTTTACAAAATAATTTTTGTGATTTTTTTGTGGTATTAAATTTTTCATAGGGTATATTAGTCACAAATTTTGGGGGTATTGGTCGAATAAAAGGTATTAACATAAAATAAAATGCTTCTTGTCGGACTATTTTTGATTGAAAGTACGTCTTATTTCGTTACATGGTATTTTATTTAAGGATGATGATAAAATTAGCTAAAACTGAAAGGATTCTTTTGAAGTGAAATGGTATTGTAAAAAAGATCAAATATATCTTCCCTATAAAGAGTAAGTATTAGTTAAGTTTGAAATGAAGTTAAAACAAGTACTAAAAAGTTATAGCATATAATTAAATATAAGTTGTATCTATTTTAAATATTTTTTATTATATTCCGGTAATATTTTAGTATGTTCATGTATTTACTCTTCCATTTGGCGTTCATTTATCATAGGCTAGCGATTCAACTCGAGTAAAGATAAAAAAAGATAGTCCTAAATTTAGATTTTCTAAAGAATATGACACTCATGAGTATATTAATACTTAAATATTGTTCTTTTTCACTATTTACGCACATAAAAGCCCAGGACATTCTTACAACTAACACAAATAACAACAATATGTAAACACATATGAAAATAAAATATAAAAATACCAAAATATCAATAAAAATATACATTCGGGCGGACCTCCTAACTAATTAAAGAACAAGTAATGAGAAACCAAGTGTGCATAACAGTATTGCCATTTTTTCAAAAAAAAAATCAATCCCTTTAATCAATAATTAGGATTTTTCATTGCATAATGAAACTCATATTGCAAATTATGGCAGCTTTTGCTAGTCGAGGGGTCTTTTGAACTCTATAAATTAGACACTAAACTTGAATTATTAAGATGACTTTTTAATTCAATCGATGATGAAAGATCCAGAAGCGCCATAGTACAAGACAACTGTGGAAGGACCGTGCCTTCAGTTTGGAACGAGCTGAATGAGGCACGGGCCATGAAAGCCGGTTCCATCGATGGAACTGGTTGTATTACTTTGGCATGTGGTGCTTCCTAACTCAATGCAAACTCATAGATGTCATCCAAGCGCTTTGCAGAATAACATCAGTTCGATTTGGTTCTCCTTGGGGAGCTGAAACCGAACCAAACTAGCTCAGGTGGAAAAAAAGTAGTGATCAAATTGAAGTAATTTCAACCCAATCGAACAGCATAACATAAGACCCCCCCTAAACTGCTTGACAACGTATCTTCACTGCCTATACATCTTTCGGGCCATTATACCCTGCCTTCAAAGAATGACAGCTTTTGATGCATGACTTCTCTGCTAGCTGCTGAATGCCTCTATCTTTCATTATGCTCTCTTTGCAGTGTCATGTAGATCTTCCTGTCTATCTGATTACGAAAGGCGCCTTTGCTGGCATCCGGAGACAGCTGAAGTTGAAATGACTTATGACATGCAATGCACCTATAAGGCGTCTAGATGCAAACATATTTTCATTTACAAGGGAGATACAAAGTACTTTCGAGATACAGAAGAATAATACACCAGGAAATACAGTGAAATATGGCATGGGGCAATCATGTTCAGAAAAGAAAGCAGTATCCGACCTTTTGAAGTCGCCTAAAGATATGGGTATAGGGGATTTTCAACTGTTGAAGACCAGAGATCCGAATCTGATACTGAAATTGAAGCTGATGCAGGTTAACTGCTGATTCAGCTCATCCTCCATGGTTATCCTTAGAGTGTACAAGCCCTGCATGTTAATGAGATTCATGAATATGAGCAGCTCAATATCCTCTCACCTCCATAAGGTTTAAGACTTTCTATGCACTTGACGAATGTGAACTTGTCAAGTAATAATGAAAACTGGATCGCGAAAATTCATCATGGGACTCTACACATATAAGCTAATGGCAATTCACTAAAAGGCCACCTATCTCAGCATCTCTCTCTTGAAACATCAATAGGCACACAAGCCAGATAAACACAAATCCTCAGATGGCCATATTGTACTATCTAGCATTGCTACCTTGAAAATTTCAAATTGTCTTTAACATAATCACATTGGAAAAAGGCAACAGACAAGAATATCAAAGCATGTGTAGTCATTTGAAACTTACTGGAGGAGTAAATATGGGTAAACTTTGGGTGTGGGATAGCACAAATTTTCCTGCTGTGATAGGACAGGATATCTCTTCGCAGAGATTGTGGGTCTCCGTATGGACTTGAACCCCGAAATATGTAACTCGTATCACCACTTTTCCATTGGAGAGATTTTGACCTTGAAAAGAGAAGCAACAAGTGTAATGACAGGTAAATGACTAAGCTGGGTGCAACATTGCATATATGCATGAAAAGCATCCACAAGCATGCAAATGACTGGCCAATATATCCCCACTAGCAAGAGACGTATGAACTATGGTGGTCTCGGATAAGTATATCCTATAAAAGATGACCAGTGCGGTTGTACATGTCGCAGAAGAGGGCAACTGAGTCAGGATCAGCGCACAAAATTTACCTGTCTTCGACTATTCATGAAAGACTGGAGTAAAGAATTATTATCCTCAATCAATACACAGATTAATCAAGGCAACTTGCAAATAAGTGACGCAATGAGATGGATCCCACATGAGTAGCAGTAGCAGCAAATCAACTAGGTTCCATACACTGCGTCTGAAGGAAACCACATTCATCATGCCATTATGCTCTGAAGAAGCTAAGGTCACAGATTTGCTAATGACCTTATGTCAACTAGCGGGTCTATTATCATCCTCCTCCTCTTCTCCACCTTACTTCTCTGAGAGGCCTCTTTCTAGGCCCCCATATGCAAAGATGTCTGTTCATATTCTGAGAAGTGATTGCAATCCCTAAACTGTCATAGGCCAGTCTTTGCATGGAAAGGGAAGCAAAAAATTACGCTCTAAGCATATGACTAGGCATCACAAAATGCTACTTTGAATGATATTGGACATTTTAAGGTTTTTCAACCAATTCAGGCAGAAGCAATGGATCTGGGTAAGCAATTCATCATAATCAACAAGTTAACACTCTACTCTTTAGCCCACAAGAAAAGGGACAGAACATTCGCATGATAACATTTCATTCTGGGAAGAAAAAGAAATATCCCTATACCCACTTCATTGCAAAGCAAGCATCAGTTTTTTTTTTCTCTTTTTCAGTACGATGTACTTAAATTGACTGAAGAAAGGACCTCCACTTGACAGTCTAAAAGAAAAAAAAAAAACCTTTTGGCTTCCAATCATGCAAAACCCTCCAAGCAATAGAATTGAAATCAGGAGCAAACTTGTTCAGACACTACATCGCAATTATCCTCAAGCTAGGTGCAGTAAATTCCTAATTTCCCAATAAAGAAACACATATTTAGGCGCCGTGATGCAGGGGATTAGTATCCTATGCAAATGATGAGTGACAACAAGCTCCTAACCCACATGAACACAGAAGAAGAGTCCAATAACAGTACAATAAAAACCGAGATTTTCCCATTCTACAGAAGGATAGAAGGGACTGATTCATTCAGAGTACACAACTATAAGATCTTTAAAAAGTAGTACCTGTAGAAGCAGAGATGTCAAAGGTGGTCGGCTTGCCTGGAACCACTGGGTTAGGCGATATCTTAACATCGCTCACCTTCACGACATAGTCCCCAGAATTATCTGCAGTCACAAACCAGAAGAAAACAGAAGAAAGGAATCGATTCACACAATTGCCAAAACAATTCAATCATAACCCAGTAGGACAGGATTCTATATAAGCCTATCAATCATCAAGAACACCAAAAACAGAAATGAACAGAATCAAGAGCGAAGAAGACTGACCGCAATACTTGATGCTGGTGGCGCAAGCGAGAGGCAAGAGGAGAGCGAACGCGAGGATGCAGAAGAGCGAACCCATTTCTTGATTTTACGAAAAGGAGCGATCTTGGCGATTAAAAGGGAGAGCTTTTCCGGTGGGGACAAACCAGCGGCAGAGTGAAGTGGTTCCCGGAGGGGGACACTCGAGCAGACATCGATCCCTCGTTGCACGGATAAGAAAAGGGAGAAAGATTCCCACACGCAGGAGAGGCAGACACCAGGAAGGAAGGCGCTTGTCGTGTACTTGCTTCGGGACAGATTTTTTCTCTCTGTTCAAAGGTTGTAATGATGATGGAGTGTTCTAGAGGACGACTGTCCATCTAACCAACCAATCATGGAGTGGCTCATTGCCCTCGCCCTTTGTCCCTTTGTATCACCCGCCAGACAAGCCATGCACATGACTTCGTTAGTTAGGTAATTATTTTTTCTCTTTTGCCTAGAAGGAAGAGGTTAGTTGGCCATCGTACTCTGTATTCTGCGATAGGTGTCCAGAAGGTTTTAGTTGAGAAGATGATGTATTAGACGTCTTATGAATGATACCAATGAACTCCCACTGCGAAAGAAAACGTGAATCGCGAACTTCAAAATGTAAGTAATTTGATTTAGTAGATTTTCCGGATATGTTGACATTTGATCCCATGACGGCTTTAGGAAAAATCAGCCGAAATAGTATGTAATCTGTAAGTTAATTGCTACAACTATCGCTGTTTAATTGACCAAAAGAAAATCGAAAAATCCGAAATAATACATAAAGCTAATTCAAATCCATAAGTTAGTTGCTACAACTATCGACGAATAATTGATCGAAAGAAAATCGATAGTACCATACCACTATCGATGTATAATTAATCGAAAGAAAATCGAAAGGATACCATGGACTGGGTATCAAAATCTCTCTTGAAAAATTTGAATCAGAAAGAGGTCGGCTAAATCGGCCAGGAAATGGCGAGTGCAATGGAACATGGACTAACGCCAAGAAATTCCTGAACTGGGAAAAATCGTTGCCCATCCCGAGAATCAATGCCCTGGAACTGACAACTAGAAGTAAATCAATTTTGGAAGTCAATCAAGAAATAACAATGATCTGTTTTATCGACCCGGCGCAATTTTTAAAAGGCTGCCAAACAAAACTTGGGACATGGAGATTCGTAGAATAAGAATGGCCTCGAGAAGAAACAAGAAAAGCACAGCTATATTTGAATTTGTCACTCACGTTAAGAAAGATAGTAAAACCTTCATCCACCCAGATGTCCAAATACAGAGGACCAAGTGCAGGGGGCAGAAGCCGCTTGACATCACTATTCCCCATCGACTCCATAAGAACCTCTAGGCATAACATTCATCACCCACTACACCCGAAGTATACCCTCCCGGAGTTGTTTTGAGACCTTACGACCGGACCATATTACTGCTGGGCGCATTGCACGCGTTGAGCGCCGCTGGGCATATCATCATCCTCATCGTATGCTTCAGCCTGCGCTTGTTGCTTTCTCCGCATCTCCTCTTCGATGTTGACGTCATGCAATGTTGTTTCCTCACACTCATCCAGCTCCATCTCCGTCAGCTGCGACGCTGGCTTCTGCGGCAGCACACTCTGCAGAGCCTCGACCTGCTCAGGGCTGAGAGACTCTGGGAAGTCCACAGTGAAGTGAATGTAGAGCTTCCCCTTCATGAAGGGCCTTTGGTACATCGGCATACCCTCATCATTAATAGCCTTGAAAGAATCTGCAAGTGTGAAGTACGCAAAATTTAGCATTGGAAGGTCCACAACTTACGGTAAAATACAGCGCATGTCTTATTATAAATCATTTGCATACCAGGCTTGACAACTTCCCCAGGGTTTGACTTAATAAGGAGCTGCCTGCCATCCAGGTGAGTCAATACAAACTGGAAGCCACACAGAGCCTCAGTGAGAGAAAGGGTGTGCTCCACGAAGAGATCGTCGCCCTTTCTCTTAAATTTAGGATGCTCCTTTTGTTGGAGGATGAAAACAATGTCTCCTGTAACTGTATCCGGCTGCACAGAAGCAATAAACGGAAAGTCCAATCAATGATGATTCAAATTGTGAAACCGGGCCAGTTAAAAGACTATGGAGTTGCAAATTAATATTCAACTAATACATACAGCTTCATCTGCTTCACCAGGGAATGTAATCTTCTGTCCATTCTGCATACCCTTCTCAACAACAACTTCCAGCACCTTCTTTTCTGGGACAACCTTGTCTCCTTTGCACTGCGGGCAGCGATCCTTCTCATTAATGGTCTCTCCTGTGCCTTTACATTCATTGCAAGCTTGTTGCATCTGCTGGATCATGGATGGACCCAGCTGCCTAATGGTCACTTTCATACCAGTCCCTTGGCAACCAGGACATGTCATCGACGCACCAGACTTCGATCCTTTCCTGTAAATGAGTTCCGTGAGCAACCCCACATGACCCTGAAGCATGCCAAAGGCAGTGAAACAAACATTGCAACGCTTACCCATTGCACTTAACACATATCACATTCCTAGAGAGAGATAGCTTCTTTGTAGTCCCAAGATAGAGATCCTCCAGAGACGCCTTCAAGGGATGAACCACGTCCTCCCCTCTTCTCTGTCTACGTCCTCGGCTGCTTCCACCTGTTCACATGAAAATCGCAACATTTAAGCATCTACAATTGACAAGACTCCCACTAAACAGGCGTTACCCACTAAAAGAGGCCTGCATCAGCCAGTGCCGATGAGCAAGTCATTACCTCCAAATCCACTTCCACCAAAGAAGGACGAGAAAATGTCAAATGGGTCATGCCCACCTCCACCACCGCCCATTCCCTCCTTGAGGGCATCTTCACCATATTGATCGTATATCTCACGCTTCTCAGGATCACTTAAGACCTCATATGCCTGCGCAAGCTCCTTGAACTGCAGTGAAAACACATAAAGCATCAAGCTTTACTCCAACGAAGGAACAACTGACCACCATCACTCAAGAGACAGCTCCCCATACTTCGCTCAACGACAGCAAAATCAAATTCCGTCTCAACAACAAGTACTGCTTTTTAAGATACCTTAACCTCACTATGGGCAAATCACCAACCACACAAGCTTAGCAAACCAGTTCTTCGCAAATTCAGCTGATATCTCATGGGGAAAAAAAAGCAAAATTCAAACCTCCACTAGAACGGCCCGCCTAATTCAGTCCCTGTTCCACACGAATCCTCCGTACCTTCCCACGCAATTCAATCGCAATGCCTAATAACATGAGCGCATCGAATATACTCAATCGCAATCGCAATCCCAACCCCAACCCCCTCCTAACCTATCCTCGCGAACCAGGAACAAATTAATCGTCCGACCACAGAACCTCGCCGGAAACCGGCCACAAACCACGCCATCCGACAACCCAAAAAAATCGCCGCCGGCGAGGACGGACGACGCAGATTCAGGACGGGTGACGGTGACGGTTACCTTCTCGGGATCGCCCCCCTTGTCCGGGTGGTTCTTGATGGCGGCCTTCCGGTACGCCTTCTTGAGGTCCTCCTGGGAGGCGTTCTTCGAGACTCCCAGGACCTCGTAGTACCGCGTGTTGTCGCTCTTCTTCGGCGCCCGCCCGAACATCTTGCCCCCCCTCGTTTCGCTCGGTCGGTCGGTCGGAGGAACGGGATCCCGAATCGGCGGCGATCGGTCGACGGCGACGGTGTGCCTGTGCCTGTGCCGGCGCGGGCGCGGAGGAATCTAGAGAGAGAAACGATGAAGGAAGGAAGCGCTGCTGTGGCTGAGGCTGTGGAGAGAGAGAGAGGGAAAGCGGGGGGAGTTCTTATAGAGGGAGGGAAGGGCAGCTTCGTGGGAGATGCCGGGAACGGACGGTGGAGATTTCGCGGACGCGAGATCGGGCCCCCTCCTCCTTCGTCCACGTCTCTGGAGTTTGACCCCCGGGGAAGACTCTGGAGTCTTTCTAGAACCTTCCATCCCGCAGGTGCACCACACTGCAAGATATCGAAGCATATTCGCATTCGCCCCCTCTCCGAATTTAAAGGAGTCCCTGGGTTAGAAGTCACTGGAAGCTCAGTAAAATAATATAATTTCCTTCTTCGACAAAATATCCCCCAAAAAAAAAAATCTTAAATCTGTAATAAATTCGTCACGAATTAATTTTTTAACCGCCAAAATTTTTGAGTTAATTTTTTGACTACTTAAAAACCCAAACTAATTTTTTTTTAAATTACACTCCTTAACTTCTGTTAAATTAGATTATGAAAAGAATTCCTAATAAGTCCTTAAAATGAATTTTATTTTAAATAAAAATTTAACTTTCCAATCTATTAATGACATTTTCGTCATTTATTTTTATTGAATTTTTTCTTTCTTTTTTCTGATTTTCTTTTTTTTCTTCATTGATGGCTAGTCTCAAGCACTGACTGTTAAAGAGAGCTGGGCTAGGGTAGCCCTTGCTAGCTCTAAATGAAGGTTGCCTCGCTAGCGGCTAGCAACGGACAACCTCGCCCCAGGGAGGTAGCCCTTAAAAGCCATAGGTAAGGGCTGCCCTCGTTGACCTCGGCAAGGCCGGCCCTCACCCAATGGCCGGCGAGGGTCTTGGGCCCTCATTGACACATATCGAAAAGAAAAAGAAAAGAGAAAATGAAATAAATAATAATTTAAAATTAAATCATCTTTTGATGAAAATGCCATCGATCGATCGGAATATTTAGTCGGTCAATGATTGGCAAGGTTAAAGTCTTATATAAAATTATTATGATCACTTCAATCCCTTATTTGAAATTGGCATAGCTACTTCAAGCATTTATTTTACACAAGTTCTACTTCAAATGAGAGCACTTCAGCTCTTTGTTTATAATTTTATGTTTGATTAATACAACAAAAAATTACAAACCGATATACTTGTGACAAATTAAAGGTAAAACCCTAAACTAATATATCCTAGGGGTGAGCATATCTAGGTTTGGCCGGTCCACCACTAACCCCATAACCAACCCTTACAGATATCGGTCCTCAATTTTAGGACCAAGGACCAACCTTATTAAACCTTGGACCGAGGAATGGATTGACCCAATGGGCTTGGTGTGGTTCTAGGATCAACCCAAGATCAACCGATAACTTTTCTGTTTCATTTTTTCTACTCCCTCAAAAGGCAATCTACCAATTGAAATTACATATCTATCAACAATGTTGCGTTGTACTACCAAACTATAAATTCCAATACATATTCAACAAATTTAAGATAAGGCAACAATGAAAATTTCACACCTACTAAAAGCAATAAACCATAAAAACAATTAAGACCGCTTATAGAGATATGAGGCAATATGGGAATGAACGGCAAGTAGGAAAGTTGTTTCTTTTGATTTTGCAAATTGAATACTAAGGCCTGTTTGGCAACACTCCAAACAGTGACTAATTCGATTTTTTGTTCCCGAATCGGTTTGGGACGAGAATCGCGTTTGGTAAAAATTTTGTTCAGGAACAAATTTGTTCCCTGAATCGAGTTTTGGAGTAGAATTGAGAATAAAAAAAAATTGATTCTACATCCGGAATCAAAAAAGAATCAACACGATAAAACTCTTCTTCTTTCCTTCCGCCATCACGCGACCGTCACCCGCCGCCGCTCGCCGCCGTCCGCCGCGCTCACCACCGCCGCCACCGCCCGCCCGGCCGCCACCGGCCGCTGGGCCGCCTGGGGCCGAGCTCACCGAAGGCTCACCGGCCGCCGGACCGGGCGAGCTCGCCGGAGGCTCGCCCGGCCGGGCGAGGTCCCGCGAGCTCAGCTGGGAGGCTCGCCCAGCCCACCGGCGAGGTCCGGCGAGCTCGCGAGGCTCGCTTGACCATTGGCGAGCCTCGCCGGGCCGGGCGAGGCCCACCTAGCCACCGGGACGAGCTCGCCTAGCTCGACCGGTGGCCAAGCGGCCTCGCCCGGCCAGGCGAGGCTCCGCTCGTCCACCGGCGAGGCCGCCTAGCCACCGGCCGGCTCGCCTAGCTCGACCAGGTGGCCGGGCGGGCTCGCCGCCCCGGCGAGGCCCGCTGTCCACCGGCGACGCTCGGCCTCGCCGAGATCGGGCGAGGCCGAGCTCGGCGAGGCCGGGCGAGCGTCGCCGGCACCGGGCGAGGGCCGGGCGGCTCGACCGACGAGGGGGGCGCGCGAGGGCCGGCGACGCCGGTGAGGTCGCCGGCCCTCATCCGGCCGGGCCGCGGTCCCGCGACCGGCCGCAAGAAGAAAAGAAAAATAGGAGAAAAAGGAAAAATGAAAAAAGAAAAGGAAAAAAGGTAAAAAAAGAAGAAAAATTATTTAAAAATAAAAAAAATAATTTGGAAGAATCAATGGACACGTTATCAAACGCAATTCTATTCCAGGAATCAAAAATTTTATACGATTACCAAACACGTTTTTTACTCGGAATCGGTTCTCGGGAACGGAATAAAAATAATCATTTCTTGTCGAATCGGTTCAGGAGAACGTAATCGTTGTCAAACGCGCCCTAAGAGAACAAATAAAACATAAAAGAACAAGTATTGGAGGAGGATGCCATGAGGAGTTGTTTAATGTTGTTTACACCGTTTTGGATGTCGTGAGAAGTCATTTAATACTATTGATGCCGTTTGACTTAGGGAATATATAAAAATATATATATAAATATTTACTATATACATATAATATATTTTGGATATACCCACCCCGCGGTGGACGAGTTGATTCGCGCCTTGCCCCCTCATCCGAGAGGGGAGAGGTTCAAAACTTCTCGCCCCCATTGCACGACTTAAGTAGGGTGCCGTGAGAGATGGGTCCCTGCGCTAGTGCCCCCAGGTTTACTTCGCCAGCCGCCGGCTATACGATGGTTCTCGAGTCATAAATATATATATAGTCAGAGTAGGTGCAGGTTGGATTGATCCAAAATTCTTAAGATCAAGAACCAACCCACACATTGTTGGTACAGGAATCCCAAAATCAATGACTAGTCCAATCCCCTTAGGAACCAGATCAGGACCTACAAGATTGGGCCGATCCAGAGTCGATCTAGGGTTAACCTTGGATTGATGCTCACCCCTAATATGTTCGTCAATTACCACGAATTACCTAACTTAATAATTTGATGATAAAATTTAATGAAAACTAACATATGATACACTTCTTACAAATGTATCAATTCATAATTTTATGATTAAAAAAAGAATTTAAGATAAATTTATGATAGATATACATAACAAAATTTAGTAACATGAAATTAGTGACCGCATGGAAAAGGTAACAGGAGACGTGTTTTAATAGCTTAATTTCAAGTGATTTCATGTGCATGAGAAGGTTTCTCTCAAAAATTATTTGAAAAATTATTTGAATATATATTTATGGGATGCTCACGGCGAAACGTAACAATGTTCAACTTGCACCGAGACCGTGCATACCTCATAGTCCGTTTGATAACATTTCTGTTCAAAAATTGTTCTAGGGAACAGAAATATGTTCCAGAGAATAATTTTTAAACAAAAACGTGTTTAGTAAACTTGTATAATTTATGTTCCTAGAATAAAAAATAAAAAACAAAAAAAAACACATGTTTTGTAAACTTATATAACTTTTTTGTTTCTTTTAATTTTTAAATATTTTTTATTTTATTTTTCCTTTTTCTTCCTTTTGGCCGGTCGCCGACCTCAACCATGGTCGGCGACCGGCTGATGAGGGCCGGCGGCCTTGCCCAGCCATGGCGAGGCAAGCCTCGATGGCGAGCCTCGGGCGGGTAGCCGGCCATGGCCAAGGCCGGCGGCGGCCAAAAAAAAAAAAAGAAGAAGAAAAGAAAGAGAAGGAAAAAATAGGAGAGAGCAAAATTGTTTCTTGGAAGTGTTTTAGGAACAATAAATAAATTTTTCTTTTTTTTTTTTTATTTCGGTCCCAAATCTGTTCCCCGGAACAAAAAAAATAGAATTTTTTGTTCTCGAGAATAAACATGTAAACAAATACGTTTCTGTTCTTTTTTTGTTCTCCGGAACAAAAGAAAATAAATTGTGTTCCGGGGAACAAAAAAAGAACACAAACAAACAGGCCCCTAATCCATTACAATCAATCATCGGAGCTCATGTCCCATAATTTCCCTGAAAAAAAAAAAAAACTTTCACTATGTATGTCATTCGCTTGTTTCTTGAGGATAACCTCTTGATATCGAATATCACAATTTCACATGAGTTATCGAACTTTATCTCATCTTTTCCCTCTTTCGGTACGTGAGTGATCTCTCGGAATGTATTCGAAATGCCCGATTCACGTGTATTAGATAAGCTCGATTGAAAATATAGAATGAAAATTGTTTATTTATTGTTTCAAACGAAAGACATCGTGAATTGTGTTTACAATATCATAACCAATTTATAAAAAGCCATTATATAATCTAACATGTAGTTCCATCAAATTCAGGTATCCATACTATCGACAAAGGGCCTATTTGTTAATGTTCTTTGCTTCTATTTACGAACAAAATTTCTATTTTTTTGTTCCAGGGAACATTTTCATTTCTATTCCAAATTTATTTTTTTGTTCAAAGAATACATTTGGAATAGAAACAAGAAACAAGAAAAACGTGTTTATTGTTTAGGAACAATTTTAAGAACAAATTTTCTCTCTCCTCTCTTTTTCTTCTCTCTTTTTTTCTTTTTTCCTTTTCTTTTTTTTTCTTTGGCCGGTCGTCCGGCCTCGGCCATGGCCGGCGACCTCGGCGGAGCGTCGCCGGCCCCTAGCGAGGCCTCGCTAGTGGCTAGGCAAGCTCGGGCTCACGGATCCAGGTGAGCCCAAGCTCGCCCAAGGCAAGGCGAGGCCGAGCCTCGCCGCGCAGGCAACCTTGGGCAAGCTTGGGCTCACCGGATCTGGGCAAGCCGAGCTGCCCAACCAAGGCGAGGCTGCTGGCCCTTGTCAACCGTCGTTGGCCATGGCCGAGGCCGCCGACCGGCAAAAGAAGAAAAAAATAAAAAAAAAAAAGAAAGAAAATAAAAATAAAAATATTAAAAAATTAAAAGAAAAAAAAAAGAACACAAATTTACCAAACATGTTTCGTTCATTTTTTATTAACGAAACAAGTTTATCAAACGCGTTTTTATTCAAAAATTGTTCTCAGGAACATAAACACTTTTTTCTATTTCGTTCTGGAATAATTTTAAAAGAAATGTTACCAAATGTGCCCTAAGCCATCCTTACCATTTTCATGATTCCTCAAAATACTAAGAGTGCATTTGGTGACGTTTCTGTTAAAAATTATTCCTTGGAACAAAAATAGTTTTTTATTTTCGTTCCCCAAAACAATTCTTGAACAGAAGAACACGTTTGGTAATCGCACAAAATTTTGCTCTTGAAATAGAAAAAGAACATAAACATGTTTGATAAACTCGTATAATTTTTTTATTTCTTTTAGTTTTTTTATTTTTAATATTTTTATTTTATTTTTTTTTCCTTTTTTCTTTTTTCTTCCTTTTGTTTGGTCATCGGCCTCGCCTTGGCAAGGTCGGCCTCGCCTTGGCTCGAAAGTGTTCCTAGGAACAAGAAACAATTTTTTTCCACTTCTTGTTTCCGTTTCAAATTTGTTCCTGGGAACAAATGTGTAAACAAATGCATTTCTATTCTTTTTTATTCACCCGAACAAAAAAATATAAATTTTATTCCGAGGAACAAAAAAAAAAAAACAAATGCCCCCAAAGAATCCATTTGGTAACATTTATTTTCCAAGAAACAATTTCTTATCATAAATAGTATTTTTCTATTTATATTCCCGTAACAATTTCTTAATAAAAGAACACGTTTAATAACTATATAAAATTTCTATTCTTAGAATGAAAAAAGAATAGGAATGTGTTTTGTATGATTCATGAACTTTTTTTATAATGTGATTTTTTAATTTTTTTCTTATTCTTTCTTACTATTGCCGATCGCCGCCGCTAATGACTATCGAGCCAACCCCAATCGGCGGTTGACCACGGTAGTTGGTGGTGGCAAGCGGCGATTGGCATTTTTGGTGGTCATCAATGGTTGGGGTGGGCGGCAACGGTAGTTAGTGATGGTGGTTGGTCAGCCAATTGGCGAGTAGCGGCATCGACGGTCATTGGCAGTAGCGACAGTGGTGGCGAGGGTGAGGGCAAGGGTGGGCCGCAACAACGATCGGAGGTTGGCGATGACAGTCAATGGTTGGCGGTCGACCGGCGGGCGCCGGCCGACCCACCGAAGTTGGCAACCGGTGGTGGTCGGTCGACAAGCAATAGGTGGTGAAGCGCCAACAACCAACGGCATGCGGCGATCCATCGGGCAGTGAGTGGCAGCCACCGATTGGCCGGCAAGTGCAAGTCGGTGACAATGACGACTAAATAGCAAGGGCGGTAGCTAGGGGCGAAGGGCAACGAATAAGGAAAAGAAAAAAAGAACTTATTTCTATAAATTGTTCTCAAGAATAAGAATATATTTTTTATATTTTTATTTCTATTCCAAATCTATTCCCCGGCCACTTTTCTATTCCGGGGAATAGAAAATTAATTAACGTTACCAAACAAATTTATGTTGTTTTTTTTTTTATTCGTGAGAACAAAAGAATATAAATTGGGAGAAATAGAAACATTACTAAATATACCCTAAGTGATTTTTATATGTAGTTACCACATTACCATTTTTAGATTGGAAAATGTATCGTTACCAAGTAGTTTCTTTTGAGTGGGTAAATTCTCGATAAAGTAGGGCGTGTTATCTGATTATTATTTTCTTTTTTGTTGCATTCGAAAGCCGAACCAAAAAAATTAGTAGACACATGTAGCGTAACTAGTTTAAATAAGATATAAGTAGATTGAAAATCATAAATTTTGTTATACAAGTGTAATTAAATAATAAAATTTGTAAAAAAATATAATCAAATTCTAAAACTTATCAAATTAGTGCGGTCGAACTATTACGTTAACTTTGTCAAACTCTGCCGACAAAAATGCTGGCGTGGGATTTTCTCTATTCAATTTGGCATTAAGGTTAATCAAGATATTTAAATGACATCATTTTGATTAAAATCTCAATTTTTAGCCTACAATTTTAGTTAAATTATATTAAAAAACAAGAAAGTCAAAAGGTTTTTTTTTTTTTTAAAGTACAATAGTCTTGCCTCGTGTGACCGTCGCCCCATCACTAAGGGAGGAGGTGGCGGCCATAGGCGAAGGGTTTGTTTTTTTTTTTTTTCGTCTCTTTTTTTATGTTGCTTTTTTAACTTTTAGCCTTTTTTGGTTCGTCTTTTTTTTTTTTTGGGAAAAACTTTTGGATTTTTTAACCTAATTTAATTAAGATTTCGCGTAAAAATTAGGATTTGAAGACGGAGAACTTTACCTGTGCGATGTTGGAACCAGGTTTTTTCTTTTCTCCTTCCATTCGGAAGCTGAGGCACAGAGAGTTCTCCAATCGGGGCCTTGGTCTTTCTCCAGCCATCTTCTCATTCTTAGGCAGTGCGAACCTGATACACCTGAGTTCTATTATGATTTTAATCACTGTGATTTATGGGTAAAGTTCATTGGCTTACCCTATGGGAGAGTTACCTATGATGTGGTTGAGGAAATTGCTTCCAAACTAGGAGCAGTTGTTGAAGTGAAACTGGAGGAAAAAGGAAATAGCACCTACAAAGTGGGTAAAGCCAAAATGACATTGCCATTAGAAAACCCTCTGAAGACCGGTGTGATTGTGAATTTAGATAACAAAAAGCTTTGGGTGGAATTTAAATACGAACGACTGCCCTATTACTATTATTCCTGTGACAGAATTGGCCATTATGCAACGGAGTGTGCTGAAATACCTTACAAGGAGTCAGGGTTGGAACAGAACTTACCGGCCAGATGTGGTGATTGGCTGCGAGCTGAGGTGAGGGAACTAAGTCCTTATGGCAAAATATTTTATGGAAAGAAGGAGATCCCTCCTAAAGAAGTGGATGTAGTGCCTGAAACCCCATTATCTCCTATTCCAGCAATAGAGTTCACCATCATCCCAACAAACCCAGGTCTGTAATACTCAGCTAAAGGGAAAGAAAAGTTACAAACCTTCCTCATCTCGGGAACTAATTCTGTTTGAAGCGAAAAGCCCCCAAAAGAGGGGAAATTGCTGCATTTATGAGGAATCAATATTGATACTCCACGAGGAACAGATGAAGGAAGCTGAAATTGGGCTGGAGATGACCCCCCCTGCAAAGTCGAAAGGGAAGTGTGTGAAGTCGACAAATTCAAAAAAAGTAAAAAGATTATGTCCATATGGAGCACAACCATCATCTCAACATTTAGAGAACAATACTAAGCTAGTGAAAACACCTATAGGGTGGCGAAAAGTCAAATCAATGGGTTCGGTGGCTAGCCCTAATAAGCCACCAAATTACCCATGAAACTCTTAGCTGGAATTGTCAAGGGTGGGCAACCCCCTGACAATCCAGGCCTTGCGAGTCACTGTGACTCAAGAACGGCCCAACCTTGTTTTTATTATGGAAACAAAAAACTCGGAACATAAAGTGCTCAGAATAAAAATGAGACTTAAGTTTCAAAACAATTATATAGTTAATCCGGAAGGTACAACAGGGGGCTTAGCTTTATTCTGGGATGATCAACTGCATTTATCCATTGACTCCTCCTCAGCCACATCAATCTTTACTCAATGTCATCTGAAAGACAGTAATAAGAAATGAAAATTATTTTTCTCCATGCTCCAAATGTCTTCAAAGAAAGAATCCAATTATGGGAACATATTTTTTCAGTTAGTATGCATTATCGACTACCATGGCTTTGCCTGGGTGATTTCAATGAAATACTAAATCACTGGGAGAAAGTGGGTAAGTACAGAGCTGAAACTTATAGGTTAACAGCTTTTAGAGACTTTGTTAATCAGTGCTCCTTGATGGACCTGGAATGTAAGGGGTGCTCCTTCACCTGGTCAAATAAACGTGAGGGAGAGAATCTAGTCAAAAAGAGACTTGACAGGGCTTTCTGCTCACTTCAGTGGAGAATTACTTACCCAGAGGCTGATTGCATTGCACTCCGGCGATAGGCTCGGATCATGCTCCTCTCTTGATATCCCTAGCTCAACCAAAGAGTAGAAAACGAAAGCAGTTTAAGTATGAAGCATACTGGACTGACAATGCAGAAAGCAAAAACATAGTCACAGATACCTAGAATGACCCTGCAGCAAATGATCTTAGCCTGGTGGAGAAATTGCAGCAAGTACAACAGAAGTTGATACAGTGGAGCAAGAGCAAATTCGACCATGCAAAGAAGAGGATCACCTGGCTGAAAGGTGAACTCCATAACTTGATGAACATCACACAAATTAATGGAGAATCAGCTCAAGAGAAAGAGATAACTAAAGAAATTGACCAACTATGGCGACAAGAGGAGATGTATTGGGGTATGTGGTCGAGGATAAGCTGGATAAAGTGGGGTGACAAAAACACTCGATTTTTTCATGCGACGACAATTCAGAGGAAATGTCGAAACCAGATAACTATGCTGAAAAATGAGAGTGGAGCATGGGTTCAAGGGGATCGCGGCTACGGGGGATGACAGAGCAGTATTACAAAAGTCTATACACATCAGTGGGCTTCCGCAACTGGCAACCTATAATACAACTCATTCCTACTTTAGTGGATGACCAGATGAATCATACCTTAATGGCTCCACTCACCGAGGAGGAAATCACCACAGTTATGCAGCAGCTAGGAGCCTTCAAGGCACCTGGTCCTGATGGGTTTCATGGCATCTTCTATAAAGAGCACTGGTCAGCAATCTCCAAGGATATTTATCAAGCAATGCAGCTCTTTTTCACCTCTGGTCATCTAGATCATGCATTAAACATAACACTCATCACACTGATACCCAAAATCCCACAACCTGAAAAATTGGAGCAATATCACCCTATCAGTCTCTGCAATTTTCTATACAAAATAATCTCAAAAGTACTAACAAACAGGCTCAAACCAATTCTACCACACATCATTCAGAGGAACAGAGTGCATTTGTGGGAGGTAGGCAAATTCAGAATAATATATTGATGGTTCAGGAGGTGCTACATAGATTACGAACCAGCAACAGGAAAAAGAAATTTCAAGCAGTTTTAAAACTTGACATGCAAAAGGCGTACGATCGCATTGAGTGGGATTTTCTTAAGGCCTGTCTAACAAAATTAGGTTTCTATGACCTATGGGTACAGTGGATTATGCAATGAGTGAGCACAATATCTTTCAGCATAAATTTCAATGGAGAGCCCTTACCTTTCTTCAAACCCACCCGTGGCTTACGTCAAAGAGACCCACTCTCACCTTATCTCTTTATCATTGTGGCCAATGTGCTGTCCATCTTGATGAAGAAAGCTGTTCAGGAGGGTTTGCTTACAGGAATCAAATTGAACAATCACTGCCCTACTCTGTCCCATCTACTCTTTACTGATGATTCGATCTTCTTCTTGCATGGAACAATTGTAGAATGTCAAAACTTGGCGATATCTTAAATCAATCTTGCTTTGCTTCGAGTCGAGTAATCAATCTCAACAAATCAGGCATCTACTTTAGTAAAAGATGTCCTACAGCTCTAAAGAGAAACATGACATCAGCTCTTAGAGTTCCAGAAATCACAAAGACAGGGAAATATTTGGGCATACCTTCAAACTGGGGGCAATCCAAGAAGGACATGTTCGCATGGATCATAGCTCGGGTCAATTCTAAACTGGACAGTTGGAATGAAAAATTGCTATCAAAAGCAGGAAATGAAATACTCCTGAAAGCAGTAATACAAGCTATCCCTCAATATGCTATGTCAATATTCAAAATACCTATATCGATTTGCAAAGCAATTGAGAGAAAGGTTGCATCTTTTTGGTGGAAAAACAATGAGAAAAAGGTTGGAATTCATTGGAAGAAGTGGGATTTGTTGAAAACCAGGAAGAGTGAAGGGGGTTTGGGTTTTAAAGATTTACAGATTTTCAACACAGCAATGCTAGCAAAGCAGATGTGGCGCATAATTAAAAATCCAGACTCTCTGTTAGCCAAAGTATTGAAAGGGCTGTATTACTCACATGGTGACTTCTGGAATGCTAGTAGAGGTTCACGGCCCTCGTGGGGTTGGCAGAGTATCATCAAGGCAAGGGATTCGGTTGCTCCTCAGGTCATGCACAAGATAGGAAATGGAAAGAACACATCAATCAGAACAGATAGATGGCTAAAAAGTGGACTCATAGGAGGCCCAGCAACAAACCAAGAACCAAAAAAGTCTAAGATCTCATAAATCCAGGTACAGGCACATGGAATGAACTTCTACTACACTCTATGTTTGATGAAAGAAGGGTTCAGGAAATTTTAGCCACACCCATTGGCTTACTTGATGAAGAAGACAAACTAGTATGGATGCACACAAAAACAGGAGAATACTTAGTAAAGAGCGGCTATTTTATATTCAGGAATGTCTCTGTCATACCACGGGATACACAAGCAACCTCGTCTCATCAAGCCAATCCCAATCTCTGGAAATATATTTGGCAGTCCACAACCCCACCCAGAATTAAAATTTTCCTCTGGAACTCATGCAATAATGCCCTAGCTACAATGGAAAATTTGCACCATCGCAAAATCGTACCTTCTCCTTTATGCCCCCTCTGCAAACGGGAAGCAGAAACGCTCGAGCACACATTTCTTCTCTGCCCATGGACTGCCAAGGTCTGGAACTTAGCCCCCCTGCATCTACAGATCTCCAGATTCGGCCTTACCCGGTTCGAAGACTGGATCTGCAGCATACAACAGAATCCTATTATCTCGGGCAAATTTAATCACATAGCGGTGGTATTATGGAGCAATTGGAAGGAACGAAATCGGTTTATTTTTAGTCATCAAAACCCAAGGCCGCAATCAACTATAGCTAGAGCAGAGGCGTTCATAGAAAGTTACAGAGTTCTAAACGGCAAACCGAACAGCAAAAAGGACATCGAACACTTATCTAAATCCTGGCTTCCACCTCCTCCAGGTACGATTCGAATCAATATAGATGCATCTTTTGCTCCCGATCTGGATAATAACGAAGCACCCACCGATGTGAGAGAACCCCCTCGACATAGAGCTACCATCGCTTGTGTTTGTCGCGATCACCGAGGCTTCTTGGTGGACGGTTTTGCGAAGCTAGTCGCTGCTACTTCGGCTTCTTAGGTAGAGGCGATTGCAATGGAAGAAACCCTAAATTTCATCGACAGCCGTAGCTTTCTCTCTCCTCAGGTACACTCTAACTGTTTATCTCTAGTGCACGCGTTAAAGACTTTGACTGAACTGAGTTGGGAACTTCAACCGATTGTGAGCCGGGCCCAAGCTAAACTCGGCCATCTCTCGGGCCTCTCCCTGGCCCACTGCAACTGTAGCACAAATCGCCCTGCGGACTGGATAGCGAAGGCATGCCGAAACAACTCCTCACCCCCGAACTGGATTTCTAACCCCCCTACTTTATTTGATCTTTTATGCACTGATGTTCTGGGTGTTATTTTCCCTCATATGAAATAGTAAATCAAGTGATGATGTTTGCTGATAAAAAAAAAAAATTGAAATGATATTGTTTTAGTGTTTTACTTAACCTTAATTCACGTAGCAAAGAGAAAGTATTGAAAGAAGTTATGTCAATATTTTCCATTAGTCAAATTGGACAAAATTAATGGATGCACTTAATTTCACAAATTTAATAAGTTTTAAGAGTTAATGACATTTTTTTTGTAAATTTTAGGATTCAATTATCTTTCTTGATAATGGGCTAGCCACTCTCGGGATTTTACGTCTAAATAGCAAAGAGAAAGTATTGAAAGAAGTTATGTCAATATTTTCCATTAGTCAAATTGGACAAAATTAATGGACGCACTTAATTTCACAAATTTAATAAGTTTTAAGAGTTAATGACATTTTTTTTTGTAAATTTTAGGATTCAATTATCTTTCTTGATAATGGGCTAGCCACTCTCGGGATTTTACGTCTAAATAGCGGCTTGTGGTGAGGCCCGATAATGCTACCGAGTACCGAAGGGTCATGTGATCCTTGAAGGATGATCTCCGGTAGTTCCTCGGTCATAAAAAAAAAAAATTATATTTCTTGATAAATTTTATGATTTTCAATGCTCTTATTCATTTAAGTAAAAAAGATTTATGGATCAACTCACGCATAAGGATCTTTTCTGTAATTCATGACCCGTCTATTTTTAATTAAGTAAAAACGTCAAAATTAAAAATATTATCCAAATGTTTGAAAAAAAACGAAAAAATCATATGAACTTAAGTGTCAATATTTATAAGTCGCGGAAGCTCAAGATGTGTCGAGTTAAAAACGTTCGAAGGGCCGTCGGTCTTAACTTAGATTAAAACAAGAATAAGAAAGGAAGATCTATCTCTCAATTTGGCAATTTCTGTTTTTTTGACGGAAAAAGCGGAAACACGGTCGCTTTATACATTATTGACTCGTTGAATTAATCAATGCCCCCGCAATTATTAAAGTCCCGGGGTCCCCCCAGCCACACAAATTCCGGAGCCTAATTTATTTCGACCCTCTAACCTCCCTCCAAAACAAAACAAAAAAAGAAAAAGAAAAAGCGAACCAAACAAAAAGGTCAAAAAAAAAAAAAAGAACAAAGCTGATTGTTGATTTTTCACCTGAGGAGCCGGAGACCCGACCCGCGCTAACGTGCGCCCCCGCCCCCACCGCCCACGTGGCCGCCGCCGAGCCGGCCAACCCAACGGCGCGGACAAGACGTGACGGCGACCGCTCACGCCGTCGCCGCCGTCGCCGCCGCCTCCTCCTCCCGGCGCACGATAGCCGGCGCCGCCGCTCCCTCCTCTCTCTATCTGCTGTGCCGGCGATTTTCTACTCCATCGCCACCTAACGCGGATTCGGAAATAATTCTGTCGCTCCCTTTTTAGAGATAGAGAGAGAAAGGGAGATCGTGGCGTTATTTGTTATTTGACTTTTCCGACTGATTTAGATAGATCAGACGGCCCAAAAGGCATCTTCTTCCCCACCTCCTCTTCCTCTCTCTCTCTCTCTCTCTCTCTCTATCTCTATCGGCTTGCTGCTACTCTCTTTCTCTCTCTACCTGCTGCTCGTTCCGCGACGTCCGCGTCTGCTCCAGGTGAAAATTCCGAGCCTCCTCTCGCCCAGCTCGCGATCTGCCGATCCGCATTGTTTCCGCGCTCAATTCCGCCCTCGATCGCTAGTCATTTTCTCGCTGCATTTCGCCGTCGGCTCCGGCGACGGCGGCCCGGCCTGAGTTCCGCCCCGGTCGGATTTCGCCGTCGTTCGGGCGCTTTCGGTTGTCGCGATTGCTGTAGTTGCCCGGGAAATCTCGCTTAGGTGGTGTTTGAGCTTGAATTTTGCGCGAGATTGTCGGTTCTGGGGCTCTTGCCGGCGCTTGAGATAGGCCGGTCGCGCTGAGGAGCTCGTTCCGTGAAGTTCTGCTCGTAATTGGTTGGTTTTGTGCAGAGCTGCAGTCGGAATTTGCTCTCATTTGAATTTTTGATGAGAGATGTGGAAAAAGACGTGATTTTTATCTTCCCAATTCAGTGTTGATGTGCAGTTTTTCTTAGTGTTCTTTCTTTACTTAAAGACTGCTTCTTGCCTAGTTAGCGTCTTGACCGTTTTTTCACCTGGGTTGTGGAGGGGAAATAGAGCAAATAAAGTATTCATCCCACCGCACACGAAGAGCAGAAGGTGTTCATCCCACTACAGTAAAGCCCACTAAGCATTCGTCCCATTAAGTGCATCTAAGGTTCCGTAATACTGTTCATGGTCTGACGAAGTTTAGTAGTTGAATAGGTACGTTTCAGCTGAGGATACCATCGCATGCAAAAGCAATGTTGTCATCATTTTGTCAACATCGGAGGGAGTAGCTCCTTTTTCTCACATTAATGGGCTTAGTAATGGCATGAGATAGAAAGCAGTTGACCTGTGATCATAGTGGTGATTTACGAGCTCCTGAGTTATCATCATGGTTTTGTGCCTCTTGGTTATGCTTATTGATAGGCTAATTAGCTCAAGTCAAGGAAAGTTCTATATTGAACAATAGAAAATGCTTACCTGTGGATAACTTGCTCATGCCTAAGTTGGTCTTGGCTTGAGTGGACATTTTCTGGTTTAGAAACTTGGATTAGTGTCGGCTTTGACTTGCTTTCTATGTTCTATGCAGTTGCGAAAAAAATGTGAACCAATACAATCTCAGAACTTATTGATGAATTTAAATCTCCTCCCACAACATCGCCATCTTGGGAATGCAGCTTGCATTTTTTTCTTCATGTGAATTACTTCCGATCATTGTGTTTTGACTCATCCTGCTCAATTCACAGTAACGGGCATCCCTTATATTTGTGTTATTCTTCTGTTTTCGTCTTTAGTTATTATGAAATACACCCAGTTAATAATTTTACACTAAAGATCTTGCATTTTCTCCACCAGGTTGGCATTGGCTGAGTGGGGCTTACTCGCAGTATGGGTGTCTCAGGAAAATGGATTAAAGCCTTGGTTGGCTTTAAGAAGTCAGAAAAATCACCTGCTTCTGAGAACAATGAAAATGTGAGCATTTGTTTCATATTTCCCTCTACACAATGTTTCCGTCCTCGCGATTTCCTTCCAGTTTACAATATATATACCAGTCTTCTCTGAAGTCGCTTATTGTTCTTCTCCCAGTCATTTTCCTCGGTAGCTGCTTTTGAATTCGCGCATCATTATCAACTAATAGTTTTGTATGAAGGGCAAGTCAGGTTAAGTACATTTCAAACTAGAGATGTACCTTCTTTCCTCTGCTGACCTTACTACTGACATAACTTTCCAAAAAACAGTGGTTCACATTCCTGTTATTGTACAATTACCTTATTGTTTTAAAAAAAATAGGATCTAGACTTTGCATTCATTTCATTAAACAAATCGGTTGAGATGTGTAGCACCCAGAATTCTAGTTGAGTATGGGCTAAAAAATGTCTCAATCATTGCAGGGAATCTGCAAAGTTAGTTTGGGGTTTCGTATCCCTATTATTGTACAGTTACCTCATTGATTTGAGAAAAAATGGGATCTATACTTTGCATAAATTTGATTGACCAAATTAGCTTAGATGTTTGGCACAAAGAATGCTAGTTGAGTGTGGGCTCAATATGTCTGAATCATCGCAGGCAATCTGCAAAGATAGTTTGGGGTTTCCTATTCTTCTTTTGTAATTTGTACTCATTCCTCAAGTTTCTCAAGTAAATTTCTTAACAGTGCAAATTGTGGACAACCAACTCTGTCATCCTTCTTCGTCAATAATGCTGTTTCTGGTTTGCCCAACAGAGTAGACAAATATAGACTCCAAGTCAATCCTGAGTATCATTTAGGCTGTATCATAATATTGACTTGGATAGTGATACTGGCATACTGCTTGTCAATGGTTTAGAATGAATCAGACAAATGGCAGACAAAAGGGTTGTGGTGGGATGGGGCTGAATCTGCCCATAGTGGTGCTCAGGTGCACCTAGGACCATCTTGTACATCTTAAGGTTGTATCACTGACAACCTCTTAGGAGTAGCCAAAATCCTTGCAATAAAAGAAGCGAAGAAGATTGATAAATACTATTCCTTGCCCATTTTTTACAGATGGCAGCAAACATGCTTCTAACCCTCTCCCCTCACCCTCACTACTTCAAACTCTTGCTGAGTCACCCCTCACGTGGTAAATGCAAATATGAGTCTTTAGCTGAAAAAAGGAACGTTTTCCAATTCCTCTTCCATTTGCAATGGCTCCGTGGGTTTGGTTTGGTTACATTACTATTGCTTTTATATTGATGGTCAATGTGTTCAGGCTGTAATTCAAAACTCCCTAGTCAGTCATCCACATATGATAGCCTCCAGCACTTTGTCTTTAATTCTCTTTCACAAAAGGAAGCATGTGGTGTTGCAATTATTAACTGTGTGGCTTTTGCAGTTAATAATAGCTTGATCTCATCAACGGTAAACCACCGTGTGTCCATTTTGGCAGTTATTTGCATCACACTACTGATTACTTTATCTATGCCATGGATCAGCTATGAAGGCTGCTCATATTCTTCCAATTGCAAGATTTGTCTGGCCAAATAAGATTGTCACTCTAGTGGTCTACATGTAAATCTTTATTTCTCTGGCTATATTATCTAGCTTGTAGAGTCAGCTTTACAATGATCCTTTGGGGTTTCAGACCATCTGGCTGACGAAGAACTTGAGGAATCCTTTCTTTGCTTGAAATGTTTTAGTGAATGTTAAAGGATGATGGATCTGGGGAGTCTCACTCAATCTGATATATTACCGTCTACAGAAAAGTTCAGGTAGTAAGTCTCATCACCGGAGAAAGCATTCAGTTGAGATAGACAGCTATAAACTTGAAGATGCGTTTGATTGCAATTCTGCTGGCAATGATGAAGATAGGAAAATTCCGGAGGCTGCTGGAAACCCTTCGACTTCTGTTCAAGTACAAGAAGCAACTCATGATCAGCAAATTGCGAGAGAAGAGTGGGCTGCTATACGTATTCAAACAGCTTTTCGAGGATTTCTGGTATCGGTGCTTTCACCATCTACAGCATTTATAGTTTGTTGAAACATAGTCATAGAAGCCTTGGGTCTATGATGTGCTCTTACCTGTCCTTCCTACCTATTTTTACCAAACCAATCTGGACTGCATGCTTTCTTTCCGTACTTATTTTGGTAATCAGATGAACAATGGTATGAAAACACAAATTTTGAATCTTAGAGCTTGTTGTGCAATTAACTTGGTTTTTTTGCAATGGCAGATGAGCAAGTTCATCTTTGTGAATTGTGAACTATAATTTAAATGGAAGTTATCTTTTGATAGCGAGGCTGATTATGCTGCAATCAACTCAGAAATAGTAATAAAAATACTACCTTTAGCAGCTGCCTCGCTTTGGACAACACCTGTAGTCTCAGATTCTTCTCAGTTCACTATTTGAGTTATTTATTATTGGCTCAATGACTATGATAAAGTCGATGATGGTGGAAGTCCTGAGGTTTGATATATGTAACTTGTGTAGCTATGAGAGTTATGTTAAGGCTTCAATTTGTTATTTTGAAAAAAAAAAAAGAAGAAGAAGAAAAGTCCCATATCCTATCCTTCATGCCTCTGTACAGCATAGAGCATCATTATTTTTCGGCTCTCTTTCAATGTTTTAGATTAGCACTGATCAAGTAGTCTGTCTTGTATACACAATTAGGCTAGAAGAGCCCTACGGGCTTTGAAGGGATTGGTGAGGCTTCAAGCCCTGGTCAGGGGCCATGCTGTGAGAAAGCAAGCTGCGATAACTCTGCGATGCATGCAAGCACTAGTGAGAGTTCAGGCTCGTGTCCGAGCAAGACGCGTTCGTTTAGCATTGGAAAGTCAAACAGTACAGCAGAACCTTCAGCAGCAACTTGCAAATGAGGCCCGTGTTCGTGAAATTGAAGTAAGTTCGTCAGTTCTTGTTTTCAAGACATAGCAATTCGTAAAACAAATATCTTTTTCTCTTCAAATTTTTATGTGAAGTAGATCTGACTAATCTTATTGGATGCAAAACAAACGAGAGTCTGCATGTGTAAGATCATCCCTTGGCAGCATATCAAGTAGGAAACAGCTACTTGACAACAGGCTGAGTTTATATGCATGATGATTGTTCAGTGACCTGAAATAGGGAGGCTGCTTTGATTAATATAAAACCAGAAAGCAGCATATATAAAATGAAAATGTACCTTTTCTATGACCGGGAGATGAAATCTGTTTTCCATGTTTCTGCTGAGTTGCATTTTAGTCTATCTTTTTGAGTAAAAAAATTGAAAATTGTTGATTGACATCACGAATTAATGGCAGAATAATAGCCTGAGAGCCATCTAGTATAAAAAGCTAAATAGGTGGAAATCTCTTGGCAATGCTTACATCACAAGAGTAAAGTGATGTAGTTTTGTGCTAAACCAATCTGTGATTGTGTTCCTGCTATAATGTCCCCTACTAAGTGCTTTATTTAGTTCTGTCTGCAAGCGCAGGAAGGATGGTGTGATAGCGTCGGTTCTGTTGAACAAATCCAATCCAAATTACTGAAGAGACAAGAGGCTGCAGCTAAGCGGGAAAGAGCAATGGCATATGCTCTAGCTCATCAGGTGATGACATTGGCAACCTTGATGGATTTATGAAGGACTAATTTGGTTAAATGCGTTGAATGCAAAGGCATGGAACAATGCAAAGCAATATAGAATTTGGAAATAAGTTGGATGTCTAAACATGCTATCAGAACCATGCTCTTGACTAGGTCTTTCCTGCAAATTCCTTTTGATGCTGTTAATTCAACATTTGCCATATATATGACTATGCGCGGACATCTATCATGGATGATACATGTGACAAACATGTAGATATTCTCGATAAATTAAAACACATCTATATTATTGTCCCTAACTTTTGTTTTGAAACATGTGCACTACTTCCCCCATGTAGATAACCCTGTGGATGGTGGCTTCTCATGAGGTCAATGAGACAGCACAAGAGCAGCCATAAATCTATGCAGTAGCACCCTTTTTTCACGAGTTTTCATAATCTCGAGCTATAAAGCTGTTGATTCATTTTTAGCAGTGTAATTGCCTAAAATTGGCCAAACTATGATGACAGCAACATGCCCTTTCTTTTCTAATGAGTCCTCGGAGAAAACTTACCAGGAGTTTACAAGTGCACATGTAAGTTTTGGTTAGTCTCATGGACTGCTGATATCCATCAAAGGTTTTTTTGTTCACAAGCTAATTCAATTTTAGCTTCTCAGGGTAGCTTGTAGTCTGCTTCTCATCTGCTGAACGTATCCAGTCTGTGCACTCTATAATGTGAAACCAAAGCTTGGCTTGCTTGAATTCCTATATGTTGTGGCCATACTAATTTGAACTCTACAGCATCTAATAAATGTGTTTTGGAAAGACATGGATGATCTTGCTGGCTGACTTTGAACTCCCTATTCAGTTCAAGCACAATGCCACCTGGAGCTTACATGTGTGGAGACACTAGAATAAGCTTTAGCACAATCTCAGGCATCTGAAAACATGGGAAGAATGTTTTTAAGAAGTGGGGGGCCTTTCGCTTTTATCATAAGATAGGAAATTTGTTGCTTGTGTAATGGAATTGTTAATGCTTTTTGTTGTGTAGTGGCAAGCTGGATCGAGGCAGCAGGCCCTGCCTGCAGGTTTTGAACCTGATAAAAGCAGTTGGGGTTGGAACTGGTTGGAGAGATGGATGGCTGTTCGACCTTGGGAAAATCGCTTTCTGGACATCAATCTCAAAGATGGTGTTATGGTTCGGGAGGAGGGTTCAGATGAGGGTAAGAATGGCATCAGAACCCAGATAAAATCCGCTGCAAAGAAACCGGCAGTATCTAATCTCTCCATCCAGAGAACGGGCCCTTCTCAATCTGATGGTTGTGGTAGTTCGCCAAATGACTCAACCAGTACACCTGAGGTGACTCAAACGGTCTCTTCCAAGCCAAAGCCAAAGCACGTGACTCAGAATGCACTTGAAGAAGCCAACCAGAGACCTGGTGTTGGTACAAGATCACACAGCAATCCTAAGGAAAGATCCACACAACCTGATAAACAGGCAAAGAAGCGACTGTCTCTGCCCAATAACGGTGAGTTCTGTGTTACTTCTTTAAGTTCTGCATGTTGTTGTCCTATTGGCTTCATGCTAGTTTACAGTTAATCGGACTGCTTTTCCAATCAAATACCAGTTGAGAGTTTAAACGAATTTATGCTCATGCTTGCAATTTGAGATGAAGCATATGGCATGCCTCAGTTTGATCGACTTGGTTATTAGACCACAGTTTGAGTAAAAGGAATTTGAGGTTCCGCACAGCAGCTTACATTATGGTCATGGTAGCATTTGCTGGATTCTATGCACCTTTCGTGTATCTCTACATTTTTCCTTTTCATTTCTTTCATCTCTCTTATAATTAAACAGATGCTCAAAAAACTGTACTTTTTCCTTTTTTCTTCATCTTCTCATTCTGGGATGGTCTTAGATTAATTGTTATATTCTGCATTTTAAGAGTTTCAGATGGTACCTGCATCAAGGTTTATTTATCATGGTGGCTGCCTAACTGTAAGAATGTCAGAAATAATTTATCTCAACTTTGTCTACAGATGGAGAATAATATTTGAGGTTGATAACTGTACATGGAACACCCACATACTGCCCTTCTGTTGTAGAATCTGTAAGGGATTTCAGGTGAAGGAAGCATGCAAAATCATCTCTTAGAATTAGCTGAAAAAACGGCTTTTTTCTAGATTCAAAGTTGACATGATTATGTAAGTTTCATAAAAGTTAGTCTGGCAAGGTAAAAATGAGCCTCTTTGCATGCTGGTACTTCGTAAATTTTTCCAAAACATGGAAGTGGAATCTTGACACTGTAGAGGTTCTGAGCAGGGGCTTCTGCTGGGAATCAGGCAGCCAGAAATTCTGGCAGGACTGCTGTAAAAGGCACCATGGGTTCTCAGAAGACTCTCAAGGACAAAGCCAAAACTAATGGAAGAGGGAACCTAAACCCTGAAAAATCTGCACCTCAGGCCATCGATGCACAGCCTTGAGACGTGAAAAGGGAAGGTGGGTCCCAGATTTATTCCATCAAGGTGCTCCGCTTTGAGAGTGTACATAGATGTTTATTGTTGCAGGGAGGTTCGATCACCTGAGGAGATTTGTTCTCCAGTTGCTCAACTATTTATGACGGCAGCAGAGTGGAAGAGACTAGTTTGGCTGGTTGTAAGAATTAGACATGCGGGTCTCAATTTGTGTTGATAGAACTATAAGTTTGTCGGTGTTGTGGTTATATTTCCAAAATAACACAGTTTATGTAGTTTGGTGCATCTTTTACTTATTCGGTCGTTGGAGAGTAGATCCCTTTGTATTCGGTTGCGCAGCGAAGAAATGTAGCTAATGGATCAGCAATTGTGAATTAGGAATATCCCTGTTAGATGTCTGCTGAGCGAACTATCTGTACAGATTGTGCTGTTGGTTCGACTTCTTTATATCCATCAATACTGTATCCACTCGATTTTCTACTTTGGCAATGGTTTGGCGAATTTTATTGACTTGCCTTTGCTCCTCCTTGCCCTTCACTTCCTCGAGTGTTTGTTACTTGGCAAACTCCATCAGTTCATAATATGGGAAAGAATGGGAAGATTTTTGAATTCGGGATGCAAATGGCGTGTTTGGTAATTATTATGTTTTCGAAAATAATTCATAATTAGAAATTATTCTTTTTTATTCTATTTCTAGAATAATTTTTAAGCATTTTAAGTCATTTAGTAATTATCCAAAATTTTTATTTTTTCAGAGAGCTCGAGCTAGAAGGCGAGGCTCGATGTACCGATATGAAAATTTCTAAGCCAAATCATTTTTTTAATTTATCTCAATTTTATTACCTTTTTTTTTCTTTCCTTCTTCTTCCCGTGTCGATCCCGAGCCTTAGGGCCGCCCGGTCGCAGTCCTTGACCCTCGGAACCCTAGTCAAGATCTTGTCGGCCGAGCCTCGCCTTGGCGGGCGAGTGGCCTCACCTAGTGAGCCCGAGCTTGCCCAACCGTCGGCGAGGTTGAGGCTCGCGAAAAGAAAAAGAAGAAATAAAAAGAAGAAGAAAAGAGAAGAGAGAGAAGAAACGCTTCTTCAAAATTGTTTGTCGAACAAGAAGCAACTTTTTTTGTGTTTTTTTTTTTGACAATGGTAGGAACAAAAAGAAGAAACGCAACCAAACGCGAGAAGAAGAATAAGAAAAGAAAAAGTGAGAAAACTTTTTGAAACATTACCATGCAGCCCCTAAGTTGGCATGATTAAGGAACAATGAACAAAGAATTAACTTTTTTTTTATTTCTCGATTTGGTTCCAAATCTACTTCCTAGAACAAAAAAAAATAGAAATTTGTTCCTAAAAACAAAAATTTTACCAAACGGATTTCTATTCTAAATCTACTCTTAAGAACAAAAGAATATAAATTTTTACTACTTAGCCGATTGCCAAACGCGCCCTATAATATTGATCATACACTCAGACACACAACGGGGTGCGTGCGGGCACATGTTAAATGATGGATGGGGATATATTTCTTTAGTTGTTGTGCATGCCTTGCTGCTGGAGCATCATGAACGCGATTGTTGTCGAGGGGCAATCACAATCATTAAGGGATAAACCTTAGGAAAAGGTTTGATGATGCGGGCAATGAGTATTATTTCTTCTTTGCCATAAAATTTCGAGGAGTAATCCCGAAGCGCTTCCTGGAACGGCTCTGGTGCATGAAATAGATTAGAATAAGTCAATTCATTCGAGGCACCCAAAAATTTCGCTCCAGCAGATCATCCATGTGAGAAGGAACAAATCAGCACTTGGTGTAAACATCGTAATGGAGCCACGACCGCTGCTTATGGCTCCTCCAACCGCCAGGAGGTTTCGCACACTTGTGAGCAAACGTTTATGATATCTCTTCAACTAGCATATGGGGACATTTCATATCTGCAAACAAAGATATCATCTCCTCAAAGAAACTGTCATTTGCTCCTACAGAGCCAGTTACCTTCCCCTCTAAAGATACTTTACTTTCGAGAAAAACAATGAAATTCGTGACCTTTGTTGCTTCGTCAATGGTTAAGGGAACAAGAGATGTAACATTTATGGAGCACCTGAAATTCTCGCCCATATCATAGCTTTCTTATGGTAAGCCCGTGTATAAAGTGCATAATGGAAAAGAAAATAAGAAAGGGTACAACTTTTTCCTTGGCAAGCCTCACTTGAATCTCTGTTTTGGAAATCATAAGACGTATAAGAATTTGAAAATTGAACCAGAATCCAGTCTCTACTACCTTCTCTCTATAAAAAATTCTCACTCTTTCACTCTTGTGAATCCTAAAATTGAAGAGGATCGAGTGCTTGCAGCTTCTACTCCCGATACGTCCAAACTATTGAATGGAATGCCTACTAAAATGGCAGGTGATTTTTTACTGTCCAGAGTTTGAGCAGAACCACCATCAATCAGCTTCAGCTCCTAAATGATAGGCAGAAGAAATGGTGTTTGAGGCCTTCAGGGTTAAAGCAGTCAAGAAGTGAGGTTGCTGATGCCAAAATAGACAGTTTTCTGGTGAAATGCATTGATGGCATAATCAATTTGAAAATGACCAAACTGAGACTTGAATCTCAAGCCATATCCAAGTCCAATTCCTGAGCCTGGTTTTCCCTGCCTGAGAGATGGATTTCCTGGAAACCCCAGAATAATGTCGATGAGGTAGCAGAATCAACAGATAAATGAATACCAAAATGAATTGCACTCTCTCTGCAACCAATATCAAACATTATGACTACATGTCTGAGGTATAAATTCCACGTACACCCTAATCAACAATATTACAACATTTTGGTGCTTTCTTGAGTATTGACCATGAGTACCAATTGTCCCTCACCCTCGACCTTTTTCTGACCCATCGAAAGATATAACTACATGGGAACTAGTTAGCCAAAGGGTATGCCCTTTGCAAAGAACCAACTACTCCAGCTCAAGACTTATATCAATGGTTATAAGCTTTCCAGCAGGCCTCAACTTGTAAAATTACTAGTGCAGCTTGTCAGGTCTATGATGATAGGTAGAATGAAGGACTTTATAAGGTCACTGCTTATACATTAATGCAGTAAAAATCTGTTCAACGAGAATTTACAAGGAAAAGTTTTTCAACTTGCCACTCACTGATATACTTGTCAATAAATAGGAAATGAAAGTTACCAGGTACATGACGACCAGAGCCCAAGTCTGTCCCACCATCCAAAAATATTGCACCATCCATTCTCTTGTTCTGATTCATAGGCAACACAAGATATATCTTCATATGAAGATGCTTCATTTGACAATTGAAGATTATGCTAATCAAGTATTGAAAGATAAATTTGAAATTTTCCACAACCCCACTTTACTTGCATCATGCAACAATGAATATAGCCAATGTATTTTCTCCCATTGATTTATCATAACAGACAGTACCAGTCTTTCAGATGACAGTGGAAGCTGGTGAAGACTTAAATGCAGGTAGAAGAATACTGGTTTATGAACAAAAAGGCTCAGAGAGAAAGTAGACCAAGGGAGCAAATCCAGGTAGAAGAAAAATCAGAACAACAAACTCCAGTTTCAGAAAGTGGACGAACCACTTAAGGTGAGTAAGGAAGATGCGATAAATTGACCTTGGAGAAGAAAATAAGCACAGCAAAACACCCCACCAATTATGGTATTTCAGCTACATAATTAGTGAATATCAACCAACATGAACAAGGTTTGGCAGAGTGCCCTCACAACATATGCATGATTAGATGCGTCTCTACAAATGGAACAAACACTACGAGCAGGCCATTCTGGCATACGTAACAGCATTGCAAAAAGCAACCAATGTGGAACTTTTACACATGCAGCCTCTACTATGAAGCCAGAGAAAATGCAAAAAGAACTTGATGCAAGTCTTGATTGTCAGATACAAGTATGATGATGATGCCGAAGCATACCAGAGGGAATGTTAATTCGTTGTTAGCAACCAGGCATGATCTCCCAGCTCCAATTGCACCCTCACCATAGCCTCTCACACTGCTAAGACCTCCAATTGCAAATGCTTGATATGGAGCCATGTCTCCTACAATCGAACCGCCTGTCAAACTGTCAGTCCAAGTGTTAAGTGAGTGGCAATTGGAAATGTCATGTTATAAATTATGACCTAAACTATCTCGAGACAGCAGGTCAAGATCTCAAAACTTCAAGACTAGTCAGGCAATAAAGTACAGTCCATAGTGCCTGCTCATTTTTAACTATAAGCTCATCCCTCAGTCTCATATTTGATGTCGAGTCGTTGACACGGCTGCTATCCTACTTGTAATTCTTAACTTCCAACGCATCAACAAATGCTTCCACAATGAATGTTTATATAGAAATACCATCAAGCTTTTTCACAGCTTCTCTATATTGAACTTGAGACTTGTATTGATACCCAAATTGCTTAACACTCTAAACTCTGGTTTACCAATAGTCCTTTCTCTTATGCTTCTTTCTTTCAAGTAGTGCTGAGATTTTCTCCTTCCAAGACTAAATTGCCTCCATTTCACCGTCTTTTCTTTAACCACCTAGCTTTACAATTTGACGAATTTTGCAATGGCCAGTAAAAGCCCCAGTAAAGACATGTCGACTGGTCAATGGATCTTTTTGAGCAGATCATAACTGGAAGTCACCTTGTCAAGAGAAATGCAGGGCCCAATTTGACTCCCTTTGATGCGACAAATTTGAGCTTATTAAATATGATCCACTTGGAAAGAAGTGGAATTCCTTGCTCTATTTGAAATCTAATCTGCAGCAACACAAATACGAATTGTTAAGGAAATTCAGATACAATCTTGAAACTCAAGCATAAGATTTGGACAAATTCAAATTCCAGATAGCAAAGATACATTACACGAAAAAAGCTGTCCTCATTTGCCTTCGCATATTGAGATTCTTGCTTTAAAACCACCATACTGTCGTGGGGATTACCGCTGCATTTCAGGCAATACCGAGACGTTATTGAACACGATTCATAATGCTGAGGATTTTGTGTAAGAAGCCTGAATTACCTGCAAGTGACAGGTAACCCATCAAGATCCCTGCTTATGGAGCGACCCTCGTCGTTTAGAGGCCGAACATGCTGCATGACTTACAATAATCAGTTTCTCAAAGGAAAAAAACAGTGACAATCGAATAAACGATATCATCATATAAGGGCACGGATGCTCAAACTAGATTGATTGCTTTTGATCGCAGTGGTATAAATCTGACCTTAAATCTGATACTCGTTGTGCTGCTCCAGTTGGAATTTGCAGGCTCTGTTAGATCCAGTCCAACCGAGAATTGTGACAGATTCACACCTCCACTCCCTGATTGTGAGAAATTATCGGTAGGCGTACCATGCACCCCAATCTCAGGTGAAACAGAATGCTGGGGCACAATCACCATATCAATCCAATATTCTCTATAGACGCAACTGGTTTAGAACTTCACACGAGCATCTACCCACCACTCCTTATAGAAAAGCACCATTTTTTTAGCCCGCCCTTTATGAAAGGAAACACGTACCAAATTACCTGAATTACAAATGACTGCTGAGAAAGCCATTCAGGTCGTGGCCTCCTATAAGCAATTAACGCATTGGAATCATACAGGCCCTTGTCCCACGAAACATCAAGCTTCTCGCTCCCACCAAATAGGTTTGGGTGTTTGATGCAAAGACTGAAACCAACAAACAAAGCTAATAAAGATACTATAAAGCCAAAAAGCCCGAAAGGAAAAGTTTCAAATACAGACAAAACAGAGTCCAACTGGGGCATCAAACGGATGTAACAGCCAGAAACTTTACCTCCCTATTATAAATGAAAGCGGACTCTGAGAGCCCCTGCAATAGAACAAACCGAAAATGAAGCATTATTTGGGGGGGAAAAAACCCAGCAAGCAAAGTGCTTCTCTCTTGAAACTCTCTTCTCCGCTGTCTCGCATTCACTCTTTACTCTTCCCACATTTTCCTTTTCAAAACCAAACAAGTAGAAATAAACCACTAGCACAATCAACAACATCGCGACAGAGAAGTTGGAGAGAACCTGAGCGAGGGAAGCATCAGAGAAGAGCACAGCTTGTGAGACAAATCGACGTTAACGTCGATCTTGGCTGCGCGACAATGCGACGACAGAGAGTCAGAGAAACCCAAAAAGAATAAAAGAAAAAAACACAACCTTTGCTTCAAGAAACCACCACCACGGAGCGCCGCGGCGAGAAAAAAGCAAAGAACAAAAGAACAAGACGAGTGCTCAGCGACCCCGGCTCCCATATCTTCCGAGCATTTCGAGCCTACCCAAGAAGAGAAAAAGCGAGCGAGAACAGGGGCAAGACGGGACCTTTGCCGGCGTGGATGCTCTTCTGAGCTCCCATCCAAAACGGGTCGAGCTTCAATTCGCGAAGCGGGCTCGATCGATAGCCATGGCACGGCCTTTATACACTCAGAGAGAGAGAGAGAGGAGACGTGGGGGAGAGAACAAAGGAGTCCTCGGCTCTGAAGTTTGTTATCTGCTTTTCCCTCTTTGCTTCGTCTGCAGCTGCACGAGAGGCTTGGAGGTGGAGGCACCTCCTTTTTTGTTCTTTTCCTTCTCATTCTTATGATATGGTGTCCAAAATTAATTTTTAACTTTTAATTTCTTTTTTGCTTTATATAGAAAGTACAAATCTTTCCAAAGATTTCTAATTTCATGTTTTATATAAGAACAATTTCATGAATTGCCCCATATGATATTCTAAGATGCACTATCACAGTATGGTAAGGTAAAAAATTTTGGCAAAATTAGTAGCTTGAATGGTCGACTAAAAGCCTATTTGGTAATTATTATGTTCCTAAGAAAAATTTATACTTAAAAAAAAATCATTTTGTTTTATGGATAAGTTTCCGAGCATGTCAAAGCATTAATTATTCAAAATTTCTATTTTCAGGATAGAAATATTTGGTAAGATTTCAAATTCTTTTGTGATTTTTAAATTTTTAATAAGTTTATTATTTTTTTCTATTTTCCTTTTCTTCTTCTCTTTTTTCCTTTGGTTGGCAAACTCGTCGGAGCATAACCAACCCTTGACGAGGTTGACCTTGTGGTGGCCCGTTGACGCTTCGACAAGGTTGTCGGCAATCGGCCAAAGGAAGAAAGAGAAGAAGAAAATGAAGAAAGAAAAGAAGGAAAGAAAAAAAGGGGACAAAAATAAAGTGGACTTAATTTTAGAATTATTCCAGGGAGTTAAGAAACAACTTTTTGTACTTATTGGTGCAGTTCCAAATCTATTCTTGATAACAAAAAGGTTACCAAACAAATTTATATTCTTTTTATGTTTCGGGAATAAAAAGAATATAATCAAGTACTATTTGACCAATTACTGAAAATGGCCTAAGGCTCCATTTGTTTCAAATAAGTCATTTTACAAAAAAATAGCTATATTTCCGGTGTTCAACTAAACTTTAAAAATGAACTATAAAATATTTTCCATCATTTAATAAGAAAAATCTTTTCTTGCATGCACTCATTTTCAATAATTTTTTTATTATTTTACTTTTTAAATATATTTTAAAATTTTTCTTTCTTTCCTTCTCTTCTTCTTCAACCTTGGTCGGTCACCGACGCAATTGGCCATTGGTGAGGCGCTGTTGGCCAAGTCCAAAGAAGAAGGAAATAAATAAAAGAAATTTTAAAAAAAGGAAAAGAAAAGAAAAAGAAAGCATAAAAATAAAATGAAAATGTGTATGGTGATAGAAAGTGATGTAGAAAAAATTATGGAAAATGTTTTCTTCTTTTCAAAAATGAAAAATATTTTCCCCAATTTTTGAAGGTGTTTATTAATATAGTGGAATTTTTTTTTCCTTGACTAGTTAATTTTCCATTAAATAAACATTGGAAAATACGAAAAAAAATTAGAAAATCATTTTCGTAAAATAAATAGAGCTCGAAATTCTTTCCAGGATTAAATTCATATCCCTCATCCCACACCTCTTCTTTCCTCCTTGAATTGCAATCTCGTTCATTTTTTTTTCTATAGACATAATTCATGGCTTTTTTGTTTCAGCGACGAGAAATTTTATTGATTTGACTCTACATGTGTTCATTTAAGAGCACATTGTGAATGTAAGATTTATTTAGCTGTTATAGAAAAGTTTAGTTGTATTTTGTTCCACAATAATTTATTAAAGAAGTAGATTATTCATGATGAGCTAGGGTTAAAATGGAGATCGAAATCCTCACCGTGATCAAATAGAATTGCCAAAGTTTGGGCTTCGGTCAAAATAGTAAAAGAAATATGAGACAATTTTTAAGAAATAGAGCTAATGAACACGTGCTTTGCTTGTGAAGCCAAAAAAAGAAGAAAAGAAGGTATATCTAGTGATGAAGATTTGGTCTACATAGGGATAAAAGTTAATATACATAATTATCAAATAAGAAATATTTATATTACAAGATATAAGAAAGTTTAATTTTATTTTGGAAAGAACTGGAGATTCAATAAGTCATCATCTGAAGTGTCAACCGTTTATTTACTATACAGGGATAACAACTTAAATGGTTAATGATTTGTGAATTTTTAATTTGTTCAATATGCTTCATAAATATGTTTAACTTAATCCCTAAACAAGTTTAGGGACAATATTGAATGTTTTCACATTGTTTAGGGATTAAATTGAATATTTATCAAAACTCCAAGATTATACAGAACAAATTTAAAGTTCATGAACCATATTATATATTAAATTAAAGTTTAAAAATTATATCGAACAAATTAAAATTTCAGAAATTACCTTGCATATTGAGTCAAAATTCATGGACTATTCGTGCCATTTTTCCTATCATGAATTATGATTTTACCCCTGGTTTACTATTAGACGAGTATAATATATAATTTATTTAATTAAAGAATTTAATACAAAACTTTGAGGGGTTGCAGTATTACACAGACAAATTAGGACTAAAAAAAGAGCAAAATCCTGCAAAAATAAAATAAAATAAAATAATAAATTCCTAGGAACAATGATTTTGACTTGCCCACCTCCATTACAAATTGCAAACCCGTTAACGTCGACATTGCCCTCCCTCCCTCTCTCCCTAAATTATACGAAGATATTCAAGTTTAGGGACAACATTGAATATTTTCACATTACCTAGGGACTAAATTGAATATTTATCAAAAATCCGGGTTATATTGAACAAATTTAAAACTCATAAATCATATTGTAATCGAGTTAAAGTTCAAAGATCACATAAAACAAATTAAAAATTCATAAATTATATTATACATTGAGTTAAAATTAAGAAATTATTCATGTTATTTTCCGTACTAAGAATTATGATTTTACCTCTCGTTTACTATTATATGAGTATAATACATGATTGATTTAATTAAAGAGTTTAATACATAATTTTGAGGGTTTGCAGTATTACATAGACAAATTAGGGCTAAAAAAGAAAAATATCCCTAAAAAATAAAAAATAAAAAAATAAAATTCGCCTAAGAACAACGATTTCGAATTGCCCACCTCCATTACAAATCGCAAACCCGCCGCGCCGCCCTCCCCTTCCTCCCTCCCTCCCTCCCTCCGTCCCCGCCCACCGCCGCAAGCGGCAGCTCTCCACCCCCGCCGTCGCCGATCCCCGTCCGGCCGGCGGTTCCCCGGAGAAGCGCTAGGGCTTTGCTCGTTGCCCTCCGATGGGGAAGAACGAGAAGACGGGGCTGGGTCGGGCCCTGGTGAAGCACCACAACCAGATGATCCAGCAGTCCAAGGAGAAGGGCCGGTCCTACCGGAGCAAGAATGTCCTCGAGTCGGTCACCGACGTCAGCAACATCGACGCCGTCATCGAGCAGGGCGAGGAGGAAGAGCTCCTCCAACTCGCCGCCGACCCCTCCTCCCGCCCCGACCTGCCTATCAGATTGTACGGCCCCACGGCTTTCGTTTCCTCCGCTTGCTTGAGCTCTTGAATGAGTGATTTTTATCATCGTATTGGAGCTGCATGTTGCTTTTTTTTTTTCTTTTCTTTTCTTCCGTTTTGGATTAGGTTGTTTAGGTGTTTGTTGTGAATATGGGGTTTCCGTCAGCGTTTATCATTTCTGATCGAGCTTGAGATGGATGTTGTATTGAGTTGTGTAGTTTGGCTCGGGTTCCACCTGTGAAAGGTGTTCTTTTGCTAATCGATGCTGTTCTGTCGGGCGGGCGAATGTGCATTGCGGGACTCGAAAATCTGAACGGGAAGCGAAACTGCGGTCGCCTGACCTAGCAAGTTCTAGCAATCAAATTCGTAATCTACAGTCAAAACACTATTTTATCTGTTGGTTTTTGTCTTGAGGATATATTGTAGTTTCTTGATGGTTGATTGTATGGAGGATTGAGCCCTATCTGATAGTCAGAATTTTCGTTTTTATGTATATATCTTGCGAAGTGCGATTACATGTTACTTAAGAAAAAAAACCTTGTATGGTGATTAGAAGCATCGAAATTTTGATGTACCTGCATGTCAAGGGTAATTGTCAAACCACTCAACCTATTGAATTCGTTTTGATTTCTGGGTATTACTGTTACTGTTAACTTCTGATTCTCTTTGAGATTGAGAACTCATCTGACTGGCGAATTTGTTCATGTCCTTCCTCTCGGTTGCCACAAGATATGCATAACTTTGAGGCAATTGCTAATGCTCATGGGTAGTTATTAATGAATCACGTGTTCTATTGATGCTGACGCTTTGTGAGTTCCGTTTGATAGGGACTCTGGTTCTAGCAGCATTGGTATGAGTCCTGAAAAGAGGAGAGAAGAACAGAAGAAAGAGGAAGCTCTCCATGCTGGTAGCCTCAGTGTTCCACGGAGGTATGTATTTTCTGTTGCATCAATATTATAGTTGGACTGTGTTAGATGATTAAGACACAATGCCTTTCCCTCCTATAGACCACCATGGAGCCCTTCAATGTCCGTAGAAGAGCTTGATGCCAATGAAAGACAAGCTTTCTTAGTTTGGCGGAGAAGCCTTGCGAGGTAAGTTTTCATCTTCTTGTCTTATTTGCTTCCCTCAGAGCATAGGGTGATTACTTCTTTGTATGTTCTAGAAAATTTTTGCGTTGAAGTGATATCATCACTTTTTCTAAATGCCTTTCAAGAAAATGAAGAAGAGGTCCTCCTATGGGATGACGGTAGCGTGAGTACTCATGACCTCGGGTTCAAGGGGATATAAAATCATGAGTTGGTTTTGAAATGGATATGCTAGTCTCCTACCTTATGTATGTGAATGATGAATATATGTTGGATCGGTGCCTCCAATGGAACTGAAAATTCAAATCTCGAATTTCTTTTAGGACATATTGGTAGAATGGGGTGTGATTATTTTCTTTCCCAAGTTGTGTTGTAACTTTGGTTAAGTTTTAAGCATCCTGTTGTGAGAGAAGGCTTAGTGTTGGTCACTGTTGTCAGACAAATCTTTAGCAGACTCTGGTCATAGGTTTTCTGCAAGTATTTGTTTTTGATATTTGCGGAGTTGATAGTATTAAACCAACCATGTCTGAGATTCAGTGTACCAAGTCTTTGGGTTGCTTTCGAAGTTACTTAACTTTTGCATATATCCTGGTATGACAAATATTTCCTGCTTAAGTCCACTGTGCAAGGAAAGGGATAGTTATGATGATTATCGTCTGGATTTGGAGCTGGGATTGTTTTCATCCAACTCATTTATGCATGCATATTCGTTTTCTTGGATTCGATCCTGATGTTTCTCATAACTGAATCTGTTTCAGGCTTGAGGAGAATGAAAAGCTTGTTCTTACTCCATTTGAGAAGAACCTTGATATCTGGAGACAACTTTGGCGCGTAGTTGAACGCAGTGATTTGGTGAGCTTGTCTTTTGATAATGTGAAACCAGCATTTTCACCTTTTTTTTTAATTAGAAGGTGAAAGGATCGTTGGACTCTTTTAGTTAGAGTTGTAGGTGCTTGATGAGGACTATATGGCTTCATCTGTGGCATGCTCTGACTAGAACTTGGAAGCATGTACACTTTGTATGATTATGATACCAATGTAATGAAGTTCAAGGAATTATCTCTAGCTCTTTTTCTTAACCTATCCCCATGTAAGAATGGAGTCTAGATAATTGTCGCTTGTGAACATAAGAAATGACAGAGATTGATTCAAATCTTGTCTTCTTTCCTATTTATTTAATGATCATGCCACTCTACCAGAAGATCTACCGTCCAAGTAGGTTTTTGCTCATATGAGGTTTTTCTTTTTTCCGAGATGAGAATATTTTAAATTAACACATAATATCAGTTTGATAAAAAAATGGTGGCTTACCTCCACATTTTCCAGAATATTTTTTAGCCTGCATGACTGCATTAGTACATGGTTTAGCATTTTGTTTGGTGGAGCAAGTGCTGTTGAACTGGAGGCAATAATAATCTTATTTCAAGTCTCTATGTTCTCTATCCAGTTGTTTTCTGGTGACCATTATATTTGGATCAAGACTACATGTTTCATTATTTTGTGGAGTGTGCTTTTCCTCTACTGTATCTCTTTCCCTTCCTTTCTGTTCATTTAGGCAGAAGGTTCATCATGAGTTGCCACTGTAGTACTGATACCTGTGAACGATGCTGATATTGATTTTCCTTTCAGCTTGTAATGGTTGTAGATGCTCGAGATCCATTGTTCTATCGATGTGCCGATCTTGAGGTATGTGTTGCTTTCACTCTTATACTCAGAGCTATCTGTTGCTTTTATTCCCAGGTCTCTTGTGCTTATGATTATTTTAGCAAGTTATAAAAGGTTTTTTAATTAAATTATTGAATTGCTTATTAGAAGATGCTTCTTTTAGTTAAAGAGGGAATGCTTCATATTTGTGTGGTGTATGGTCGATGGACTATACTTATGTGTCGCTGCTGGTTGCAAATGATTACTTCTTTGTGTTGAGAGAGCATGCTGGAATACTATGCGTTCTCGTGAAATGGTGGAGCAATCAGTGCTACTGCTTAGCATAACATGGATTCTGCTCTTATTTAGGCCTATGCTCAAGAAACTGACAAGTACAAAAGGACATTGCTTCTTGTCAACAAGGCAGATCTATTGCCAGTTTCTGTGAGGTTCGCACTTTGTCCCCTATTTGATGGAGCTGGAAAATATCTCCTGTGTTCAGCTTCTTTAAAGTTTTCGTTGGCCTGTCTGTTTATGCAGGGAGAAGTGGGCGAAGTTTTTCCACCTCCATGAGATTTTGTTTGTATTCTGGTCTGCCAAAGCTGCTTCTGCAGCACTGGAAGGGAAAAAGCTAGCTGCTCCCTGGAAAACACAAAATAATAATCAAGAAGAGACGGATGACCCTAGTACAAAAATATATGGTAGGGAAGAGCTTTTGGTGCGTTTACAGTTTGAGGCTGAAGAGATTGCCAAGTTGCGAAGGGAATCAGGGTCTAGCAGTACAGGTCCCTCGGATGGTCACTCTGCTGGTGGAGACAACCTTTCTAAACCTGTTGTTGTTGGTTTCGTTGGATATCCAAATGTGGGGAAGAGTTCAACAATTAATGCTTTGGTTGGTCAGAAGCGGACAGGAGTCACCTCTACTCCTGGGAAGACCAAGCATTTCCAAACTTTGATTATATCTGATGAGCTCACTCTATGTGATTGCCCTGGATTAGTATTCCCGTCTTTTTCTAGCTCAAGGCACGGGATGATTGCCTGTGGGGTCTTGCCCATTGATCGGATGACCGAACATAGGGAGGCAGTGCAAGTAGTGGCCAATCGAGTCCCAAGAAGTGTCATTGAGAATGTATATAAAATAAGTCTGCCAAAACCTAAGCCGTATGAACCGCAGGACCGGCCTCCCCTGGCTTCAGAATTGTTGAGGGCTTACTGCGCCTCACGAGGGTATGTTGCCTCTAGTGGTTTGCCTGATGAAACCCGAGCTGCACGGCAAATCTTGAAAGATTACATTGATGGAAAGCTACCTCACTATGAAATGCCCCCTGGCATGGGCGACGAAGAGTGCTATGACGGAGATGCTGCAGAACCCAGTTTGAGTGAAGTGGCTGAATCAGAATCATCCGACATTGAAAATCCTCCAGATAATGAGGATGAAAGTGAAATTGGCCCTGTATTTGATCATGTACTTGATGATTTGAGTTCGTTCGATGTGGCTAATGGGCTATCTTCCAAGAAGGTAACCGTGAAAAAGTCAAATGCGTCTCACAAGAACCATAAAAAGCCCCAAAGGAAGAAAGACCGTTCTTGGAGAGTCGGGAATGACGATGGAGATGGAATGCCAGTCATAAGAGTATATCAGAAGCCACCGAGTGGAGGACCTGTAGTGGCTGGATAGACGCCTTGTCAGAAATCCAGATCAACTCCACGTCATTAAGGGTGGTATGCTGCTATTTATCCCTGCATCATTGGGCAGGCCTGCATATTACATTGGCATGCGCTGTTTTCATCAGCTGCCAGGTTATAAGGTGGAGGTTATGGTGATAAGAGAGAGCAGGATTTCATCAGCTGCTCTAGTCTTATGTCGTGAGGCAGGGTCGGCTATCTGTTTGTTTGGAGGAATGCAGACAAGGCGTCATCCAAACACGGGAGTCCTTATAATGTAACTCGTCATCTTGTATTTTGTAGCTTGTACCTCTGGTTTGGTGAATTTCTTTTACACAGCATAGCTTTCAGTTTCGTAGAAACGGCACACGATTAGAACTTTTTCCATCCATCCTACTTGGTATAAGCTGAATCCGACCTTTTATACCAGGCCGGATGCATCTCACCAATGAACTTCTGCATCCCGAGTTTTCAAATCTCATTTTCTGTTGGCTAGCTTTTCTATGGCGTTACTGCCGCGTAGGGGGTGCTACAGGTGAGGAAAATCGCCTTGGCTGTTATCGGGCCGAGCTCGAGTTTGAGTTGCTCACGAGTCCGATGGCGAACTCTTCATGGCAACTGCATGAAAAGGGTGAAAGAGCAAAACACGACTCGAGAAACGGAACGCATCAATGCTTCCCCTCTTCCTGAGAAGGAACCAAACACCGTTAAGATTCGTTAACGTTACAGTTGGACCCAGAAAACTCAATTTAGCCGCACGTTCCCGCCGTCACAACTCAAACGGGCTGGCTCCTCGGAGTCGTCGAACAAACTAACGGTAACTCGACAGGAGATCCATCAATCTTGCGGCGGTGAAACTGTTTATAAACGGAAGCTATTTCTTCTCACTTGTCATCATCATTATCATTATCATTATCATTAAAATATAATCCAAGGGAAATTAAAGGAGAGGGGAGGGGGAGAGAATGCGAGGGACCGAAAGTGACTCTGCTTTTAATGGAGGAGGAGGAGGAGGAGGAGAGAGCATTATGACGCACCTTTTCTCTGCATGCACAGCCACGATAGTACGGCCCCCGAAGTAACCCCCCCACCTTTTTCTTAATCGCTCCGAGCGACACCGAAGAGAGAGAGAGACGCGTTCTTGTTGGTTTCTTCGTTCGTTTGCTCTTCCTTGCCGTCCCCTCCCCATTGCTGTCTTCGTATTTCTCCCCTCGGCCGGCTAGAGAGAGAGAAAGAGGGAGAGAGACAGAGAGAGAGAGAATAGAAACAAAAAGGAACGATTTTGACGAGAACCCATCGCCGCAACGGACTTCCCCTGGCGGATTCTCCACCGTGCCGTCGCGGATTCTGATCCCGTTCCGGCGCGCAGCGCGGTTCCTTTCGACGGACGTCTCGAGCGGGGCCCGGCTCCTTCCGAGCCGATCGGAATGTCGATCGGGAATGCGGATTTCTAGGGTTCTTCGTCATTTGCTAATTGATTGGGATTGACCGATGCAAGGCGACTCCGCGATGCCACCCGAGGCCGATCGGGATCCCCCGGCCGAGAATCTCAGCTGCGATTGGCCGCCTCCGGCGGCGGTGGCGGCGGCGGCCGGTGGAGAGCGGGCGGAGGAGCAGTGGCGTGGCGGAGGCGGGTCGGCTCCCGGGACCCCGCGGCTTCACCAGCTGCCGCTGCCGCAGCCGGTGGGGCCGAGGCACGCCCCGAGGTATGCGGTGGTGGATGCGATAATAGAGGAGGAGGAAGACGGGCCAGGGCAAAGGTGCGGGCACACGTTGACAGCGGTCGCCGATGTTGGAGACGAGGGCTCGCCGGGTTACATGGGGCCGAGGCTGATAATGTTCGGGGGCGCCACCTCGCTCGAGGGTAATCCTGCAGCTTCGGGGCCTCCGTCATCCCCTGGAGGTGGAGGTGCTGGAATCAGTACGTGATCTTCCTTACATGATTTAACTATTGGCTACTATGTTAATTTCTTTAGTTCATGACGTATGCCACGATGGGCATGCATGAGTTTGTATCTGGTGTCTAATTGATGTTTTACCATGTGAACCGACTCGGATGGGATTTGTGGGAGATAATTAGTCAAAATGCCTAGCAATATCTTTACTACTCGTGACTACTGCTGCAATGGAGGAGCAGCTGGCTTGTTCTGTTAATTGATGAACTAGTACACCAGATATAAGGAGTTACAGAATTGCTTGACGTTAGTAAATTGAATGACATTCTAGTACCATGTAAAGTGGAAAATTTTGGTGGGTCAAAAAAGGAAATGGATATCTTTGGGCTCGTGAATGAGAATTTTTCTAGGAGTTGGCTATTGTTGAGTAATTGCACATGTTTTTGCTTCCCTTCCCGGTCAACTAATTGGACTTTCTATTCTTGAGAGTAGCGTTAAATTTTATTATGGAAATGTGAGCGCAAACTGTATTATTCTTTAGGTGTTTGGCCATGGATCTAAGTTACGCACCACATGTTCGTGGAGGTTGAGATGTTGATTTGACAGCTGTTGTATCTATTTGAGTTGCTACTTGGAACGATTTGGGAGTTTTTTTGACAATTTAATAGGATGACATTCCTCATGGTGCCAAATCCTTTTGGTATTGGTTTTTTTTTTGCAGGACTAGCGGGTGCCGCTGCTGATGTTCACTGTTACGATATCTTGACAAATAAATGGTCCAAGTGAGTCTATAATCCTGATGATGTTATTGTTCTGTCTGCTTGGAGTAGAATTTATGTTTGGAGTTGAATTTACGTTGAAGAAGAAGATATGGATCCATTTTTGCAGGATCACTCCTCTCGGAGAACCACCATCACCAAGGGCAGCTCATGTTGCCACTGCGGTGGGGACAATGGTAGTTATTCAGGTTTGTGCACAACACTGACTAGAGTTGTAACTACATGCTCTGCTCCTATTGGTTATTTCCACATTGTTTTTCATCCAGTATAATGCTACATCTTTGATTTAACAGGGAGGCATTGGTCCAGATGGCCTGTCAGCTGAGGATCTCCATGTTCTTGACCTCACTAGTCATCGTCCCCGATGGCAAAGGTAAGAATTGAGGACTTGCGGCATAATGTTAATGACATGAACTGTGTTGTTGTCTGAACGGGCTTCTTTTTCTTGTAAGAGTTGCTACTCAAGGCCCCGGTCCTGGTCCTCGTTATGGTCATGTAATGGCTCTGGTGGGCCAACGGTATCTCATGGCAATTGGTGGAACTGATGGTAAGCTTGATGGTCTACGATTTCTGTATCTCATTCTGATTTTAATGATTATATATTTGATGAATGCTTAGTTTTGTCACATGTGATTATGCAAGTAAGACATCATAGCTTCATCTTCCAGGGAAACGAATCTTGGCTGATGTATGGGCACTGGACACAGCTGCCAAACCCTACGAATGGCGTAAGTTGGAGCCAGAAGGGGAGGGTCCGCCTCCATGCACGTACTCTCTCTCTCTCTCTCTCTCTCTCTCTCTCTCTCTCTCTCATGTCAGTGAACTTTGACTGAGCTATATGGTGCTCTCTCAAATTTTGAGTTCTTACATAGTATTTCCTTACTGAGCAATGATGCCATGATTTCTCCCACTCTTGCTAGCAAGAGAGGGGGAAAAGGACAACGTCAACAGGAGGAAACCTCTGGAATGCAAGAGCAAGACAGATCATAAGATAGATCACGGCAACCCTACACATTCTGTTCTCTAACTGTAAAAATTGAAGTTGTGAACCCTCAAGTTGCAGGAAAAAGAAGAATCTTGGAATCCTGCAAGCTCCTGAGTGTTTCATGACACAATCCAAAGCTTAAGTCTGGCTCTAAGTTTGAGTTCAGGGGGTTCTTTACTTTCTCTTCTTTAAAATTTCTCCCATGCTCATAATTTAAGTAGCTGAGCTGGAGATCTCTTAAGTGAAGCCTAAAAGATGCCTTGTCCAAGTGGTGTCTGACAAGGATCTCCTCTGCTGCCATATTAGGATATCCAAGGGCGGGGGGGAGGTCCGAATGCACCCTCTCTCTCATTAACATCTGGTCCCATCCTCCTCAGAAACCACTTGGTCAATGCTTAGAAAACAAAAGGAGAAAGAAGATAGATTAACAAGAGATGTTCAACTTTCAGTCATCTTGTGGAGGAAAATGAACAATAAACTGCGATTCTGACTTCAACATTAAGTATGATGAATAGAATCAAGCTCATGAGCTTTCATGTGCATGACTATTAATGGGAAGATTGCTTCTTGTGCAATCCTTTTCTACTTACTCTGCATGGTCTTCTTCTCCTTGTTTCTACCACAAAGATTTAACCCGTATCTTTCATATATGGTACCACATGGCCTGGACTTTATGATTTGGAGTGGAGCCCATCTTTCTTTCCATCACTGTGACAAATGATTGTTTGCATCAAGTTCTGTGACAATTTTCATTTGGATGTGGACTATTTTTTGTTGCATTCTCTATGTCTATGACATGTTATATTACATTGTCTGATAATTCAGGAAAATTGGTGAAAGTTTTATGCTTATTTTAGTTTTATTGTCCCAAAGGTACGCAACAGCAAGTGCACGCTCTGATGGTCTCCTTCTACTTTGTGGAGGGCGGGATGCCAGTGGTGTTGTGAGTTCAATTCCTTGCTCAATTTCTAGCTTTTGCATGTTTCTTAACATAACTTTCGAAAAACTGCTTCATGCAATCCTCTCCTTTATTGTGATGCCTCTCTCTGCATAAATTGTCATCATCTCTTGTGCTTATGGTCTTTGTGGGGACAATGACGCTTCTTCATTCTATTAGTGGACAAAATTCATATAAGAAACTATGCAGAATGAAATCTTTGGAGATGATGGGAGGGGATTTACATCTATTAATACTAATACTGTTGGAGTTCTGATGGGTATTCCATCCCCATACTTTTCTCTTAAGTTATACAACTTTAAATGGCAAATCAAGGAGCTGCATTCATTGTCATAGAGGTGTGCATGTTGTGTAAATGTGTGCAATTTGGGACATCCTGATAATGCTCTCTCCAAGTAAATTCCAAGATCGACTTATGTGGATATTGATCACTGTTGATGTGAATTTAATTTAAGAAACCTTCCCAAATGGATTCTTTTTAATGATTCTTAAGTGCTATATTTCTGTGAATCATTCTAAAAGTGGTTAATTTTTGCTTTTACTGATATTCCTCAATTTTTTCTAGCCATTAGCAAGTGCCTATGGGCTTGCCAAGCATAGAGATGGACGATGGGAATGGGCAATTGCTCCTGGTGTTTCACCATCTCCAAGATATCAACATGCAGCGGTGGGTTATGTCCTGACCTTACTTTATTATCCTGCATTAAAATGCTGTTTGTCTTTTTGAGTAAGATCTCTCATTTATCCTTCTATCTCAGGCCTTTGTTAATGCACGGCTTCATGTGTCTGGTGGATCACTTGGTGGCGGACGCATGGTTGAAGACTCATCAAGCATTGCAGGTACTTCATTTAAGTCACTATATCATGACTTTGACATTCAAAATACACTCATAGCTGTCAACAAGCGTGATATAGAATGATTATACTTGTTATCTTCTAGTTTGCTGCCAGAGGCTATCGATTTACTTGGTTCACTAGTTCAGGTCGTGTGCTATGAGTCTTAATGACATTTCAAATGTCAATTTTTGGGAAATTAGACCTACACCCTTTGAGTGATCAAATGGGTATATCCATTATCTAACATACAGAATTATTGTGTTGCCTTTCTGTTATGCTATTAGAAGTACAGCAAAAGATATGCTCTCTACTCTTTATCCTTACTCTCAATGGTGTCTCATCCTCACTCACTCTTGGTTATTCATTGAATGAAAATGAGGTTCTACAAAACTACAAAACACACGACTATTGTGGTTTCCTCTCATTGTTGTCCGTTTACTTTGACTTTCCAATTTTATAACTGTTGACTGAAACCTCTCAACTAGTGAAGCCTGGGCTCCTGAAACTCTCTCTCTCTCTCGCAATTGCAAGAGCTTCCCTGAATGCTTATTGACTATAGACAAATGGGAGCTATATTCTAAGTTGAGTCATGTGAAACTACCTTCCCAATTTTAAAGTTCTTATCATTAAGAAGGGGAAGTTGGGGAAATTGCAAAAAAAGAAAGAGGAAAAAGAAAAAATGGAGACCACTATAATGTGGGTTGCAACTTTGCTTCACATCCTTTCGACTTTTGCAATTAGCCCTGTAGACTTCACTTTTAGTGAGAGGGAAACTGCAAGCATCCAAGCGAGGCTGTATTCCACTAAAATTCTTATTGTCATGTATCTCCTATTTTCAGTGTTGGATACTGCAGCAGGTGTTTGGTGTGATACAATGTCTGTTGTTACCAGCCCTAGAACAGGCAGATATGCAGTTGATGCACCTGGGGGGGATGCTGCAGTTCATCTGATGAGGCGTTGCAGGCATGCGGCTGCTGCTGTTGGTGACCTGATATATGTATACGGTGGTTTACGCGGTGGTAGGTCATGCTACTGTATTATCATTTTTTCTCTAAACCATTGTGCCGCAGCACTTGTCATATTATGAACTAAGTTTTGACCTTTTTATGGTAATTATCTTATGGTTGTCACTTCCAATCTGACAAATGTTAGTTATAGCTTTTTAATGCCCATTAAATAAATACAAGAGTAGGATGCTAAAAATCACGTCTTTTTGCATTTACAGGTTAACATTGTGCTTTGCATTGTCAGAATTGTGAGTTTTGGTTCATAGAACGTCAAGTGAACTTATCATAGTAGTAGCAGGGGTTTTAGTGATGTGTGTTGTTGGTGTGACAGGGGTTTTACTTGATGACCTGCTTGTTGCTGAAGACCTAGCTGCTGCAGATACAGCAACAGCTGTTTCACAAGCTGCAGCTGCAACTGAAAATGATGATATGTACACTGACAGGAAGACTGACCATGCCATGTTATCGGGCTCCTGGTAAACTAAAACTAGTGCATTTTTTATTTGTTTATTTCAATCTTGATTATGAATCAATCAATATTATCTTTTGGCTACCACTCATTTTGAAACATTCATGATACACTTTCTAGGAGGTTGAACAAGGGAGTCGAGTATTTGGTTGAAGCATCAGCAGCAGAAGCTGAGGCTATCACTGCAGCTTTAGCTGCTGCTAAAGCACGGCAAGCTAATGGAAATGTTGAATTGCCGAGTAGGGATCATGGGGTAGAGGCTACCTCAATCGAAAAGCAGGTATATCCATTGATCATGCTGCCTAATTCTGCTAGGTTAAATAGTATAGCTGCAGCTGGAGGTCAGCTGCATCAATGAGTTAGTATTGCCAGCATACGGATACTGAATCATACATTATCCTTCTTGAAAACATGGAGTAAAATCTTGGTGCCTGACGATATCCAATGTCTCTCTTCCATGCTTTACAGGTTGTTTTACCTGCAGAGGCTAAAGCTCTTGGTAGCACTGTGAAAGGATATCCAATAGATCAGTTTGAAAAAGATGGCAGGCAGATTTCAGTGAACACAAATGCAGCAAGGAAATTATTTGATGTTCAGATGTCCTCTAAAAATGTGCCTAAAAAGGTATGGAAGAAGTGCTTGGTACTCGGTGCTAGCATCATTTTTCTTTTGTCACACAGATAGATACAGTTGCATGGTACAAGAATAGTTTATTGCAGATTTTGGTTAGTTGCTACAGTACCAACATATATCATGGCTCTGCTAAGACTAATCTGGGTAATTAACATCCATGGGCGAAGTTTAATAAACTTTACAACATTTCTAAGAATCTATACTTATTTGTTAATAATATTAAGGAGGTTTATCAGTAAATGGACCTTTTTTATGTCTAGCCAATTGGTAGTGCTTTTTAACGGTCAATTATGTAAGTTGCCAATTAGATGTCTGGGGAACTAGTACTCAAAAGGATTGGCTATGGAATCTCACTACCCCCCATTTTTTTCTTGGTTAATGAAAATATGCCATCAGATTTTGTTTCACTCCATGCATATATTCTCTTTTAAGGTCAATTTATTTCCTCTTTTCCGTGATCTGGGAAGTCTATGGGGATGTCCCCAATTTGCTCGATGGTATTTAAACATCTAAAGTTGATACGATTATCATAAAGCCATTGTTTTCCTGTATTTTTTGTTGGCAGTATCATTCTGTGACTCTTTCTGATTTCAGGTCATTGCACATCTTTTGAAGCCACGTGGATGGAAGCCTCCCGTTTGCCGGCAATTTTTCTTAGATTGCAATGAAATAGAAGATCTTTGTGACTGCGCTGAGAGGATATTTTCTGCTGAACCCAGTGTCTTACAGCTGAAGGCTCCAGTGAAGATATTTGGTGATCTTCATGGACAATTTGGAGATCTCATGCGCCTATTTGATGAATATGGTTCCCCTTCTGCAGCTGGGGACATTGCGTAAGTGTTGCACAATTAATAAATATGCAATTACTATCTGCATTTGGACCATGTTGTTCGATATACAATCTATATTTGTGAAAGTGCAGTCTATCACATGCAGAACGATGTTTTAGATCAACCTCTGCAATTTATGCATCTAAGTTCAGTCTTGTCACAGAATGCGAGGAAATGTTAATTTTCAATCTCGTTAGAATTATCTATGTTTTCTACCATGTTTCCCTCCATGTCTTTCAGTCCGTGTTCATATAATAATGCAGGAAGTCCCAAACTTTTTTAACAAAATATGTTGTAGTCTAAAACCTTTTTAAATTATTGCAATATAGTTCTATACCATTTTGAAAAGATGCCATGTAGTCTGGTTCATTCCATCCCTGATCTGTCCTACCTGCCGACCATTACCACCTAATTTTTACAAGGTATCCACATAGGAAAATATCAAGAAGGGGATGAGTGGAAAGACCATATTGCCACATTTCAAAAGTTTAAGACTGTATTGCACAAGAAAAAGGTTTAGCACTGATTGTGTTCCTTACACAAAGTTTAGAGGCTCCCATCACATTTTCATTATGGGGTCTGTCGTGCTCTGGGTATGTAACCAAGGTTTGGATCAGACCAAACTGGTTGGTTCAGCTAATTGAATAGGGAACCGGATCGAGAGTTCTGATCCATTTTGATGTTTTTGGTCAAAGTTTCTGTCTGTTGGCTGTTTTGGCAGTCTCTATAATACTATTGGAGAAAGTACATGGCTGCTGAAGGTTACAGAACAGCACAAGGGAAATTGATAAACTTTTTTCCTCTTGAACTTGCTATGTGTATCCATGTTGCAGCCAATATGCTGTGGAGGTCATAAAGATGAGAAGTCACCAGCCTTCTGTAACTAGTCCTTTTCTGCTTGCAAGAAAACTATCTTCTCTTGTGACTCGAGAAAAAATCTTCTCCTTTGTTCGTATGTGCTGAAATTCCTCACTTTCCTAGCACAAATATTGGAGATTACTCATTTACCCCTTTCTGATTTATTTGCTAAAATTCGCGTGTTAGCTTCTTATTCTCTGCTAGGAATCTATTTGTGTCTACCATACGATATAGGACCTTATAGCTCATCTTTGTGCTATCTGCTAGCTAATTTACTAGAATTTATGCCAGATACATTGATTATCTCTTCTTGGGAGACTATGTTGATCGTGGCCAACACAGTCTGGAGACAATTGGTCTTCTGCTTGCGTTGAAGGTACTTCTATCGAATGAGCTATTTCAAGATATCTATTGTCTAGTCACTCAAGATTATCTGCTGGAGACTGATGTTTAGAATTAGCTAAATTACATTAGTCTTGCAGGTTGAATATCCGGACAATATACATCTAATTCGTGGCAATCATGAAGCTGCAGATATCAATGCCCTCTTTGGCTTCAGGATTGAGTGCATTGAGCGCCTGGTAACTAGATTTTACGTATAGAAATTATATAAATGTCAATGCACTTCTAGTTACGTAATGTGTTTGGTCAAATAGGGTGAAAGAGACGGAATCTGGGCATGGCATCGGATAAATCGCTTATTTAACTGGCTCCCTCTGGCAGCCCTTATTGAAAATAAAATCCTTTGTATGCATGGTGGTATTGGCCGTTCCATAAATTATGTTGAGCAAATTGAGAATATTCCCCGGCCAATTACCATGGAAGCGGGCTCAATCCTTCTCATGGATCTGTTATGGTTAGTGTTGATCTATCTCTTTTAGTGTTGATTTAGCAGAGATTTTTGTTGACACTGGGTTAAACATATTTGAATCATACCCTAGGTCTGATCCCACGGAAAATGATGGTGTTGAAGGACTTAGGCCAAATGCCAGAGGTCCAGGGTTGGTCACTTTTGGGGTGAGTCGTTTTTGCTTTTCTGCAATTTTGTTATAATCATTGGGGCTCAATGACTTAAGGAGACTATTAGAAGAGGACATTAAAAACACTATAAAAATCTGGAGTTGTACAATCAAGTTGTTTTGCATAATTCTATCTCATATGGTACTTTGAGGACTCAAATGTGTAAATGAGTCTTGTACAATCTTTTTTTTTGGAATTTAATAATCGGTAATTATTTGGTAGTAAAAATATTATTTTGACAGTTTCCAGTCTTGATAAGCAAGTGCATAATTGGTTAACTTTGCTAAATTTCTGTGGCTATTAATTACTCAAGGAAGGCCTTATCGACTGCTCTGTGAGTAACGTGGCTGTTATCCAGCTATAATTTGGATGTGCTAGTTTATGGGACAAGTGACGGTGTGCATGATATGTTCCTATTTACATATTGCACAAACGTCTCTTGGAATCCAATCAACCATCCCTCAGTGAAACCTTCCTCCCAAAAGAAAGTGCATTTTAGTTTTATCTATAGAAGAGTAACTTTTGCTTTGGTGTTCAGCAATTTCCTAAGGAGCCATTCATTCTTTTGTGAACTGAATGAGGATGGCTTTACAATTCACCTTATAAAAAATGTTATATGGATTGTAATTCTAGCGAAGGAAGGTGTCTAAATGAAGTAAGTCATCATGACTCAAATCAAGACATACCAAGAAGGGATGGTGGTTTTGCACACAATTCAACAAAATCTTTGGGAAGAGTGGTTCTAGTTTGCTTTTTTTAAAACTGTGAAGTCTAGGCTATCGAGCCTTTAGGTTGTTTTGTTTCACTAATACCTTGTATTTAAACTTTTAATGAACCTCGAATCTGCTTCTGTATCTGCATGTAGCTTTCGATCTAGATTTTCTAGTTTTGATATTGCAAGTTGCTGCCTGTGGTGTAATGTTTCTATTTCTTGATAACGTGCAGAGCACAATTTTGAGGTTTTATATATTTATCTATTTTAAATCTTGGGGCCAAATCTCAATTTTGAGGTTAAAATTCCTGCTTTATTTGCTCTGGGGAGGAACTGGACTTTTTTTTAATCAAGTTATCATATCATATATTTATTAATTTGGAGTCGGCCTCTCTTTTTACCCCCACTCTGAAGATATATCTAAAAATATGGTGGTCAGCAATGAGGACTGCTTGGTGGATGATGTTTTATTAGTTGGATCATATACAGTCGTCCATCTCTCGCCATTTTGGAAGAATTCAATTGTGTCTCCCCTTTTTTAATCTTATGATCATGCTGTTGGTCCAATTACAAATTGAATAAGATGGGGCACAACTGAAGAATTTTCTTGCAGCCGGATCGCGTGATGGAGTTTTGCAACAACAATGATCTCGAGTTGATTGTACGTGCTCATGAATGCGTGATGGATGGCTTTGAGCGTTTTGCCCAAGGTCACCTAATTACATTATTCTCAGCAACAAATTACTGCGGTACGTTCTGCCCGCAAGATCTCCGTAGTCAAAGCTGGTTGTGGGGCTAGGCAAATAGTTTAGTGTTTCTGAATTTTCTTGACCTATTTGTACAGGTACCGCAAATAATGCTGGGGCCATCCTTGTACTGGGCAGAGATCTAGTCGTGGTCCCTAAGCTTATTCATCCTCTGCCACCAGCGAGCTCATTCCCAGAAGCGTCAGCTGAATGCCAGGCCGAAGATACGTGGATGCAGGTTCTATTTGCTTGTTTTTGTTAACATATCTTGAAAAACTCCTCTTTAGCAATTCCGTTTTGTTTTTTACACGTCTTCCTGTTGTCAATACAATCAGGAGCTTAATGCTAACAGACCTCCCACACCAACTAGAGGGCGTCCACAACCGCAAGTAACCAAAGATCGGGGTTCTGTTGCTTGGATATGATAGATACTATTTTCGTACACTTACACCAGGTCTAGGTAGCCAGATTTCCTCCAAATTACCAAGACGTGAAGAGAACCAGCTCCAAGCTCCTCCAGCCATGTGCACCGCACAGAGTACTACGAGGCATGGGGGTGCGCATACATCATTTGTACATATATCTGTCTTCATCCCCTTGAATACAGGGGTGTTTCCAAGTAGCGCTTTTAGGACATGATTGAGAGCGGCTGTGGGGAGACGACATACAGAAACCTTCGACTTGGGGAAGATCTGACAAAAATCTGCCACCTCGGCCTGTAGAAGTTGCAATTTTTCCTCCTCTCTTTACTACGAGAGGTAAAAGAAGAATTTCCTTCCTCAGATTCATTTGCCTTTTTGTTTCCCTCTGTTTAACCCTTTTGTTCGTTCAGAAGTATGGTTATAGCGTCTGTAAGTTGATAGTAGTCGCCTAGATTTTTGTCCCATTCGGACAATGTAAATTCTTTGCGATGTATCGGGAGAGGGCCGAATGAATTGTTTGTCATATCTACTTGCTGCTAACCACGAGAGCTCAAGTTTTGCGATGGACTGTCTTTGTTTTTCCGGTCAGACTTCATAACTCGGACCAATGTTTAAGCATGGAGCATGTTCACTCTTTTCCTGAAATCAGCAAAGCAACCATACCATGTATGTGCATTTGATGTACTTCATTGGCTTGGTAAGAAAAAGGCATTAAAAGGTTATTTGGGAACGATGGTATACGGATCATTGCCTGATGAAAGAGCAGAGGTAGAAAGTATTCAGCGATTCCGTAGCACCACGTCGACAAGCAATTAAAAATGCCACATTCATTGACCCGGAATTGAATATTGTTTTTTTCTTTTCGAAAATTTGCCCGAATTCTTCTCTCTTCCTCCTCCACGGCGATGGAGCTCTTTCTCGGCACTCACGATCTCCCTGATCTTCGAGCACGCTGATATCTTCATCAACCATCATCCCCACAACTTTAAGAACGGGGGCAGAAATCTCTCTGCCTTTTTCATCTACAAGCAGATTCTCCTGCCTAGCAACTCTTTTTCCACCTTTTGTCCATGGCCGTGAGCCTTGACATCGAGCTCAAGATCCCGACGGCTGTGGAAGAGCAATGCCCGTCAACGCCTGAACGTGTTTAGTCATAAATGATTAATTCCGATGATGGCCATGGATCAGCAAGGCGATGCCTGAACATATGTTTGGCCATGAACTCTAAGATATGGAGCTCTAGAGGACAACGCCGTTGAGGGCGGCGCTGCTGTTCCAGATCTGGGAGGCTGGAGTAGACAACGTTGCTGGTCCAGATCTGAAACCACCGTTCAATCGGCAGCCGGCGGAGCAAACTAGGGGGAGCACTAGCGGGGGCCTATCTCCCACGGCACTCCACTTAAGTTGTGCAATGGGGGCACAGAGTTTTGAACCCCTCCCCTCCCGGATGAGGGGGTAGGGTGCAAACCAGCGCGTCTACCGCGGGGTGGGTTAGACACGTGTTAAATTTTTTTTTTTTTTTTTTATGACCCGGGAAACTCGTAAGCCAACAACCGGCGAGTAAACCCTAGGGCTCACGGAGGAACCCACCATCTCCGTGAAGCGGGTAAGTTCACTTGCGACGTCTTTGGGGATTCGAACTTCTCCCCTTCGTGAGGGGGAGAAAGCCTGAAGCTAGCAGCGCCACTCAGTGCAGTGGTTTGTTAATTTATAAGTAGATGCAAGTGAAAAATGCCTTACCACATCAACCATTATGGCATTATTTGGTAACCATCCAAATAGTGTTTGATTTTGATTTTTTTGTTCTCGGAAACAGATTTCTATTTTTTTGTTTTCGAAAGTAGATTTGAAACGAAATTAAGAAAAAAAGTTGATTTTTGTTCTAGGAACAAATTTAAGAATCAATACCAACTTTTCTTCTTCTTCTTCTTCTTCTTCATCGATCGCTATCCCGTGGTTGTTGTTTGCCACCATCTGCCGCCGTCCGCCATCCACCGGCAACCGGTTCGGCAAGCTTGCTAGAGGCAAGCCCAGCCACCGGTGAGGTGAGCCTCGTCGGTGCTGCCTCACCTATAGTCCCGGGGAGGTCGGCCTGGCCACTAGCAAGGCTCGACCAACAAGGGCCGATGGCGATGGTTGCCAACTCTCGTTTGGCCAGTCGCTAGTCCGGTGATCAGCCACAAGAAGAAGAAGAAGAAGAATAGGAGAAAAAGAAAAGAAAAAAAATTATTTAAAAATTAAAAGAAATTGATTTGGAACAAAATCAATAAGCACAATACCAAACATAATTCTATTCCAGAATTAGAAATTTTAAACAGTTACCAAACGGTTTAAAAAGCTTATAAATTTATTCCGATAACGGAATAAAAAAAATATTTCTGATCAGAATCTATTCCCAGAAATAGAATCGTTATCAAATACGCACTAGTTAAATGTTTTCTCAAGTTACTGGAGTGTGCCTAAAAATTGTGAACTTCCTAGTCAATTTCATTTGGCCATAATCGAAGTCACTGAAAATGTTAATTTGCATGTTTAAAAATTACTTACTAGAAATTTTAAATCATTTCACATCAGAAAAAGGCTACTCATCATATACGAATGTTAGCAACTAAAGAAGAGTATGGACTGTTCTCATAAATAAGTTACTATGTCAAAATTTAAAATCATACATGAAAAGTGACAAATGGGCGAAATAAAAAGTAGCTAACAGGGTCAAACTCAAAATTTTCCATCTACTCCAGTCAACTTTGAGAAATTAACTGCAAAGAATTTCCTTTCTAATGCAGAGTTAATAGTCGATTCTTATAAGAAACACTTTGATGCTATTAAGTACATATTCACCTTTTCAATATAGTAACTAATCACGGTAAACGAAAATTTTACTTTCGTACTAGTACTTACCTACTTTTCTGTGACAGAAAAGTTGCTAACTTCATAATAACTTAAGCTAATTGCCAGAATGAAGACCCATTCTTCATATAATCGAAGATGATCATAGCTACACCTCAAGGACTCACTTAAAAAGGTTACAAACATATGCCAAAAGATTCATTCGTTCAAGACAAAGCCACAGGGAACCTCTTCAATGAAGAATAAGTACATGCACCAACCCCACAGACAAGCCCCTCTCCTGAGGAGGAGCTAGAGGAAGCCCCATATCTAATAGTCCGAACGATCTTCTGGGAAATTCATTTTGGGTTTGAAAGATCCAAGTTACTGCAGCTGATGATATCGGTCAGCCCCGCTTCACGGGCCTCTGGACGTAAGATTTATTAGGGTCCTCCGTCTTGAGCTTCGGAGGTCGAGTTTCTCCTTTCTTAACCTGCACAATACGTTTAGAAGGTCTATCAAAAAGGCCCCCCTCATGATGAAAGTAGGTCCCAGAGAGTGGGAGGATCGAGGAACGGTCCTGATAGGGTCATATTTTTCCTAGTGTCGCATGGGCATGAACCAATAACACTAGTAAGGATGCAACCGCAGCAAGAGCTAGAATATAATTTTATGTTGTCAGCTCACTCTAAGCTACAAGTGAATCATGGAACACTAAATATAACAAGTCTCAGGATATCTTCTCACCTTCTTTCCAGACTTCATGAAATCCCTCCAGCTTGAAACCTGGCAATTCAGAAGAACCACAGAGAAAATTATATTCTTAATATAGGAAGAAGCTAGTAAACCTTCCAATTTCATTCAAAGTCAGCAATGCAAAATTAAGACAGTAGAAATGATGTAAAAGTTGATGCCTTATCTCTTTGTGAAAGCAATTACACCATACAAAATGTGAAACTAAAACAGAATATCTTCCAGAGATCAACCACTGAGTCACCAAAAAAAACATTCCGGGCTGCACAGAAGCCCGCACTGCAAGCATTCATGCACCAGCAATTGCCATATTAGCTCTTAGAAAAGCCAGCTTCTTTAGGATGGTAGAGTAACAAAAGACTAATTCTGGAGATCATACAAAATTGATTTGTCACAGGATAATTCTACAATCAAATTACTCCCATAATTGAATTACCTATAGATCTAAATAGACCTACTCATGAGGTTCCAAGCAAAAATAAGCATTCGGTGCAAGCCCCATGTATCGAAACTACAATAGTAGGTTTAAAAGTAAAGAAAGCGAACCCGTTGTTCTCTTGTTCCTTCCCATTGTTCCTCATGCTCCCGCTTTCTTTTCCACATCTCTTTCTGTTCCTCTTCATCCTTCTTCAATCTACCTTCCTCTTCTGATATCTAAAGAAATCAACCAAAAGTAAGGCATCGGTAGAAGGAAAAAGATTCTAGTGCATGAGCACAAGGCTGGGGAAGAGCAGCACACATACCCTCATCTGCATTTTCCTACGCCTCCATTCTTGTTCTGTTAGTATCTCTCGAACCTTCAATTTCAGTTCTAGCTGAAACTCCTCTGATCGTTCATGAATCTGTTCATATTTTCCCTGCACCATATGAAAGACACAAACCACTCTGTGAAATTATCCAGCTAGAACAAGAAGCGGCAGATTTGGGGGGAAACGGTGAGTCAGAAGATTTCGATTTTGTAGTTGATCAAGTATTCTTTCAATAAATTACTAAAAGGAAAAAGAAACTAAAAGAATTTCATCCCCAAAATATATGAAAAAAATGGAAGAAACCATATTGTCAAGTTTAAATCAAGAAGTTTCATACTGAGTGCATCTTTTCTCTGAAGTGGTGTAGTAAAATTTCAAGCATATGCAAGTGGGAAAAGACATACCTCATCAACCAAAGATTTAATCTTAGAAGCTGTATCTTTCTTCAACTGTTTCTTCCTTTTTGCTCTAAGTTCGTCTGCAGTTGCAAATTCAGTATTTTGAAAAACCCATAATATTGGAAGTAATAAAATCTATTAGGCAGCAGTGTAATACCAAAGGAACCTTTAATACATAACACGAAAGAACATACTATAGCCAGATGTCACTTACCCATAAATTGCATTAAATGCATGAAACATGCAAAATATGATCCATTTGCTCATAAATAAGGAAAAAAGATTCCAGGTGATCACACGATCCAGAACCAATAAATTTCAGTTCATGTTAGCACAGCAAAATTTACTTATTTGAAAAGGATTCCATGTGGACAAATGAGCATGCTTAGAAAGAATTATAAACCAAAATAATTATTTATACTGACCTTTAGCAGCCATAACTTGAGAAAGAATATAGTCTCTTTCCTGTTGATCAAGTAATAGTTGCTGGGCTTTGGCTAAAGCTGCTCAGAAAAAAACCACCAAAAGGAAATTAGATCCATTTGTAGAAAAATAAAAAAGAGGTGTCATCCAAGCTAGCTGAGAATGAAATGATATATTCTGCATCCCACCAACCAGCAAACACTACAATTTAATAACTAACATCATGGCTGATGTATCTAAAAGTCTCCACATGCTTATGAATACACTCTCAAGTCTTAACTCAAAGAAAACAAACCCAGACCGATGAAAAGTTTCATAATTTCTCACTTTTTTGTTGTGTCTTTGAGCAGAATATGGGTAACACCAGACAAAGCACATCAAAGTTCAAGAATTGTACCACTAAGCCGTTTATTGATGCTTGCATTGGACTTCATCTCATCTCAGCAACTAACTAAGTCCTATTCCCAGAAAAAAGGAAAAATAAGGGCTGATAGCTCCAACTCATATCTCATTTTATTTATCACCGGTGGTCATGGCCTAGTGACTAAGGCTAGCAGAACAAGTAGCTCATCAATTTCAATTTGATAAGAACACGCAAAATGTACTGCCCACAAAAATAGACCCTACTTTCACTCTAGTTGAACCTCAGCCCCCTAAAGAGAAGTTCTAGTTAAACACTAACAATCTGCCAGTATCTAGTCTGAACAAGCCAGACTATGGCTAAATAATCTCTAAAAGTCACCTCCATAAAATGCCAATGCAGACATAGGTGCAGACACAGGTGAAACTTAAATCAGCTGCCTTTTTTCAGTTTGGTCAGATAAGTCAGTCACTTAAAAGTGTGAACTTTCTAACAATATGGAGTTCCTCATGCAGAAAAATAATCCAGTTCAAAGGAACATAATTCTTTAAGTGCCCTTCTCAATGCAGGAACTCAGATATCTATTGGAAACAGTTAATTAGACAGAAGACAGATGTAAATCATGAAACCCCAATTTATCCACCATAGAACTCAGTCTTGCATGTTTCCTTGCTCAATATCACCTCTCTTATAGGGTTTGCCATTTTCAGAAGTCCAATCTCAAAGTGATACCCCGTGCTTTAAGAGCATTTCCTTCTAAACAAGTCCAAGTATATTACATCAATCCACCAATGACAATATTTACTCTCCTCTAGACAACAAATCCCTGCATTCACCTTTTCAACCCAAGCAAAAGAAGAATAAAGGAAATGCTTTTGTCTGTTGATTGTTCCTGTTTTATTTGGAGCGACGCGAACAACATCATGACTTAAGGTCTTAAGTCCCTAAAAATATCTAATCTAAGGAACATTACAATATAGGACCGCTAAGCCTTGATTTCATACTTGGAAAGTTCAAAGCATTTCCTATTGTCATCAGATATAATTCTTGATTAATCCAAGTACAGGTCCCCAAAAATGAAGCAATGGAACTATTACCTCCAAATGCTTCCTTCGCTTGTGGATGTTTGCACTTATCAGGGTGAACAAGCAAAGACAACTGAGAATGACAGGAGTCAAATGACAGACTTGTGTTAGAGCTTAGGCAATCAAAAGTAGACAGATAATCATTGTTAGAAAAGTAAAAGTGGATACCTTACGATACTGCTTTTTCACGTCCTCAGGTGACGAGTCAAAGGGTAGATTAAGATACTCAAACGGATTCAACTTGAAGCATGAAAGGATCCTGAATTTTATTTTTCCCATGAGCATTAAAGAATACGTCAAGAGAATAATGAAGACTCATCAAAACAAGCAGTGACAGTTCAGTAAATTATTCATGTGAAGCCTGAACAAACAGAAGATTCAACAAAAAGAAAAGGACAAGGGCCTTTCATCTAGTAATAAGAAATTGAACGCAATGACCTTTCTTTTGCGAAGTGATATCCCTTGATGAAATCACCATATTACAGGGGGTCAAAGGATAATATAGGTTGTTTTTGTCTAGATTCTTGTGGGACATTCAATAATCTTAAGATCCTGTTATCGTATGGAAGCTATCCAAAAGGAGATGTTCTGTCCACTTTTTACTTCCTTTGCAGGTGGGGATTTTAAATTAACTTTCTTCTTGAATATGATATCTCCAGTTGCAGTCGGAAGGTTGCTAACAGCATTTGACAATGATGAGTTCAAGTTTTCGGTCCAAAGCCCAGAATCCCTCTTGCTAGTTGATTCATAAGCTCCTTCACTTTATATAGTTTCTCAAAAAGCTGCATCTCTAAAAACTTCACTGAGCTTTTATTGATCAGAGATCCCAGAGTAAAATTCAGGAAGCAAAACTTTTCCAGGCACAAAACTAAAACTAAGCTATGTCCATCTCTCCATGCACGAAGCACATAATAATCTCCGCATCTAAACTCTGCAACAGGTTATGCCGCTATCGCACTAGCCAAAAGAAGCTCTCTTTTTTTTTCATGTTTATAATCGTTCATATTATTTAGTTTCTAACTCCGCAGGACCACGCCTGAGTGAATTCTTTCTGCGTAAATTCAGTCAGAATCAAATTAATCTGACATGGTTTCCAACAAACGTATCAAATCAAGGTACTAACTCCCCATCATTGCTTATGCCCCACCCAGCGCAACCCTCATTCAACTGATTAGCTGAAGCAGCAGCAGCTCAGCTCATCTCACGCTTCGACGAGATCACAAGGACGCCGATTCCCCAGAAACATAGGCCTTGACAGCCAGACTCAACACCCTCCCATTCGCCTCTCTCCTCAAATCAATCCTCGAACTCGCAAATTCAACGAACTACAATCGCCGCTCGAGATTCGCTCGAATCAGATGAAAAGGTATTCCCTTTGGCCCAATAACCGAATACCCAACTCAATTTGCGACCGCGCAACCACTGAGAATCCAGTAATCAAGCTAAAAATCGCAGCAACGAAGCGGGTGCAACTTCCAGAAGAAAGAATGGACAAGAACAAGAACAAGAAAAGGAAAAAAGCAATCGCCGCTCGAGATTCGCTCGAATCAGATGAAAATGTATTCCCTTTGGCCCAATAACCGAATACCCAACTCAATTTTCGACCGCGCAACCACTGAGAATCCAGTAACCAAGCTAAAAATCGCAGCAACGAAGCGGGTGCAACTTCGAGAAGAAAGAAGGAACAAGAACAAGAACAAGAAAAGGAAGAAAAGCAAGCAACTTTGCGGGGAAGAGAGAGAGACCTGGCGACCTCGTTGTCCCTCTCGACTTCGCTGACCTCGGCGAAGAAGGTCTTGAGCAGCAAATCGTCGTCCGGCGTCGCCGTTTCCCCCATCGCCGCCGCGCTCGCCCTCTCGGCGTCGGATTCAATTCGATCGCCGTCGCAACGCACCCCGGAAAGAAAGAGAGAGAGAGACACACAGAGGGAGAGAGAGAGAGAGAGAGAGGAGAAGACGATGCTCAGTTCGCAGAAGCTACGCGTCGTTTCGTGCTCGGGCTTCCTCCTGCGCCACGTGGGCTTCCTCGGCCCAATTCATAATGCCGCGCATCGGGCCCCCTCGCAGAGGCCCAATTTCGGAAACAGATAAATTCGGCCCACGTGAAACGAGCGAGCTCCGGTCCGCTAGCTCGGGTGAATCGCAGGGATCAGTCGAGTCGAAATGTTCAGATACCCCGTGCTGATGAAAAAGAGGAAAAGAAGCATTTGCATGAATTTTTGTATCGTAGACCGCCGTTACCATTTAATCTGGAATCCCGTCTCGTCCTGAAAATTATTTATAATTCAATGCTGATGTATAGGACTATGGTACTAATGTTTGAATGCAATTTCCCATTTACCTAATATGAGAGATTTCGAACTCTTTGACTCCAGCTTTGTGTGAAATTAATGGAGGGTTAGAGATTTTGTACTCTGGTGTCGATTGATCACATGGTTTAAGAGGTTTTGGACCGTTCCAAAGAAATCATGGGATACATGACGAATACATATTGCCAAAAATGAAAAAGTGCAAGGTAAGTGAATCGGAGTGCATATGCGGTATGTTAGAGATATATTTAGAAGATTTCGTATATTTCTCTTGATTGGTCTTGATGGATTGTAATTAATATTTTACTACTTTAGATAGTAATCATGTAAAACTCATAAACAGGCCTATGTACTCTTGATTTGATAATGTATAAAATATTATGTTTCTCTCTTTTTCATCACAATTCTTAATTTGGTACCATAGCTTTATTGTTTTTTGAGAAAGCGCCTATTAAGTCTATTTCATAACAATGCCAACCGCATTGGCTGTGTTTCTTTGCTAGCTTGCAACCTTCTGTAGCCATTTGGCATTGTTGACAAAATAAACACCACCACTAGATTTGCCACCCACAGACAAACCAAGTCTTAAAAATTCATTGCAAACAGCCGCCGAATGCAACTTCATGTGCTGTCACGCTTGGAATCCACCAAGCTTGTTGCAATAAAGTGCTCTTGTGACGCCTTCGGGTGCTTGTTTTGGAAAATAAGCACCACCATAAGCATCACCATCCTCTAACAGACAGATCTTGGTGACCATGTCGCCGTCCATTATCTCACACGCTCTCACACACCCTGTATGTCGGATTTATGTGTCCTCATGCGTGCTATGTCTACATGCACCAATTGCTTCTCCATCGCTAACGCCATTGCTAACGTGCTTTTCATGTGCCCGATAGCCCCAATTAAGCTGACGTCAGTCTGCCATGTTAGCTTCCCATGTTAGCCCTTGCCACATTAGCATATTGTTACGTCATCGATCTACATTAGCCTTTGACCATTGATTGTTGAATGGCGTGGATTTACTGTTGACCAACATTAACCAAACTTTGACATTAAATGATTTAGTCAAACTGGTCCGATCGATTTCGAGACTATATCTGACCAATTCAGGCACTTTCCAACAAGTTCGTGGCCATAATATGCACTTTATTTGTTTCAACACAGTAGATTGGACAAGGAATGTAAAGAAACTAGTACCTAAAGAGCACACATGGAGAGAATAAGGCAAAAAATGGACTCAACACGTTGAAATACTTTAGGAACTAATTGGTCAGACATAGTTTCAATGTCCAATTGTCATCGGCTATGACCTATGCAACATAGAGGGATGGACAACCATCCCCAAAACCAAGGTCCACATGCAAGTTCATTTGCCATTGCTACTATCATAGAGGTCTCTTTAATAAAATGTCTGTCACTTTCTCTTTAAAGGATCTTTATTTCATTCTTCAAAAATTTGGTACTTCTAGCTCCTTTGTCCTTTTTGCTATGTCTATTTCTTCATAAAACTATTGATTCGTGGTTTTTAAATCTGCTTGCTACAATCATATGATTTCAAATTCTAATTTGTTCAATTAAAATCATTCATTTCATATGCACTCATTCTTCACATAGGTAATAATAGTTCCCAAATGAAAGTCAGCTATGTAGGAAACATTTCAATATTTACATTATTCTTACTTAACACATTTAAACTTCCTAAATTCTCCATAAATCTGATTTCAGTAAAAGAATTGTGTGAAATTGATTTTGACATTCACTTCTCTTTTATGGTTGTCATGTGTAGGTCCACGAATAGGATAGGCTATCGCAATTGGCTGTAAAGTGGGGTGCCTCTTTGAGTCATTTCCTTCAATATTCCCAATTCTTTTGCTAATTGTGTTACCACAGTGTCATTTAAAACTTGGCACTAAAATTTGGCATTCCCGATTAGATCATGCTTCTTTAACTAGATTTATATTTTTACAATAAAAAAACTAGATTTATAACTTTTTTTTTCAAGAAGTCATTCAGGTTCTATTGATGATACATATTTTGATTGTCTACCTTGTAAATTGGAAAAACATGCCTCGTTGTTTGATCTTAGTAAATTTGTTTCTCAGGTTTCCTTTGATCTAATTCACTCTAAAACCTGGGGTCCATCTCCAACCCCCACTATTGGAGACTCTCGTTATTTTGTAATTTATGGTTGATCATTTTTATTATACTTTATTTTATCTTATGAAGAATTGATTTGAACTTATTTGTATCTACTATGAATTTTTTTCATGATAAAAACAATTTTTTCTCAAAATATCATAACTTTTCGTACTAATAATGCCACGGAATATGGAGACATCAACTTTTTTAAAATCCTCTACCAAAATGGTAATATTGTTCATTGTTATTGTCTAGGAACTTCCCAACAAAATGGTTGAACAGAACGTAACCATAAGCATATTTTAGATGTCATACACACTTTTTCTAATTTCCACCTTTTGTCCAAAACAGAATTGGGGAGGGCTTGTCTTACTAATGCGTACACTATTAATTGTATTTTGTCACCTATCATAGGTAACATTTCTCCTATGAGCGCTTGCATAGTAGTGTTTTCAATTATAATCTTCTTCGAGTCTTTTGTGTACTTGTTTGTACATTTTCTTCCGCATGAATGGACTGAATTAGAACCTTATGCCTGTTAGTGTTGTTTCCTTGGGTATGGCATTAAGCAAAAAAGGTATAGATGTGATCCTATTTTTAACTGTTTTCGTATGTCTTTTCATGTTACCTTTTGGGATTATGTGACGTTATCATATTTTCATCCCTTCAAATCATCGGATCATGTTCCCCTCTTCACTAACACTATGGTTGATTTATTCCTAGAAGATCTCACATCTTCATCCAATTGTGAATCTTCCTCTCTAGAAATGTCATCTTCTTCTAATCTTGATGTCAATCCTTTTGGCAATACCACCTTAGTAGCTTTTGATGTATCTACTCCATCCACAGATTATTCACTAGCTAACAATCTATCATCCTTTGTCTATTGTTTCACAAGAGCAAGTCAACCTTCTATTTGACTTCGTCATTACCATTTTTACTCGATCATTACTTCACTTTCAGAAACTCACACATGTAGAGAAGCTAGTATGAATTCTCTTTAGGAGCAAGAAATGGCATATGAGTTGTAGGTCTCAGAAAATTTTCATACATGAGATTTGTTTGATTTTACTTTCAGTAAATTCTTTGTAGGTAGTAAATGGGTATATAAGATTAAAAGAAAGACACATGGTACTGTGGAATGTTTCAAATCTTGGTTAATGGTGAAAGGTTTCACTAAGGAAAATGAAATTTATTATGAGTATACTTCAGCTCCTGTTGCAATCCTTACTTCTGTTAATAGTTTGCTTGCCATTGCTGCGATTCAGCACTAGTCTTTGTTCTATATGGATCCTAAAAATGTATTTGGGAATGGTAATATCATTGAGAAAGTTTATATGGTGTTCTCCCTAAATACACTCGTCCTTCCAATGAAGTGTGTCGATTATGTCAAGTATTATATGGCTTAAGGCAAGCTCTTTGTACATGATATTCTGAGTTTAACTCAATCATGAAACCTCTTGGCTTCAAATCCAGTCTTCATGACATGCTCTTTTTGTTTGACATGCATTTCGTGGATATATTATGCTGCTCTTATGTGTAGATGGCAAGGTTATTACCAATGATGATCATGTTGGCATTTCAAAACTGAAGCAATATGCCATTCAACAATTTGAAATAAAATATCTTAGGTGACCTGGCTACTTTTTAGGCTTGCAAGTTAATTCAGATTCCTCTAGTTATTATCTTTCATAAGAAAAATATGTCATTGATCTTGTTTCTCAAGTTGGACTCACTAACAACAAAGTTTGCTACAACTCCTATTGAGACTAATGCCAAATTTGATACCAAAGATGAGATTCGTCTTTTGAATCCAATACCCTATTGATAACTAGTCGGCAATATTGTATATTTCACTGATACTAAACCTAACATTGCTTATGCTTTTCACATTGTTAGTACATGACCGCACCCTGTACTACTCAATTTGTTGCAATCGTTCGAATTCTTCGCTACATCAAGAGTACGTTATTTCCTGACCTTCGCTTTTTTGCTCATTCTACCTTGCAGTTGACAACTTATTTAGATATTGATTAGGATGGTGACCCTTAAGATCATTGCTCCACTATAGGCTGCCATTTTATTTTTTGGCAACTCACTTATCTCATGGCGTAGTAAGAAACATACTACTATCACTCACTCTAGTACAAAAGTAGAACATCAAGCTCTTACTAACATTAGATCGGAGTTACTAGGGTTACAATAGTTGGAAGAAGACATGAGAGTGCACTGTAATAGTGGAACAATTATTTATTATGACAACCGAAGTGCTACCTAGAATAGCACATAATGATGCTTTCAATAAATGCACCAAACACATTGAAAAAGACTGTATTTCATCCGATGCCACGTTCTTCATGGCACTATTCAACTTATATCTACTTCATCTACTAAACAAATTGTTGATGTCTTCATGAAGACATATCCATCCGGTAATTTTCTAAATATATTCTTCAAACTCAAGTTGACCTCTTTCAAATAACTTTGAGTTTGAGGGAGGATGTTATCGATATATTTAGAAGATTCTATATATTTTTCTTGATTGATCTTTATTGATTATGATGTTGCTAGCTCAAATCACCTAGAAGGGGTGAATAAGTGATAAAATAAAATGTTGACTTAATTAAAGCAGAATATAATAAATCAAGATCACCGTATGCATGAGTTCTAGATTCTAGAACAAGGTTTAGAATTTGTAATGCTGTAGAATGAACTTTAAGAATAGCCTATAAGTGTGCAATGAACTTTAACAAGAATAATAAGAGAATAAAGATAAGAGAGATTGCACACGAGATTCTATAATGATTTGGTTTAGATCAAGCCTATGTCCACTCTTCATGCTGACAGCCTTCTAATTGAATTTCACTATATGATCAATAAGATATTATAACTTTGAGTGCAAATACTCGATGGTAAATCACACTTTCTCACTAAGTCATTTTTTTGGTATTTCTCTCATAATCACAATCGTTTAAGCACGCTAGGACATGTGTATAATCAAAATTCGCTTAAACTTTGGAATTATAGATTCTATGCCTCATCTATATTTTGCTCCTTAGCACCATGGTGTCCTTATATACTCCCTTACTTTCAAAGTAGCCATTAGATAGCTTCTAGAGGATTGTTTTCCATTTTTGGCTGATGGACAACATTGTGTTAAGAAGATATAGTGATCGAAAAGTGATAAGGATATAATCACCATTTGATTCTGATTGCCCATACAATCGAGATCTTGGTTTTCATAAGTAGAGATTTTTTGGTTGGAAAGAGCTTGTATTCATGATTGATTCACCAATCAATTAGATTAAGTTAATCAAATATTTCTTGGTGTAGAATCCAAACTAGATTTGCTAGCCGTTGTAGAATCTGAGATGATTTCATTCTGGATCCGTTTCCTTTTAGATGAACGCACAAATTTCATTTTGAATCAAATAAGTATCTATGAACTAAGAAAGTCAAGATGTGAATAGAATGAGATCTTCTTCTCTGAACAAGAGAATCTTGGAAAATAAGAATTGAGTTTTGTCTATGTCTGACTTGGTTCCGTGTGAATGCTGAGGATTGTTTAAACATCAGGAATGAAAATTCTATGAGACAATCAAAGTTAAATAGAAAATTTTGTCAACTTCAAAATTTATGGGAGTTTTCTCTAATAGATTATACTTAGATAGTTATCATGAAAGGCCCGTAATTAAGCTCTTGTACTCTTCACTTGATAATGTATAGAATATTGTGGTGCTCTCTATTTTATTCATCACAATCCTTAACTCAGCAAAAAATGGATAGGCACATGACGTCTAGCCAGCCTTGGTTGGGGACCTTGATTGATTTGTAAATTAAATCAAAGCGATTTGGTTGGTTAACATACAACACTATATTAAAAAGAAGGCAATTAATCAGCTGATTGACTTATATGTTATGGGCAACAAAGCAAGGACAGAGATCTTCATAAACGACATGTCGAGAATACGAAGACTTTCTGTTAGATGTTGAATATGACCTTATATATAATAGCCAATTTACAGGGTGTTACATCTTTTTGTCATCTTTATAAGCTAGTCTAATATACCTAGAATTACTCGACCCATATTTTATCCGGTGAAATATTACTTGGAACAGCTTCTTAGACGTTAACCACGTATATGGCTTTTGCCTTATTCCTTCCACACCACAAAAAGAATCACCTTTTCTTTTTCGTTCCAGCAACGCGATCCCACTGAACAGTGTGGATGACTGAATACTCTTTTGAGGGACAACTTGCTTCCACCAGGTTGTTCATGAAGCAATTCATTTTTAGTGGATGACAAAAGAAAATATCCATCACACCCTTAACCGACAAGAAAACATCAAGAAAAAGTGGGGGATGATGTAACCCCAAAAAAATCACCATTAGTTTGGGACAAACCGACGCCTGTCAAAACCCCAGTGGCCAGGAGTCACAGAAAGGCAAATTAATCACAAAAGTAAAGGAACATCATAATAATCAGGGGCCAAGCTACATATTTGAAAGTCTCTATTGAAGTCAAAGATTGATCTCAAGATCTTGTTTGAAGACTTTTGTATCTTTCTAGTTAATACAAGGACACAACATGATAAAAAGAAGCTATGTATTATAACTGACGACACATGATTCACATGATTCTCTCTGATCTACGTGAAATCAAAGCCAAAGTGCCCTTTCTCTCTTCTTTCTTCTCTTATTTGACTGCACAAAGTTGTGATGTGAGAAGAGAAATAAAGTGGGAAAATCAGAGTCCCAAGGGGAACAAAAGGAAGGATGCAAATTATGTTTTTCAGGATGTGGCAATGCAATGGGGCTCCCAGAACAGAAGAGACCTCCTGCCTTCCTTGCAACTTTTAACCCCAGAGGCCCAACAATCTGCTTCTTGTTCTTGATGTTGCTGATCATTCGAAACAAAGCTCTTCGTGATGATGTACTTGTTCGAGTAGCTTTTAAGGGCAAGGGTTTGTTGTTGGTCACTACAGATTGGGTTGACTATCGTGGTCACAGCGGCGCTAGCAACCGTGGATTTGGTCCGCCAAAAGTACTCATAAGCATTGAAGGACGGCGGTGGCGGCTCAGTGACCACTCGGGCCACCTGAGCTAGTAGTGGAAGCGACTGCGGAAGGAGGATTGGGTCATCTTCTTCATTGTCCTCCTTACCACTAAACTTGTTAGGCCATGCGGTGTTCCTATTAGCTAAATCCATGGGCTTCTTTTTCATCGTAATTGCGATCTTATGGACATTATTCACATCCCCACGGGCTAATATATTTGATGGAGCTTCTTCATTGTCCTCCTCCTCCTCCTCCTCCTCCTCTTCCTCCTCCTCCACCTCTACCATTTCTTCATCTTCTCCCACTTCTTCTTGCTTCTTGTCGCTCTCGCCGAAACCCAAGAATTCCTCGTTGAGTTCTAATACCTCCTCTTGTTCCTCCTCGCCTTCTCCTGCTGCTTCATTGCCATCAGCGACATGCTTGAAAGCGCCGTTCATGTTGAAGGTGAGGAGGAGGCGGCCATCCTGGCGTTGCACGCAGAAGTTTTTCTCTGAAGGGATCGAGATGGCCTCGAGGACCAAGCGCCCATTGTCCCTATGGGTTTGCATGCGGAGCGAGGCCCCGTCAGAGCGAGAGAGCCAAGGGAGCGGCGGAGGGAAAGACTTTGGCTGATGCCTTTTCTTGCCCAACCCCGCGTAACTGCTGTACTTTGCGAAGTGGAGCTGTTGATCTTGATCTTCCTGCGGCGATTGCAGCTTTGCCAGATCTTGAAGCACGGTGTCACTCTCCTTGTCATCTTCGTCCGGGAGATCGCCCATCTCTGATGCTGGGCACGAGGAGAACCTGTCGGATCCTGTCTCAGAGCCAAGGCTCTCCGTGCAGATCTCAAGGCTCTTCTCGCTCAAGGAACTCGCAGATCGCCTTACCAGAGGGTGAACATACGGCGGCGGGGCCTGCACGGACGGCTCTTCGCGCTTCTGGGATATGATCGAGCTCCAGATATCGAACTGGCTCGACTTCTCCAGATCCCGACTCTCCTTCCTCTTATCCTCATAGCTGTCTTCTTCATCATCTTCTTCAGAGGAAGAAGATGAGTCTGCAATATGGGCAAGAGCATTCTTGGAGACCAACCCATTTTGGGAGAGCCACTTCTTGGAGGACATATCAGCGGATAGAGTCCGGCGCAATGAAGAGGTGGGTATGGTAGGCTTAGGCTCAGATCCAAGAATGGTGGTGATGCCTTGCTTTTCGCCGACCACCACCCTGGCTTCTTCATGATGATGGACCATTGCTTTCAGAGATGGAGATAGACCAAGGCTTTGGCTTAGAAAAGCTGTCATATTATCTCTCTCACTCTCTCTCTGATCTCCAAGAAAAAGCTTTGGCTTCAGATCAGCTGCAGAGAGGGGAATGTTAGGAATAACAAGTGAGATAGGGCAAAAGAAGAAACGAACTAGAACATGCATGAATTGGTGAATCCCAAGAAGCAGAATCTACACTGAGCTATCGAACAAAAGATCGAGTTACAAAACCTTGTGATATATAGACAAGCATTTGAGTACGTGGTATCAAATCATGATACAGACACACAGTGAGGGTGCGTGCTCACTTACCTCAAGCTGATAGAAGCAAGAGCTTCCAAAATTCTTCTGAGGAGTTGAATTTTTTCCTTCTTTTGAATATTTTTTCTCGAGGGGAGGATAGGGAGATGGAGGGGAGGACACAGGAGGAGAAGATGACGTCTCTGAGGAGGGAAGGGTTTTGTGTGGCCGATGGCAAGTGAAGGGAGGGGTTCCGGGGGTATAAAAAGGAGCCCAAAAGGCCTTTGGAATCGTGTGCAATGGGACCCCTCCTTTGAAAAGACAGCTCTGTACGTGCTTCGGAAAAAAATATTGCAAACTTTATTGGTATGCACTCATTTGTATAGGTATCTAACGTGGTGTATAAATCAATCATACGGCGATGCTAAGTAGTGCTAAAATTTGTGCATATATTAATTGGATAATGACAATTTTTTGTGTGAATGCTGAGGCAGATTCACAAAATCGAGCTATGATTGTGATAAGATGGACTCTTGTTGAGTGTTGAATGTTGAATAATGTGACCTACATATGTACATCAAGTTTCTTGTTGTATTAAAGATCATAGATTTAATTTTTGTATGGAATGTGATACAATTTTTTCAATATGAACAATAACATTTATCATGTATAAGTAGCATTGAGCGTAGCTAAGGTTTGAACAACTAGCCCAAAATAATTTCTCAAAAGTTGAAATTATATCCTAGATAGAAGGTTTAAGACTGATTCTCTCTATTTTTTTCCTTATAATACGATCTTTTGTTTTCCAAATTATTAATTGTGAAATTCTAACTAGCTAAATCTTCCTAAAACAATAGCAAAATCAAAAATTTGATTATATAATCTCATAGATGAGTGATGAATCTGAAATTTTTCTTGGAATTCATTTTTTCCCTACTGTAAAACTGGAGTTATTAGGCCAAGTTTAGGAGGAAGAGGTGGTTTGAGGAATTAACCGATTCATCCTAGAATCGACTTAGAATTGGACTAACCACTAAACCGATTAAGGGACTGAATCAAATCAAATGCTCATTCCTAAAAAGAGAGCTCACATGCCCTTATTGTGCATATCGCAGAATGAATGCAAGGCCCCATTCATTTGAAATTATGTTAGTATAGAACATAGGCATTTTCAATAGGGAACTAATCCCTAGATAGAATCCATGATGCACCTTAGTGCAATGAATTTTTCAGATTGGCGTAACTTCATAGAATCACAATGCGTTAGTTTGCTAGTAAATTACAACGCGTGTAACATATGCACCTAAGGGATCAATATGAATAATATATGCATGACATAATCGATCTTTTAAATCACCTGCTCAAAAGGCGAACCATATACTAAAAGCATGAGTCGAATGATTGCTTGATTTCTTCGTCGAGGAGACATGTCTTTTTATGATTAATTTTTCTTTTTTAACACCTAGGGCCGGTGCCTCCTAAAACCATAGTCTATTACCCCGTATGGAAAAGCAAGAGCTACTACAAAACGATAGACATTTACCAATTTGGAAAAGTTGAAGAAGAGAGAGAGAAAGGGAGATGATGGTGATTGGTTGGAAAATGGCTTAAGGAGGAAGCAAAATGAAGCACTTTAGGAGCCCCCAGCATGATTGGGTGGCTAGACGCCATCATCACTAGAATCGTTGTTATATAAAAGAATCAATATATATATATATATATATATATATATATATATATATATGACATATTTTATGCATTCAACACATTAATAAAAACATGCTCAACAATGAACATTTATATTAAAAAAACATAGATTATTAATTAGCTGCTTAACTAGTATTTAAATAACGGAAAAAGTCTTTCCTTGATGATGCACATTTATATGAACCGGATCAATCTCAATAGTTGCTCTTGAGAGTTCCACATAAGTCTCACATAGCTATATGACTATAATTCTACCCCATCTATAGAAACGGGTCTAGATAGGAATTTCTCTTAGAGAGTACCCGTCGATAAAATTCTTGAAAAATGAAAAAAAAAAGGGGGCAATTCAATAATAATCAAAAGGAATCATGTATGTAGAAACGAATTGAAGGTGTCACGTCTCACTGGACCGAGCTCTCTTTTTGCCTTTGCATGGGGCTGTCGCTTCTGCCTATCTGAGCCTTTTTCGTGTGTGTGGGTGAGAGAGAGAGAGAGAGAGAGAGAGAGAGAGAGTATTTCTAAGCTGAACAAAAAGTACTCGTGCGATTTATACCCAGTAAAGTGCCAAAATAAACCCACCACTCACTCAAATTATTGCAATAATACCCTAAAAAAAGGTGGTGATGTGGTGCACTTCGAGAGAGAGCCAAAAAAGGGAAAGAAGAAATCAAAAGACGTGTTTTTTCCATGGTTTCGCCTCAAACTGAGGAAAGTGTGTCCGAGACTACACAAAGTTTTTTGTGTGACGGGTCTCGTCTCTGCCTATAAAGCAATACCACTCAATCCCCCACGATCTTATCTACTTTGGTTTTTGTTGTTGGCCTACGTATATAAGCGAACCACAAGGGAAACACCCAAAAAAATAAAGTGGAAGAAGAAGAAAACTTGGGATGGGGACGCCTGAACAAGCGAACCGGATTTCACAACTTGCATATAGAACATAGTACACCTAGTGACTTGTAAAATAAATATAAGATGAGAAAGGATTAGACAAAAAAAAAGAAAGAAAAAAAATGTATTAATGGGATTATTTGAAAATTATTTCAACCATTTAAAATTCTTCACCATAATACATCTCAAAAAAAGAAGAAATGGGTATCCCATGAAGACTTTGGATGAAAATTTTTTAAGTTAAAAGTCCTCAAAAGTATAAATAGTAGAGATTATATATAACTTAACTGCTAGAGGTAATTGCTCAGGCTTTGAACTTATAAGTATATGGTGACAACTTGTTGTTCGTGAGATTTGGATTCAAGAGATCCCTTTAGGATTGAAATACCATGAGCAATAGCTATGACTCAAATCAATCCAGAGGTTTTACAACAGGTTTTATTTTGGGTAAAATCCAATGATGGTTTCTTCAAGTTGCCCCTCCCCTCTATTTTCATCTATGAAAACAAATCACTTCCATTCAAATGTTGCGAAATGGCAAATTACCATATCATAATGTCAAAATTGCTCTTTAATTTTACACAAAGGGGAAAAATGCGAACTTTCCATGGAATCATTGTTGTTAGATCCACCTTTTTCATCATTCAATTTTCAATTTTTTTCTATGTAATCATTGATGTTGGATCCGTCTTCTTTCAATCCCTTTCAGATCATTCGATGTTCACAATATTTAATTAGAATATTTACAGATGGAATCGAGGGTGATAATGTTACCTGTAATGCTATTATTTTGAAGATTAAATCATTCACCGTGAATTTGAAATATTCCAAAATTAATGAATATTTGATCAATAAAAAGTCTAAACGATATCTTTTTCTATTGTACAGAAGTATCTTTTTCCTTGGTTACATGTATTAGAAAATATCAAGCTTAGAGAAGTGTTGTAGCATCGGCTTTCTATGTTTAAAAAAACAGAGAACTGCATATACATACGCTTTTAATTTATCATTAATGACCAAATTAAAAAGCATACTACTTAATCAGGATATATTGGGTATCCAGCAATTAAAATTATTCATAACAAGGAAAATAAGAATATCCATTATCCATTTGTATTCTGTGTGCTTGCCCGACAAGGAATATGATAAAGAAAAAAAAAAGAGAATTAATCAATTTGATAATGATGGGTGGAACAGAGGACCAAACCAAAATGAGTGGCTTGGAGGGTGACAATATGACAAAGGTTCCACTTCCGATGGAATTCAAAAGTCGAGATAAAATGGACCGACGGCATTAATTAAACAATAAAAATTATTCATCCAGAGAGAAAAGAAAAAATACAATTTAAAATGACAGTTGGTGAAGGAATTTCTGCTCAATCATGGAATGTCGGAAAGGAAGTTCCAAAGGCAAAAAATCCAAATATTTAATTTGGATCTAGCTACCATGATTTTTTCTAGGTATTTGTAGGCTTTGACCCTCAAGTTAACGGGGCTAATTAATTTGAATTTTATTTCATTGTGCTGATGCTCCTTTTTCTTCTCCTCCTTTCTTAGTTTTTGGTTTTGATCCTCATGGAGTTGTACAATGCCATAATTCAATTCAAAATTTTAAAGCATCTAATATTGATTTTCTATGAATTTATATAAATTATATATATAGTCTTTCTCCACTATTATTTCATATTTGCTGCTTTTCATTTATTAAGTTATCAAGTTGAATTTTCTAATACAAAACAATAGTAAAAAAAAGGATCAAGAGTTCATATAAAATGACCGGCGTAATCTTTGTTCACTCAAATTCCTCTATATCTAATAGTAATTCTTGACCATGTATATTTATATGTTTTGGACACCCTTATTATTTAGAAACAAGCACATAGTACACCGCTGAAAACTAACTATATATATATATATTCTTGGAATTGCCATTTTAAATTCCTTTTTTTTTTCAATCCTTTTCGTCATCCAGTGAGATCGGGATCATCAAAAAGCGAAGTCAATGAATTGGGGCCACGCGCCCATAAAGATCGCTTACGATCCATGACAACCACTCAAAAGAACTTTTTACTTTCATTTTACTACTTTCCCTAGCACAGAACTCCTTTTCTTCTCCCTCTCTCTCTCTCTCTCTCTCTCCCTTTTCTCATTTTGAAGAATTTCTGAACATTTAATAAAATAAACATTAATAAATAGATACTTACAGGAGCCATGGTGGCCTCTCATACCCATGTCGCCGCCCACATTCTGCTTTTCTCTCATGTGAAATTATTATCGTAACCCGAGTCAATCCCTTCTCGTTAATTAATTAGTGATTTAAATAAAACTAATCCATCCTATTCTGGAGGTAATCAATATGAAAATCCCCTTAATGCAGCACCAAATCCTAAAGTGGATAATTTAATATTAAAGGATTTTATAGGTATAATTCTAGCCGGATGAATCGATACGGAGTTGACTTATACCAATGTTTGGATTTTGATATTTCATAGAATCCGAAGTGCCTTGGAAAGCCCTTTTGTATTTTTCATCGTCAACGGTCGGTGCCCTATTATAAATTCTAAAGACTAATAAATAGTCCACTAATATGCGTAATTTTAGTTGTTAATTTGCCTTGCACATAAACCGAGCATGAGTCATTCTCTACTCAACTCGCACTTGCTTAGCAATTTAAAGGACAAAGTTCACAGAAGGATGTCAATGCATCGGAGTCGTCAGCTTTTAGAATTTAAATACTCGATATGAAAGTTTTGGGACTTGAGCGCATCATCTGGATAAGTTTTGGGACTCTTACTGCAATTATCCAAAAAGTATATGTCCACAAACTTCATCTTGAGTTTAGGTATCTGCTAATATTCAAATGGTCTCATTGATGGGTGTCTCTTGGCCATTTGTTAGGTACACTTAGCGAGGAATATTTTGATTTTTCTGAAACATTAATAATAAATAAGAAGAGAAAAACAGCACATCTGAAAAAAAAAAAAAATTCTTTGATTGCTTAATAGGTATCGAGAGATACCCATTAACGAAATCCATGTTTAAATAGCTGGCGCATGTGCGCAGAAGGTATAGGATGCACAATTGTACAGTTCCTGAGATCGGATATTTAAAGGTTCGTGGACATTACCACCTTAACAAGGTCGTACTTAAAAAAATTAATAAGCGACCAAGTTAATTACAGAATAGTCATGCCTAATCGTAATTACTGAGTTCAGCGAATGTGGGTCACCATTCAAATCAAGATCACAGGATCGAAAGCTCATTCTTAGACTCGAATTCAATTTTTCTCAAGCTTAAACTCGCAAGATCTTCATAACTTTTGTGTTGCTTATAATTTTTTTTATGGACTTTTATATGGTATGTCGACATGGCATAAAAAAATTGCTGTACAAACCGGTTTAGACATCAACACGAACAGGATTTTTAGTCTTGATAATTGTATTCATTCCCTTAACAGACGAGAATTTTCATTTTATATTTATTTATGTGAAAAATGTGTTTATGATGAACTAAAACCTGAGTGCTTAAGAAGATAAAAACTTCTATTTTCATGCGAGAATTCTTTTTGTACCCTCGGAATGCTTGAGGACCATATACATCGCGTAAAAATCGACATATTCGAATTATAACGAAAGTAGACGAATCGTTTTGTGCCAGAGCACGCGTGTAAGGACGGGGAAAAAGCTACGACAAAAGCGGAAATGGAATTTGGCATCAACGTTCACTGAAAGGAAAAACATTAAAGGAAAAAGAGAAAATCAAAGGGAATTTGCCGTGATTAGACCGATTTAGATTGGATCACACAGGTGGCGCGCGGTCATTGGACAAGTGAGAGGAAAGGACGTGCAATGGGAACTTGCCACGTAGTGGGTGGGGGCCAAGGAACTTCACGAGACGAGGGAAATTCCTTGAAATGTTTCCCAATGAACAAATTGTCCTTGAAATGGAGACCAAGCATTTTGTGCGAAATGACAGCATACGATTCCCTTTCATCAGTTTTTTTTTTTTTTACTAAATTTATTTATTTATTTATGGTTAATATATCATTTGATGTTTGATTCTTAAACGCTAAATTTTCATTTATCTGTACAATCAGCTCAAAAGAAAATTATTCGTGTTTTGAAGTTACGTGACGTGATGAATATGAATCACTTCTTCGCGTCGTATCTTTAAAAAACGATGATCACATCTGTCGTGGATATGAAATTTCACATGTTTCATCAACTCAATCAAACTTTTTGTGGTCTTTGTACATGTCGCATGTGAAAGGGACAATTGGAAGTAGAGAGTTCGACTCAAGTTACATCATGTCTATAAAAAAAAGGTTGATATCACTAAAACCCCAAACAACAAATTTATCATTAGTTTATATTAAATTGTATTGTTAAATCGTTAAATTTGATGACATGTAACAATTGACCAATTTAGGGTTTTCTATTGTATTAATTCAATTTAACAAAAATTAATTGAGAGCAAATTTGTTACAAATATATGAGTTTGAAGTTTTTAATTGTAAAAAAGATTAGTTTGGAGTAACTTTATTGTAGATGTACTAATCTAGGGTTTTTTGTGGTTAAAAAAATGGGCTATGATAATTTTGTTACGAATGTATTGCTCGGAGTTTTTCGTGATATTAATTCATAAAAAAAAATGAGACGGACAATAAATGAAACATTGAGACATTATATATATACATGGCCGTAGATATACAAAACATAAGGCCTCTCAAGATTTAATATGAGGGGCATCGATGATTTATCCCTATAATTCTATAAAAAAGAAGAGGCAATTCCAAAAAATAAAGAAATACCTCAAAATTGGAGTATAGTGGAAATGAGACGACATGCACAATAAGAGAGAAAGGGCAAAAGGGAATTGGACAACTAAGCTCTAGCCACAGGACATGACCTAACCAACCCATGTATGCATGTCTGCCCACGTACGTACTTTAAGGACACTCCCTTCCCCTCCCTCCCTCCCCAACCCAAATTTGTCTCTCTCCTGGATCGCCATTCTATCAAGCGAACGTCAACAGAACTTTCTCAAGAAGAAGAAAAAAAAGGGATTTTTCTCCTCCTCCTTTTTCTCTGTCGTGTGGAGGGAGGGGGCAAAGGGGGAAATCCAGGGAAAGAGACGGTGGGAGGAAAAAGCGAGAAGGAGAAAGAGGAAGAGGGAGGGAGATAGATTCGGGCCGGCCCCCTCGGCGAGCCGTGCTTTATTTAATGGTGAATTGGTGATGCAATGACGCCCCACCTTTTGCTCATATTCCCCCGCCCCTCCATCACAGCGAAAGATCTCTCGCTATCTGTTCTCCTTGGGGATTGGCGGATCTCGTGGCCCGGAAAACAAAGGTGCGTAAGGAAGATAGCGATGTGCGTTCGTTTGGGTGTTGTTGTTGCTGGCTAAATCAAGAACGAACTAAGAACAATAATTCCGCACCTTAAAGGATGCTACTTTGACAAAAGCCTGATCTTTTAAAGAGAATTGCCTTTGTCGATAGAGATTGACGGTGTCCCAATCGGGCGTTTCCTATTGTTGGGAGATAATGAACCAGAGTTGAAATTGCATGACCATTGATAGAATCTACTCGAAATGTGCGTGATTATCAAGTTTGGTGGTTAGTTTTTCTTTTGTCACGTCTGATCCAAAAGATAAGGTCTAGAATGAGAGGTGTAAGTTGCAAAAGCATTGCAATCGATCTCGATATGAAATTCCTGCTCTCGGCAATATCTTCGCCGCCTCACTTTCCTTCATAACGTTCCTGGAAAGGAGAAACCGGCTTGAGCCCTAAAATCATGTCTATTAGACGATGCACACTTGAAAAATTGCATAAATTTCTTACACCATTTGTAATCCTATTTTCGTGATTTCAAAAGTGCTCTTTCCGGGCTCAACGGATATGGATCCAATAGATTGAATGTGATAGCTACAAAAGATAACAAGCTACAAAAGATAACAAGCACATGTGCATACTATACAACCAAAACAAAATGAAATGGTTCCTTGTTTGAACCACTCATTTATATTTTAGCTTATATCTCTTACAATCCATGCGAGTATCGGAATATGTCATTCGCGAATTGAGATTTTCCTACTTAAGGTGGGTTTTTCCTCAACATAGAAAAAGAATGAAATAAAGGGGGTGAAATGTTGGCGAGAATATGTTGGAAATTCTTTCTAATTCCTCGTCCTCCTTTCTTTTTTCTTTTTTCTTTTTTGGCGTGGGGGTGCTGGCTGAGTATATAGACCGACGGTGGAAGATGGCCATGCTGGGGAAGGATGGCAAGTGGGCCACGTGGAGGAATAAAACGAGGAGGGAGAAGTTGGCTTGAGGTAGGGGCCTCGTTTGTCGTGGTCCATCTAGAAATCGACCCGTCAAAAATTGAAATTTCTCGTCCAGGATGGCGAGACTCATCCGTTGGCGGTGGCTCTCTGCTCAGCCATCACCTTCGCTATTGCTGGCCAGCCTAGCATCCTCCCATCTAAAGTCGTGCATGCTCCTATTTCTCCACACACAAAAGAAGAAGAAGTATTTATTTGTCAATTTTTGAAATTCGACTGATGTTTTTTTCCCTTCCTTATAAAGAAACATGACTAGATTGCCATGATTCGAGATTGTTTGTTATCGATGGCATGAGAATTAGTTCGTCATTTCACTGTTTAATAGATGAAAACATGATTTACCACATGATTCTTCTATATTAAGAAATTCAATCCAAAAACATAAGATATTAAATGAAGGAAGATCGCGTGAATATAAAGAGTATGCATGATCCCGTTATCGTGAAAATCATGCCTCATGATATACATGTTGATTTCCGCTGGTACTTTTGGTCTTGACAAGAAATCAGCAAGCTCATTCTTTTTTCCAGCAATGTGTTTAGTCTCAAAAGAGTATTTTGATATTTCAACATTTGTTTCATGTATAAGGTGGATTAGGAGCAGGCATCTGAAATTTGGCCACGACATGTGAACTCTAACTATTGGAGGTGGATGCACATATGCGAAAGTAATAACATTAGTTCGGATATCATGTGAGATTTTATGGGATGATTATTAACTGTTCTTAAATTTTAATCTGTCATATGAAAGTCATCATTTATTTATTTGTTATTTTAATAATGCGCACAACAAATTTACTCACGAGAGATTCTTCATTTATGTGGCAACATCTTCCACTCAAGTAAATTTTATTATATGCACGTACGATACAAGTGACGTATCGGGTGCATTTGGTCAGGGATTCGGTTGATTCGAATGGTTGAACATGCCCTGTATTTTTATTATATGCACGTTACAAGTGACGTATCGGGTGCATTTGTTTAGGGATTCGATTGATTCGAACGGTTGAACATGCCCTGTATTTTTAATATAGAATTTTATGTATAGGGTAGTCAAACAGCCCTCCAACCAGAATTGATAGGTGAAACTTTTTTTTTTTCTTTTGGGTGATACAATCTAGGTGACTTTAAGAAAAGCGATAAAATAAATCCAAAAGCAGCCTTGGCTATGCTTAGTAGTTTCGACCTAAGCCAACCTAAAAAGGTGAGGAATCGAAGATTTTGCATAGATGTATTGCCGGGACTAGAAACTTTTCATGTTGCACGGGAGCTTTGACCCAAGTGGCCCTTAATATCTGTCATGGGCTAAAGCATTAGAAAGGTTCTGACCAAAAGAAAAAGGAATTGCGAAAAGGCAGCTAATCATACATTGAACTTTATCCATGATTTACTTGCAGATACAGAGTTACAGGACACTTTGGAATTAATTATTATATTACAACGCCCGCTAATAAATAAATAAAAATGCATAGAGAATCCTCTTAAACTTTTTTGAGTTGATTCTCATTAGTTTATCAGAAAAAGCTTATGAAGAAAATAATCATGACATAATATTATTGAGCAGTCAAGTAATGCGAAAATGATGTGGTCGGGTATCGTCTTGCCCTACCAATCAATATAAGTGAGCCAATCGATTATAATACAGATATGTCGAAGTATCAAGCATTGCTTATCTATGAGGTTTGTGTGTTTTTTATGGACACTTGATCTCCTTCCAATGATTGGTTTAAACTTTTAGATTGGTCATTTGAACACGGAATTAGAGTCACGTTTTGCCTGGTTAATTTTGCATTTGCGACTCCCTGTTCATCTATTTACATGTGTCATTTCTTCATATGTATATTCTCTTTATATGTATGCTATATTCCTCAATTTATTGTTTGAACTTTGGGGTTGATTATTCTGACATGATACATGGTACCGACGAGTCCGGAAATAAGATGAGGCTTCGATAAGATGAGGCTTCACTTGCTTTTCATGTTTTAATATTCTTCCTATTGGCCTTTTTGGGCTACGAGTTGGGCTCGTGCTCTGCACTTTCTAACCCAAATTCAATCCCAAGAAGGGTCCCTTTATTCAAAGATTAATATCTGGAGGGAATTGAAGGATCTAAATAACATGATGTTGGAGTAAATGTTTTGTTGAATAGTGTACAAAACAGCAAACGCCGAGCAATTGAAATAACATCATTCCTTTTCATATATATCGGCTCGTGCTTGAGAGCTAGTTGTTGCAATATCCCGTCTTAGTTGACCGTTTTTGCAAACCCATATAATTCGAAGCATATCTAATTTCAAGGTAGTCGTTTGATATACATATCATCAAAATAAAAGAAAAACATACGTCTTATTTGGTCTTCACAAATTTTCGTTCACGTATTCTTAACTTGCCATATACGAGTTCTTCCTACAGTACATTGTTTTGCTTTTGCCAAAATTATCACTATTTCACTTTTAACTTAAATGAAGAATGAGCCCCATTGAAGTTTATGCTCTCGAAGTTTGAAAAAACAACAGAAGTTATCTCACATCAAAAGTTCTTGTTAGGTTGTGAAAAAGAGATGACGGCCGCAACTATCACTAGGAAGAAAGAAACCGAAGTTTCCGAATTGTTCATATTCTTTTCCCTCCGTTCCTTTGATTATCCTTTTGATTGGTGGGATACAAATGTTGAACTTACCCACTTTTAATTTCAATTGAGTTTACATGCAAGTGATAACTACACATCAATCGGTCTTCTAATCAAACCAAATATTTTCACTTTTGAGCATAATATTTTACGGTCTTTGAATAAATCGGATATTATAGCAAAGTTGAGTGATTGAGAGGAGATCGTGAGCAAGAATAAAACATGATAGACAAGAGATAATAATAAAGATTGAGAACAAGTATGGTCAATAAATGACCATTACCAACCAAAACTTTTGTCAAATCGTAAAAGGATTTAAGATTTAGGATTTTATCGATGTCACTAGTCATGTGTATCAATACTCCGCTATCAAGATATCACATTGGATTAGAAGTGTCAGCACAACTGAGAGAGTTGAGAAGGAGTATGAGAGATCATTGGTGGTGACAGTGTGGTTGAATTGACATTATGGAGCAGTGTGCTTAGCCCCATCACATATTTGACAAAAAAGATGAGACCTAGGTTCGAGAATATCTTTCTAGGTGAATAAGGGAACATCGGGTCTCAAACCACCATGGGGCTGACTAGAAGAGGTGGAGCAACGATCAGCATAAGTGCCAATAATGACTGTGAACTAGATTGGTCATAGGAAGATTGCAAACCCGATCGATCGTCCACACCTGGTCCCCTACTAGATCTTTGGCCCCTAGTATTATGCCAAAGACAGTCAAATATGGATTGGTTAGGTTTCTTGACATTGTTTTGAAAATCAAGTTTTAGCCCAATTTTCTTGGCTATGCAGCGATTAGTAATGTGTCATTCTAGAGTGAGATATCTTGTGAGATGTTCAAAGGTTGTGGACTTTATGGAAAATTTCAGCTGTGAGGGTCAAATTGATCAAACTCTAAACACATTGATCCGTCTTGACGTAGGCGTGATATCTTTTATTTCTTGCATTGACATGCAATTCTCATACAACAAACAAACGTGCTACTCATGTGTATGTATGTATATGAACACACTCATATTATTAAAAGACCATGAGCTTATTTCAACTTCAAATATGACATTACACCAACTCCCCCCTTGTCTTGTCTCGATCCTCTTGGGCCTTATCTCTTCCCTTGGTCCCCCCATCCCTCTCCTCCTGCCAACCACCACCCGACTCCCCCTCTTTATTTGCCTCCCTACCCCCTCCAACCTCGGTCCACCACTGCCCCTCCTCCGGCTGACCGACCGACGAAGTCGTGTTGGCTGTCTCTTCCCTTAATCTCTAATTGGATGGAACAGTCAGATGAGCTCACCTCCCTCGCCGCCCGCGTGTCAAGCGTGGTGAAGTTGTTTTGACTGTGGGTGCACTTAAGGCAACCACCTCACCAGTATATGGGACTCTTCCAGTGAGATAGGATTCAGCGCCAACGGTGTAGATACGTAAGCGTCGCACATACGAGGGATAACGTACATAATACCTAGACTTCATTTGATAATTGAGAAAGTTCGAGTACAAGGGAGTCAGTTAATTCCTATATAAAAATACTTTATTCGTATAATTAAGATAAATAAAGAGCTTGATGAGGATGTTAATCAATTTTTCAAATTCGCTTCATGCTAAGCTAACTAAATCTGTCTATCTAATTACTTCAGTAAAATTAATTTTGTCGGCCATGTTGTCTGGTTAGCGAATTCTCTTAAATTTTAGGATTAATTCTCATTAATTTATTAGAAAAGACTTATGAAGAAAATAACCATGACATAATATTACCGAGTAGTCAAGCACGAAGACAATGTGGTCAGGTGTTGTCTCACACTCGCCAATCAATATTAGTGAACTCAATCGATTGTAAATTTATAATATAAACATGTTAAAGTATTTCACATCGTTTTATGTGCACATGATCTCTTTTACCTATAGGCTTAAAATTTTGGATTGGTCATTTGAACAGGGTATCAAAGCTAGATTCTGCCTAGTTGATTTTGCGTTGTCAATTTCCACCTGGTCATTCTTAATGTGTATATGATCTTCATTCTAACAAGATATAAGACACTGGCTCAGTCTGGAATTTAGATGAGACGTTACTTACCTTTTCATGTCTAATTATTGTTCCTATTGGCCTTTTTGGGCTTACGAGTTGGGCTCGTGCTCAGCATTTTCTAGCCCAAATTCAATCCCAAGAAGGGACCGTTTATTCAAAAGATCAATTTCTTGAGCGAATCAAACGATCTAAACAGCATCATGTTAGAGTGCAAATTTTGTTCGATTGTGTACCAAAGAGCCTATGTCAAATAAAAAATCTACATGATTTCTTTTTGTATGTATAGGCTTGTGCTTGAGAGCTAGATATCACAATGTCCTATGTTATTTGACCCTTTATGCAAACCGATATAAATCGAAGCATGAGGAATCTCAAGGTATTTGTTTGATACATATGTCATTATTCTATAAGAAAAACATACATCTTATTTGGCCTTCACAATTTCTGTGCACATATTCTTAGTTTGTCATATAGGAATTCCTTTCACAGTTCATTCTTTTGCTTTAGGACAAATGACATAAATGGTTTACGAACTTTAGTTAAACAAACAATATTGTCATTGAATTTTTAATTTGTTCAATATAGTCATTAAATTATTAGTACATGTTCATATCATTCATTAAACTGTATGAAAATATTTAATATCTTCAATTCAAGTTAATAGAATTTGCTAATATGACTTTTGATCCATTAAGTTTGAACACCAAATGACAAAGAAAAGTTCTACGTGGATTATCCAAATAAGATATTCTAATAATCCACGTCATCAAATAATAATGGACATGTTAATGCCCTAATTTTTATTTTCTTTTCCTAAAGTAGATAAATAAAAAGGTGAACATGTGGACTCATTATTTTACAAATCCAACTTAGCATATAATAGTCCACGTTATCAAATCATGTCTAATTTATCGTTTGAGCAAATAGAAGAGTTACATCAAATATTTACCAAGAGTTTAGGAATAGTATTGAACATATTAAAAGTTTAGGGACAACAATACACAATATGTCAAAATTTAGACCATTTGTATCATTTTCCCTTTGGCAAAAATTATCACCATTTTGCTTTTAACTTAAATAGAGAATGAACCCATTGAAGTTTTATGCTCTCGAAGTTTAAAAAAATAATCAACAACATGAATTCTCTCCCGCTAATAATTCTTGTTTGATTATGAAAAAGAAATGACGGAGGAACCATCACCGGGTAGGAAAAAAACCAATGGTTTTTTTAATCTCTAGTTGGACGATGTTTTCTTCAATACATTTCTTCAACCTTATCTCTGAAGGGTGATATGCAAAGTTTCAATTCACCCACTTTTCTTTAAGGTGCATTTATTTCTTTAGAAACTTCATAATAAAGGAAACTATTTTTCATAAACATCATTTTCATGGAAAATAGTTAGCTTTTATTTGTTTGACGGTTTAGGAAAAGAGATTTTCTTCTTGTGAGATGGAGAAATCATTTTCCCCCGATTTGAAACTGTTCTTTTCATTTAATAAAAAATGTTTTCCATATCGATTAGTTCTCCGTCATCTAATCGCCTAAAAGTAGAAATACAATTTTCTTGAAAATAGTTTTTCTTCAAACAAATAGACTCTTAAATCGAATTCCATAAATTGTAAACTCGTCAAACAGTCTCTTAATTAGAATTAACAGTTGCACTTTTGAGCATAGGAATCTTTCTTACCTACTGAATTTACCGTACATTGGTTCCCTTCCCTTCTCAAGCAAGCAAGGAAGCAGAGCGCACGAGGAATCCCTGCTCTGCATTTTTGCTGTCGTTTTCATTATCGATTATCTGTTGCTTTTGCTTCTTCTCTCTCTTTTTCTTTAACCTTTTGAAGGGCTAAAGCTTCGTTGCCGTGGTTGACCAACTTGGTTTCCGGTCAGAGCTTATTATCAAGTCCTAAGCAAACACCGTCACACATTTTTAAAGGAAAAATTACCAAAAAATTCTAAATTTATTGTAATTTTTTTCAATTCAAGCAATTCAATCTATCTGTGTAATTTTGGCCGATCAGCAATGACATAGACACTAATCGGTGTTAGTTGTCTGGCCGATGCTAGCATAGACAATATTTATATAATATTTTATTTTTTTGAATTTTTTCTTTTATCTTTCTATTTCTTTTTTTCTTCACTTCCTTCTTCTTCCTCAAGCTAGTCACTACCTCTAATTGGCCAGATGCATGGCCAACAAGGCCATGCAAGCCTAGTTGTGGTTGGGAGACCTCGCCTAAGCCCCCCCCTCAGTTGGGCTGGTGAAACTTGACCTCACTAGAGGTCGTGACGTTGAAGGCCATGACCTTGTGCAGCCTCTAGTGAGGGTTGCTAGTGACTAGCTGGGTGAGGATCGAGCCTCATCGGCCATGGCCGATGCTCAACCTTGTGGCCTCTATCTTGAGTGAGCCTCGTCGGCCATGGGTAGGTACTGGCGTTGCTCAATCATGGCAAGGGCGGCCTCGTCGTTTCTAGCGCGCGCGAGAGAGAGAGAGAGAGAGAGTTTAAAAGATTGTTCACATTAATAGTGGCTAAGGTCAGTACCAATTGACCAAAATTGACTGAATTGACTAAATTGATACAAAAAATAAACATTTAGGATTGAATTGAAAAGCTGCAATAAATTTATGACTGTTTTTAATTTTTCCGTTTTTTATATTTCCTATAAAAATATAGAAAAGTACAAATCCATGATCGCACGTGAATCCTAATTCTATATACAGCTTATGATGACAAGTCAACAATTGTGACTATTCCTACATATAGAACTCATTCCAAGTCAGAAGAGATTTGTCTTTTGTTATATATAGTCCTTCCATTGAAATTCAAACAGATTATGATAAGACCAGACATAAACTGCCAAAAAGAAAGAAAGAAAAAACCATATATGCATCCCTAATTAGTGCCTACCTAGGATACCTTGTTAATAGATACACTTGAATACAAGGTGAATTGTTCCACACGTTGGAGTGCATCCTGAGGACCGCCCTCGCTTTGCTCTTCAGGTACGCCGGGCAGTCCGCTTGCAGCACCATGCACAGCTTCGACACCGCGCCGACCCTGAGCATCTCCATCACGACCTCGCCTGTCGGCGAGAACTTGGACACGAGCGCAAGGACCTGCAACGCCTTGTCGTCCACGGCCGGTGAGACTCGGAGCGTCCGCTTGGTGATCATCGCGATCCCTCCTGCGTGCCTCAGGAGCTGTGCCCTCCCGTCGGCGCAGGAGCATAGCTGGGCTAAGAGGTTGAAGGCCAGCTCGCTGACCCGCTTCTCAGGCTTCCCAAGCTCGAGCTCCACAAGCTCAAAGATCACCCCGGCCTCGATCATCTTATGCCGGTTCCGCCCCAAAGGGCATGCTTCGATGAGGACTAGCAGCGCTGATTTGATACCTTGTTGAGACATCCTCGTGTCTCTCAATATCTTCACTAAACTCTTGAAGAGGTCGAGCTTCAATCTCTCTTTTAAGCTAACATTCGCGATCTCCATCACGTTTTTCATTATAGCCAACGCGTGAGTCTTCGATTCAACGCCGTTATAGCCTGTTCGGAAATGCAGCGCCCATGCCAACGAATCGACGAAGTAGCAATTTTCCTTGACAAGATCCTTGAGTTCTGCCGTGGGGCTCCATATCGAATGGAGGATCCTCAAAGCCTCGCCGAGGCACGTTGTGTCGCTTTGCCTGAAGCACTTTATTATGGCTTCTACCATCGCATTAGCCACCCCAGCCTCGACCATGCACGCCCGGTTCCGCTCGCTCTCCTCCACCAGTCCTTTCAATTCCTTCATCACCTCGACGATCGAGTGCTCGGCCGCGAGCTCCTTCACAAGCTTCCGGACGCGACCCCTGTCGAGGGGCGACTTTGGGGTCGGGATCTGGTCGACCCCATTCTTTGCGTTGCCGACGCACCACGCCTGGATGAGCCGGAGGAGCGTGTGGTTCGGGGTGAGGCCGGAATCCCTCGGCAGCGGCTGGTTGGTGACGGGGCACGTGGCCAGGCCGCTGCTGGAGGACTTGGACAGCCACTTCTCAATGCTCTCGCGCTCGTAGGTGATGCCCGTCACGGTCGTCACGGGATCCCTCATGAGCTGCAGGGATATTGGACAGAGGAAGTACTGAGGGATCTCGACGTCACGGCCTTCCATGGATCGACGCAACGTCAACTCTCAGATCGAAGAGAGAGAGAGAGAGAAAGAGAGAGAGAGAGAGAGAGGACAATACAATATTTCCTAAAGATGGAGTTGATTATATGGTGGTAAGAGAGCTCCCGCACGGTTCAAATGTGCCACAAATTCTTCCGTCGTCTCCTTCTTCTTCCTTCCTCCTCCTTTTACCAGTCGGCGGTTCAGCGGTCAAACGCACGAGACGCAATGTACGAACATCCACCTCCGCGAAGACTTTCCCTTCGCCACGCGGCGGCCACTGAGTGGCTCCTCCGCGGGGCCCGCCGCCGCAGGGCGAGCGACATTATTGGTCGTAAAGGTCGCGCTTCTTGACAAAAACTCTCGAGCCCGCGATTCTCCTCGGTAATTTCTGGGATTCAAACGGACAGAATACGGGCAAAACTTTGTAGGCGGGGTGGGGGGGCCCTCTTGCTTTTTGAAGTTCGTGGGAGAATTCTACAAAGGTGGACGGATTGTTTTTGCGACTCAACTGAACTTTATTTGGACTTGTTAGGCATCTCATGTTCACATGCCAAACACGCAAGGCCCTACTAGACATGTCCCCGTAAGTTATTCTTTACTTGCTTAGTAAGACACAATCGTTTCTAGCTTTTACACTTCTCCAAATCTGGAGTGATTCGCCTCGGTCCGACGAGGAATTGAGTCACGAAACCATGTATCTTATCGTACTTTCTTATCTTTTAGCTCTACCCATCTTCCGTCTAGGGCAAATCACCTTATTTTAACGATGAAACGAATTGCGAAACAATGTATTTTATCTCACTCATTGTATTCTGTGCGTTTGCTGCTACACCTTTTATCTTGAACTTTCATGTCATATATTTAGTATCCGTGTTTGTATGGTGAAAATAACTAGCAAAATTATCAAGTATAGTTTTGAACCTATTATATGGATGTCAATTCAGTTATATATATATATATTTTTTTTCAGTTTTCCAAATTTAGTGCTAAACATTCGTGCGAAGTTCCAATATAGTTTTCCCGGCCAACTTATGCCCACAATCGCTGACGTGGTAGCATATCGCGTAGGATGGCCAATGATGACTCTACTAGTACATCGACGATTGCCTAATAAAATTAGCCGGAATGATTACATTGACATTTCTCACGAAGGTCTAGGACTATATCGTTAAAATTTTAAAAATTTATGATTGGATTGATATTTGTGTAATAGATTTAAAAATTGATCAGTTAATTTTCTTGGTCTAAACAACACCGCGTCAAAGAAAAGCATCAATATAACACGAATGGAAATTAATTTTCTAGTGGCGAGCGTTCTTTTCCCGTTAAAACTTTTTCAATAATGCTCGTTCCGCGTTTTCCCATCTCACATCGCGTGAGTGTTAGAAGAATTAAACAAGTTTTGCAAGATCAGAAGTGCATAGAAGTCGGCATCGGTAGAAAAGCCAAACTGAAGAAGCAAGCGAAACAGAGGAAGCTGAAACGAGAGGAAAGTCGTGAGTTGGCGATCCAATAGAGTTAATGAGCTGGCGATCCGTGACAACGGGAGTTGATCCATGAGCTGGCAATCCGTGGCAACAGGAGCTGGTGATCCATGAGATTAAGGCGAATCACGAAGCGAGGTCAAGTGAATCGGAAAGAAGCTACAGTCGGAGAAGAAATACACGTGTCTTGCTTATCTTCTGTTGTAACAATTTGATAACGAAAGCAGTTGAGCTAGTGAGTTAGTATAAAGGAAAATAGAGAACGAGAGAGAGTAGGTTGAATTCATTGTTAGTTACGAGTTCTTTGAGCTCTCTCAATTCTTCATCGAAGCCTTTTTCTTCGTTCTCGTATTTTGGAGTTGATGAAAGATTGTGTAAAGAAGAACTCGAAGTTCTGAAGAAGAAATATAACGAAGTCGAGGTATTTTCATTGATTGCTTGAAGATCTTGTTACGTATTCGATTTCTTCTCATGGTATCGAGCCCATCACCGGGTATGATAGTTACGATGAGTTCTTCTTGCATGATTTGATAAAGATCTTAGTAGTTCTTAGATAGCTTACCTTCAAAGTTCTTGGATTATCTTCAAATCTTCAAAGTCTTTGAAACATAGAAGAATGGCCACTAGAGTGCGAAGTATACTTTTCTGTTCATGTGAATATAGGTAACTTCGTTACTATCAAGTTGAATGAAGAAAACTTTCTGTTGTGGCAAGCTCGGTTTAATAGATTTCTGAAAAGCCAAGATCTAATTGGCTTTATTAATGGTGAAACATTACCTCCAAGTCGAATGATACAAGGCGAGGCGGGAGAGATAATGAATCGATCATCTGGATTGGATAAAAACCGATCAGCTTATATCATCACGGATAAGCGGTGCGGTATCGAGAAAATATTCTAAGTCTAATAATTGGCTTAGATACCTCACTTGAAGTTTGGCAGGCTCTCATAAATAGATTTACACGAAATCTATTGCAAAGGAGTTTGAGTTAAGGGAAAACTTCAAGTCGCAAGAAAAGAAACAGATCACTAAGCGAATATCTTCGAGAGTTCAAAAACATTTGTGACCAATTGAATGCAATTGGAAAAACATTGATGATATTACAAGAATGTTTGGAATCTTTGGAAGGGCTAGGTCCGAATATGAAACTTTCAGAACAACCATGTATTGTCTTAAGCCTCGGCCAGTATGATGAGGTTATCTCCCAACTTGAAAGGTTTGAAACCCGATTACAAACATACTCTATGAATGAGTATAATTCTAACTTGGCCTATTATGGGCAAAGAAAAGCTGGAACAAGTCAAAGAATCAATCCCGAGAAATCAAAAGAAAATTTTCGAGGAGAAGTGAGCTATGGAAGAGGTCAGCCTTTTATTAGAAGGGAATATGGAAATAATTCTGCGAAGCTGGAAGAAATCAACAACATAGAATGAATAACCTGTATTCAACTCGGCAAGGTCGGGTTAATAAGGATAATTGGTCCGGCTATGGTCAAGGATTTCGACCCTATTCAAATCCTACACAAAGGTATCAAAGTGTTAGGTCGTACCCACCACAAAGCTCAAATGGTGATAGACAAACACAGAATACAAAGCCTACCAATAATGGCCCTCGCAATGCCGGATCGTAAGAAATCAGGTCACACGGCACTCGGATGTTGGTATAGATTCGACAATTCATACCGGTGGATGAAATACCAACCTGCATTAGCGGCAGTTCACATTGAAGAACCCTATGGCTCAGAATGGTATCCGGATACAGGGGCTACGGCACACATTATCTCAGAACCTGGTATGATTCAAAACTTCAATACATATAGTGGTAATGACCTTTGTCATGATAGGAGATGGATCTCACTTATCAATCTCATGCATTGGTAATGGAATACTAAATACAGGAAATAGCAAATTACCTCTAAATGATGTATTGATAGTCCCTGCAATCACCAAGAATCTTCTATCTGTATCGAAACTGACAGATGACTATCCTTGTTCTTTTATTTTTGACAAACATGGGGTATATCTAAAGGACAATCACAATCATACAACAGTGAAGCTAGGAAGGAAAGTCAAGGGACTTTACCAGGTGAAACCTAAAGCTCGAAGCTTTCTTCATACAAACTCAACAGGAAGTAGCGAGAAGATATCCGGCATCAAAGGCTTGCTCACACCAATCTTAAAACAATGAAGATTCTTGCAGAAACAAAATCTCATTCGGCTTAGTTCCAAAAGTCGAATATATGTGGCGGTTGTCAAATTGCTAAAAGTTCAGCTTTATCGTTTCATTCCTCAGACCATATTTCTAAAGTTCCATTAGAAAGAATACATTGTGATGTATGGGGACCTTCACCAATTCAATCTGTTCAGAAATTCTCCTACTATGTCATTTTTGTGGATGATTTTTCTCGATAAATTTGGATATATCCTATGAGGAAATCGAAGTATATGAGATATTCGTTATGTTTCAAAGACTTGTAGAAAATCAGCTTAGTCACAAGATAAAAATCTTCCAGAGTGATGGAGGTGGTGAGTTCACTAGTGATAAACTCCAACTTCATCTACAGAAGTGTGGAATTCAGCAATTCATCTCCTGTCCTCACACGCCAGAGCAAAATGGTGTCTCAGAAAGAAAACATAGACATGTGGTCGAATTAGGATTAGCAATGATGTATCATGCTAAAGTACCACTGAAATATTGGGTCGATGCATTCAAAACAGCAGTTTATGTTATCAATCTTCTTCCCACAGCAAAACTACATATGCATTCACCTCATTACCAGCTCTACAATAAGACACCAGATTACTATTATCTTCGTGTTTTTGGATCAGCTTGTTATCCATGCCTCAGGCACTATACAAAGCATAAATTTGATCCAAGATCTCTCACGTGTATCTTTCTTGGCTATAGTGAGAAGCACAAAGGATATAGATGTCTCTTACCTACAAATGGAAGAATCTACATCGCAGACATGTAATTTTTGATGAAAATGTCTTTCCCTTTATTCATACACTTAGTACTGAATATCAGAAGGGATCTGATCTATACAGACAGTGGATAAAAGGAGTCCTACCTTCTAGTTCCAACTCTACTAAGAAGCCTCAATCACAAGACAATCTATCAAAGGTATATTTACAGCATACCAGACTTAACCAAGTAGCTCCAGAAATACAGAATGGTGAGCTCACTTCAAGTAGTTCTGAAGGTCGATTCCACATACAAATGTCACTTGATCCTGAGATACAGAGTACTGTTAATAATATCTCCAGTAATATTGAATCACAGCAGTTGCCTCCACCCTTAGAGGAACAAATATCTACAAATCGAGAACCTGTTTCAACATCAACTGATATCACAGGACAATCTCAAATCAGTATAGACACTGGAAATATACAAGGTACATCTTCAACACATCCTATGCAAACTAGACTACGATCTGGAATTATTAAAGCAAATCCTAAATATGCTTGTCTGGTTGAGTATAAGATTCTGTTGAACCAAAATCAATAAAGTCTGCTTTAGAGACCAAGGCTGGTACCAAGCTATGCTAGAAGAAATGGATGCCTTACATCGAATCGGACACAGGAATTAGTTCTCGCATTAATCACATGAATGTAATCGGGTGCAAATGGGTGTTCAAGACAAAACTTGCACCCGATGGAAGCTTGGATAGACTCAAAGCTAGGCTGGTTGCCAAAGGCTTTCATCAAGAAGAAGGTCTTGATTTCACGAAACCTTGATCCGTAGTAAAACAGGGCAACAATTCGAATAATCCTATCGGTAGCTATGATGAAACAATGGAACATCCATCAATTAGATGTCAAAAATGCTTTCTTACATGGACACTTAAGTGAAACAGTGTTCATGGAGCAACCTCCAGATTTAAAGATTCACAAAAGCCTCATCATGTTTGTCTTCTTCGAAGATCTCTTTATGGACTTCGACAAGCTCCTCGAGCTGGTTTGATAGGTTCAGCAGCCTTTCGCTTGAATATGGTTTTTTCGTAGCTCTACCGATCCTTCTCTATTCATCCCGCATACCGATACAGCCACTATTCTCCTATTACTTTGTATGTAGATGATATTATTCTCACTTTGGAAGCTCACCTCACATGATTTCGAGTCTTATTACTTCTTGAATACTCATTTTCATATGAAGGATCTAGGTTCTCTTCACTATTTTCTTGGTATAGAAGCTACACGAAACTCAGATTATCTATTCCTTTGCCAAACCAAATATGCTCTAGATCTTCTCACTCGAGCTCATATGCTACACTCCAAACCGTTTTCAACACCTCTTTCACTAAAACCACCCATTTTAATCAATGATTCTCTACCTTTCCATAATCCTACGAGTACGAAGTCTAGTTGGAGGTTTGCAATATCTCACCTTAACTAGACCAGACATTGCTTATGCCACAAACATACTGCCAACGAATGCAGCAACCTACAATTGCTGACTTCAATAAATTGAAAAGAGTCTTACGGTATATAAAAGGTACTATAAAGCTTGGCTTATTTCTTCACTCTCACAGTACAATGCATCTGTATGGGTACTCTGATTCAGATTGGGCTGGTTGCCTCGAAACCGAAGATCAACTACCTTGGGTTACGTATATATATTGGATCCAATCTTATATCTGGGCAGCCAAGAAACAACCTCGTGGAGCAGATCATCTACGAAGCTGAATACCGTGCTCTTGCTTCAGCCACTTTGCCGATCTTACTTGGGTCGGTTTTGTATTACGTGATATAGGCTGCTTTCTTAAGCCTCCTATTCATTTGTCTTTGTGACAATAAGTCTGCAATATCTCTTACTCTAAATCCTATCTTACACGCTCGAACCAAACATATTGAAATAGATTTCCACTTCGTTCGGGAAAAAGTTTCCTCGGAGTTCATTGCATGTTAGCTACATTCCAGTTCTTATCAATTAGAGATATCTTTACCAAACCATTGACCCAGAGCACATTCTTATATGCGAAACAAATTGGGAATTTGTGCACTCTCCATTCCCAATTTGAGGGGAATGTTAGAAGAATTAAACAAGTTTTGCAAGATCGAAGTGCATAGAAGTCAGCATCGGTAGAAAAGCCAAACTGAAGAAGCAAGGCGAAACAGAGGAAGCTGAAACAGAGGAAAGTCGTGAGTTGGCGATCCAATAGAGTTAATGAGCTGGCGATCCGTGACAACAGGAGTTGATCCATGAGCCGGCAATCCGTGGCAACAGGAGCTGGTGATCCATGAGATTAAAACCGAATCACGAAGCAGGTCAAGTGAATCGAAAGAAGCTACAGGTGAAGAAATACACGTGTCTTGCTTATCTTCTGTTGTAACAATTTGATAACAGAAAACAGTTGAGCTAGTGAGTTAGTATAAAAGGAAAATAGAGAACGAGAGAGAGTAGGTTGAATTCATTGTTAGTTCCGAGTTCTTTGAGCTCTCTCAATTCTTCATCGAAGCCTTTTTCTTCGTTCTCGTATTTTGGAGTTGATGAAAGATTGTGTAAAGAAGAACTCGAAGTTCTGAAGAAGAAATATAACGGAAGTCGAGGTATTTTCATTGATTGCTTGAAGATCTTGTTCTGTATTCGATTTCTTCTCAGTGAGTTGGGGACGCCAGTCTCCACCAATGTCTATAGACAATCAAAGATTCCTTGGTTCTATCTTTACGGCTTCTAGATGCACAAACCGCAATAATCACTCCATGTTGTTGTGTACTATAGTTGGTAAGAAATACATGATTTAGGAAAATAATTATTAATCCTTGAATAATTGTAGGAAAAAAGAAGAAGCAGGGGCTGTTGCGGCTGGCAACACGACCTAGCCTCGCCACCATGTGGTATTGATGCGGCGCAGCATTAACCCTATCTAGCAAATTTGACCCAAAAAAATAAAATAAAAACGAACTTACAATAGATATTTCCAAGGAGAGAGAGAGATAAAAAAAAAAAAAAACCCTTGGCCAGAGGATGATAAATTGTCGAATTTCAGCATCAACCCATTATCGCTTTCTTTTTTTCTTTTCCCTAATTCCTCCGTTTTGTTTTATAAATGTTTTACTAGCTCGGTGTTTGAAATATACGATGATAAATTAATGCGGCACCACGTCAATACCCATGCGTTGGGGCTTATAAGCTACTTGGTCACGGTGAACATTCATATATATTATCGAAAAAATATATAAGGGTTCACCAAAAAAAAAAAAAAAAACATAAGGGTGTTAAGATAAATTTTATCGTTTCAGGAGGTGACGACTGTATAAATTGACTAACGATGAGGTCACTATCATTTTGTTTGTAGCCATCCATTTGAAAATGAGATGGAAGATGGAAGACAATTGGGTAGCCATTATTGATTTTCCCCTAAATCCTCTGTTTTGCTTTTGAAATTTTTTACTAACTTGGTATTTGAAATATGTAATGATAAATTAACTTGGCGCCATGCATATACCCATCCATTGGGGCTTATAAGTTATAAGCTATTTGGTCACGGTGATATTCATATATGTTATCGAATTAATACATAAGGGTGTTAGAATAAATTTTATAATTACAAAAGGTGTCGACGATATGAATTGACAAATAATGAGGTTACTATCATTTTGTTTGCAACCATCCATTTGAAAATATTATTGATTTACAATACCATGTTAAAAAGCGAGGCGGGAAATTATTATCGATCACTGAACATGGCCGAAATTTTAAATTCCCGCTCCTAGTTTTGCACAAAACATAATATATTTGACGAAAAAGCTAATTTTATTTCCTTGTCGTGACATATATCAAAAGTGAGTCTGACCAGTGATTTTTCCCCGCGTTGCTCGGAAAATGTGGGGAAATTAGAGTGACGTTCACCTCGACGGTCCAATAGAATGATTGTTTGACTTTCCACGAATCTGTGTTTGGCCTGTACACACCAATCGCCTCTTTCCACAATTTCAATACGTCTGACATACTTTGCACAAATTTATAACATAAAGAAAAGATTCGATCGACCACCGACTAGTCAGAGCGAAATTTGACTTGACAAGCCGTCGGATTTCTATTCCCACAGTAATCTTCTCATGTTTAGAATGCGTCATTTTCTAAATCCTGAGGTAATCAATCGATTAATCAAATTTAGCATGATAAGTATACGATGTTAGCAAATATTTGAGGTGGCATTGACCAAGAAAATTAGTATAGTGACTGGATACTTTAGACGGTGTTGACCAATTGGAAATTTCTAAAACCATCGACCTCAACGGTTTGACTGACGAGCAAGAGAGGACATCACGTCCATCTGCATCAATCAAAGTTCCAAGCGACAGGAACTCGTGGGTCACGACTCATTCTCACGTTGGACCGTATATTTAGTTATTGATTCAGGTAAATAACCAAACACTTCAGCAACATTGGGCATTTACATTGCAACTTTCAATTTGATAAAAAAATAAATAAATCTTCTATCATTATAATCAAAGTAGTATCATTTCTAACGCCACATCAAGTGATACATCGGCATCAGCGACGAGTGGGATTTGAATTTGGGTACTAAACGTGCATTTCGTTTAATAATTGCAAATTTCTGTTGCAAATGGTAGGCCACAAAATTTCGCGCAGCATTGTATTGTAAATGGTAGTATTAGAAAAATTTAAACACAAATGACGCGGTGCCCAATTTATTGTGCTCAAGACTTCTTTTTTCTCTTTCGTTTCATGTGTGTACTTATACACACTAATTTTGGATATGTGCTATATTTTTGTAGGACGTGATGTTACCGGTCAATCACGAGAAGCGCTACTGCGATTTTCCATACGCACTTTCATGTACTTCAAGAATTCAACGATTCTAAAACTGCTGAATCGAGAAAATTCAGTTGGAATAGCGGTGGATTTTGAACTTGACTTAGGAATATCAACTGAACACGGTAGGAAGAGAATGGTGTCGAGTTAGAAGGTGTGATGGGTCGATTCTGTCTTGAAGACCTTAGCAACTCACGGCAATTTTTAGAGCTTGTTTCTTCGAGTTAGTTTAAAATGCATCCTTGGTTTAGTCATAGTTTAGCCACTGGCCTGTGCAAGGGAAAGATGAGGAGCATAAATTTATTGGTCGAACTCAGAATATGATGGAAATTAGAGAGAGAAAAAAAATCTCGAAACACTAATCCCGAAATACACCACTTATATTGCACATTTTTTACAATAATGGAAAAAGATTGTGCCATGAGTCCTAAACTTTATGTACAGAATGCGGTTGAGCCCTAAATATTTCAAGTGGTTTAATCAAGTTCTAAACCTTTACCTAAAAGCATGATGTAGTCATAGACTTTTTGATAAAAAATGTAATCAAATTTATACTGGGAAGTGGAATTTAAGGTTACAGTATGGATGATCTCAGAGTGCCATGTATGCAATTTTTAAGTACCGTTCATCAAAAAGCCTTAGTTGCGCTCTTTGAAAAGGACTGGGACTTGGTCGGAGCAATTGCAAAATTTTGGATTGCAGCTCCACAACCTTGGATTGCAGCTCCACAACCTCTTCGAGATTAAGCTGCTCTCCTTTCCTGATTTAGATTGAAGTCAAGTTTTGGGGGTTTTACCCTCTCGAACTAGATCTAAATATAGATATGAGAGCTTCTTACAAGTATTTGATTTGTGTTATTTTAACATTGTGGTGTTGGTGTCTTTGGATGGCAATGGTGATGAGGACGTTCAATCTAAATGCGCATCGCAAGCCATTGCAATGGATTGGGAGATGTCGATGTGTGCTTATCACCGAATCTGGTGATCGGCCGTCGATTGTTTACTATATCGGATCTATTTTTGAGGAATGAGAATGTGTTTTTAGTTACAAATTATGATTTGCTATTTGGGATTGGCTTGGCTTAAATGACTTTTTATGTAGCTCTTGAGTATTATTACGATATATGAATGGTATCTTTCTTTTCAAAAAAAGAAGTGCTTTTCTCGATATTCAAGACTCGATTGATTAAAAGTTTAGGACTCGATGGGTTCCACAAGCCTACCCTCAATTTCTTCACTTCTTTTCTCCACCCACGTAAAACATTCGAGTGCCTTGTTAACTTGGAAGACAATGGTTTGTCAAAGTATTAACTAGTTCAGTATATATCAAGAAGACCATAAATACGAATTCTTTTGCTAATCACAATAAAATAAATAGCTTGACTGTACCATATCAAAATCGTAATTATCTTTTTATTAAATAAACTAGTCTTCTCGATGTGCTAAAAGAGAAAAAAGAAAATTAAAGCGTGGATCCGAGAAGAAAGGGTTTTCTTTAACGGGCCAAACTAGCCCAAATGTACGATTCGAATGGTAAAGCCCAATCAACAAGGAACGAAGTAAAATACAGGATTAATTAGGTTAATAAATGAAATCACCCTTCGACATTAAGCTCAACGTTGTATGGGTATGTCCTCCTTTGTCTACTCATCATCCTTCACCTAGGTTACGAAGATCGTTCGATTTCATAAATATGGTTTGTACAAAAATAAGTGAATAAATAGCTTGAGTGTACCATGTCAAAAAATTTTATGTTTAAAGCTAGAGAAAGAAAAAGGAAATTAATATTCCCAAACTTTCAATATTCACTCCTCTCTCCAACTTATTTAACTTTCTTATATGATCGAATATGTACTCGTCTAGATCGGCTAAGGATTCATGCCATGCGGATATCGGGATTTATTACATACACAACATCAATGCTGAAATGACCTATACATAAAATACTTTGTCGGGGGACGACAATGATAGAATAGCAAATATAGTACGTAGTTTTAAATGATGTGAATTCTACCATCTTAACCATGAACTCTTTTTGCAAGGAATTCGAAGTGGAATAACTAATCAGATGATTCAAACTAAGCTAAACTTATGATCTCGATGACATCTGACAGAGGTGTAGCAGATAAAATCTAATGCAAAGTACAGTACTACATTAGTTAACTCCTAAGTACACGTCTCCAATTGCAAAATATATAATCTGAGCTATGAGAAAACTCCGGAAAAGCTTCCTATTTTGCATGTATATATTACTACAATACTTGTTCATTTACACTAATCCCTTCTGTCTCAACCAATCTCTATCTCTAATGGTATATATATTATCGTACAGAAAGATACCTCCGTGTTCATGGGCAAGCAATAAATTGCCCATTAATCAAATGGAGAGAAACTTGCATCGTCATCAGATCTTGATGCTATCGATCATGCAACGTAATCAGGCAACAAATGGTCTGCAAATCTTTTCCTGTTGTTGATGTCGATGGCCTCATAATTTATTGAGCCTGATTGAGATTGTTGTGGAGCACCAGCGATCCCGAAGAAATCGGCCTCACCACCATTTCCCACCACAAGTTTAGTCCTTCCCAACTGATGATGATTCATGCTTTGGTTGGGGAAATAATTCTGTGGGGCTGCTGAGACTGAGAGCGAAGGGCTTTGATCGCGGTGCGGTAGGCCGAGGGTGAGGGCCACGCAGTTCCCGTATCTCCCGTCGATGTTCCCCATCGAGAATGCGCTGAACCCGCCATGGATGTACTCGTCGCTGCCACCGCCGCCGAGCTCTCGGCTCGGCTCGCTCCCCTTCATGTCCATGGCCCTCGAGAGAATGATGCCGTGCGGGTTCATCAAGTCGGGGCTCATCCTCGGCTTTTTAGGACTTGAGGTGATCCCGACTTCTACGTTGGACGACCGTCCAGTCAGAGTGAAGCCGTGATGGGGAGGGATGGCACAGGGCATGGGAGAAGTTGAGGAAGTCGAGTTGGAGTTCTCGGAGGGTGAAATGGCGGCTTGATTGAGGGCCTTGTTGGGGCTTGATTGGAAGGATTTGATGGAGCTGTTCATTCCAAAGGCATTGTCTTCTTGAGATGCGGACTTCAAACCGGCAGCGTCCTTGTTGGATTTGGTGGCGGCCCTGCGAGTCGTGCCGTTCTCAGACCCAGCTTGCTCTCGGCTCTTGGTCTCTTCCAAGTACATTTCTTCGACCATGGGCTTCCAGAGGCGAACCCGAGCGTTGATGAACCAGTTAGACACCTGTAATTTCGAGTCGCATTCACTGTTCTGTATACTAGCTTCACAGAAATATCGAAAATTTACGAGAACGAGCCACATAATCAATCCGACCAGAAACTTGTAAGAAGATTATGATCTTGAGTTGGACCCGATCGTTTACGTACCTGGCTCCTGGTTAGTCCCGCTTGTTTTGCGAGCATGTGTTTGTCCGAATCTTTGGGATAGCTGCAATTGCAACAAGCCAGAATGTTGAATGTACAATTGCAACTCAAACATAAAGCGTGGTCGTCAACCATGAACATGGTTTAAATTACTCCTATGATCTACAGTTGATCGAACTTACCTTTGGACGTATATCTTTTAGGGTAATAAATCGAGCCATCTAGATTGAGGTACTTACGGGTGGAGGAAGTGTTCGAAGAGCCAAGCGCGGAGCACCGAGACGGCACGCTCCGGCAGTCCTCGTTGAGGTCTCCAAGTGTTGTTCTGATGGATAATTCCCAGCTGGTGAAGTGCCCTTTGCTGTTGGAAATGATGGTCGACGTACCTCAATCTCGAGCCCTCCATTTTGACGCCCATGCAGTCATCCTCGCCCAAGCTCCTGCCCGTGGCCTTGATCTGCGATGAGATAGCGTCCTTAAGGCACTTGAACTGCCTGGATATCGTCTGCAGGGCCAGGGCGGTGTACGATTTCGCCACACCGATGCCAGCGGCTTGCTCAAACGAGGAGACTACCAGTTGCATCTGGCTGTGGTATTGTTTGTATCGCTGCTCCACCTTCATAGTTCATAAGCAAAAGGTAAATGAAAAGGAAGTGAATGAGAAAGAAATCTTATATGTATATCAACAGGATAGAGGAACGAATGCCCACACAACAGTATTATTATGGACAGTTCCTACAAGATTCATTCCTGAAAAAACATAAATTTTTTTGTTTGTTCTGAGACCAAAAAAAATCCACCAAATAAGATAAATACGAGACTAAATAACATGCATATGGGTGACTATCTTAGTACGATTAGTGAATATATATATATATATATATATATATATATATATATATATATATTTCTTTTTCCACTGCTTGGATAGAAAAAATCGGATAATTGTCATAAAATTGTATTGTCTTTTCATAAGCTCAATGTCAAGAACGAACAGGAATGCTTTTAGAGAGAGAATAACTAAAGGCTAGCTAGCTAGACAATCATAATTCCCTACTCATTGTCTCCAAAACTAGCCAAAATTGAATATTTCATTGGGGTGTAGTATCAGAAACTAGCTTGCAATCTAACACTTCATCAGTTTCTCAGACACCCACTTTGGAGTTTCAGCAGGACATTCTTCTTAATTGAGATATTACAAAGTGACTAGGCATGATGATTAGCTTGACGAGGACCAAAAAAACCTTTTAGCAACAACTTGCGCTTCGCTCCAATCTCCAATAATGCAGATATCTAGCGATTCACTATTTACATGTGGCCACACTAAATACCTTTGAGAATTATAGTATATTGCGATTGCAAATATGTACATATGTCATATATACCTCATCAAGCATGTCGACAAGCTTGGCCTTCTTCATTTGAAGCTCCTGTCTGTGAGCCATACCCAGCTCACTACCACTTGATGACGACTCAACTTTTTTCTCTTCCTTACTCGAATCCTTGTTACCAAGTTTGCTCTTCTCTTTATTGGCACCCTCGGCTGATGAGTGATTCTTGATCTCTTTCCCGACGTTAACGACTTCGTCCAATAGCTCTTGCGCGGCCTTCAAGTACTTTGACCCCAGAAGGACGCCGTGCAGGCCCAAGACCACGTTCGAGACCGTCGAGGATGAGTTCCGTGCCAACACCCTCGCCTCGTTGATCCCCGGAAATTGACGGTGGCTGTGCCCGCGGATGTCGCTCTCCCTTGAGAGCGGCGACTGCTCCGTGGAGAGGCTCAGAGACAGGCCGCGCTGAGAGGGTGAGACCCCGGCAGAGTTGGTCGCTGAGCAAATCTGGAGCTGGTCTGTGGAGGCGGCTGATGTATCCGGCTGGCCCCAGGGGTGGTTAAGCCGAAACCTTGGAGCTACGCTGTGAAGGGACGGAATCTCGTGACGATTAGGGTGTACGTCCGATGCAGCAGGTCCAAACGGTGCTGCCGGTCCAGAAAGTGGAATCCCGACGAAGTGGTTGTGGTTCAACTGTGGAGAGGGAGCTGGCTGTGTGGCACTCCCCATAGGATTCAAGAAGAGGGTATTGGGGGCGGTCGCGTCGTGGGCAGCGTTGGAGTAGGGGATGAAGTTAGGGTTCAGGATGTAAAGTGTCTGCAAGCCGTCAGTGGCTTCGATTTCGGAGCTCCCATGAAAGTACGTCGCCATGAGATTCAGAGAGGGGATTTGGGTCTGTCCTGAAGATAATATTCACTGTCAAGAAAAGTACAAAGCAAGTACGGACTTCGATCTCGAGATCTGCACACTCTTGTTTGATCTCTTGCTCAATCGACAACTGCTGGAAGCAATGACAAACATCCCATCTTGATATGCTGATGAAATTCTTGAAACTGAAGCCTCACCTCAGAGAGAGAGAGATGGGGAGAGAGCTTCAGCAAATCACAGATGACGAACGTCGAGAAAAGACGAGGAGTGAGAAGAGTGGATGTATTTATAGGAGGAATCCACCATCAAAGGAGGTTGCAGAGAGAGAGAGAGAGAGAGAGAGAGAGAGTACAAAAGCCAATAATGGGTAAAAAGATAAACACACGAGAGAATGAAATATAAATATATAAGGGTGTGTGACTCAAACCAGATCCATCAAAGTGAGTCTTTCTCTTTCACATGATCATGATATGGAGAAAGACGAGCAAATCTTTTCTTTGTCAGAGACGCCCTCTTGGGTTTCTGCAGACTCTCTCTCTCTCTCTCTCTCTCTCTCTCTCGACAAAAATTATTGTTTAAGCAGAGTTTGGATCTAATAAAGAGAGGTACTTATTTCCTCTCGAAGAGGATATAGAATGAAGAAACGGTAATAGTTCACGGTCAGATGCAATGATTTACCCAAGAGAAAATATTACCCTGATTCACTTTAGGGTAAAAAACTACAGGTACTCGTCTCTACACCCAAGACTCCATATATTTTATTCATCGTGATTGATTGCCTATATCACGTTAAAGAAAGAAAAAAAGAAAAAGAAGTTCAGTCCGATGGCGTTAAGGAATAATTTATTTGATAAAAGAGCGAAGTTGCATCCAAGAATCCGCACCGCACAGTTTCTGTTAGGTAGAAGCCGATGGATACAGACGACGAAGATAATTTTCTATGGCTTGACCCTCTTTCTTTCAGAATCATCTGATGAAATTTAGCACGTCTCATCAGGAATGAGAGAGAGAGAGAGAGAGAGAGAGAGAGAGAGAGATGAAGATGTGGGGTCGTGGAGGTGATGGGAAGAGCTGAAAAACGAGGAAATGTCGACTTCTCCACTTGAGGGTCGAGGAGGGGCCAAACGATAATAATAGAGAGGCGAACAGGAAGAGAAAGTTTAGGAGATGGTCACTTGGCATTCATTGAATCCCACCTTTATTTAAATATCTCCTTGTCCTTTACCCACCTTTTTCTTATATTCTCTCTTGATTAGGTTTTCTCTCTTTCCCCTTTTCCTTTTTCATATTATTTTTATTATTATTTTTGTGTGGTGGAATGCGAGAGTTTCTGGATATAAAGCAGATGAATAGTTCGGGGAACTCCACGCGGAGTACACTCCAAGCCAACCTCCTTCTTTAATAGTGTATGTCGTGAAATCTTGCGTATAGTTGTAAGATAGTGGGAAAGCAGAGATCCAACGCGCTTAGGAAACCCTAGTACGGCTGAGTTCACCCTTTTAAACGTGAAACGGACACACGACTTCTGCGAAATGAACCTGAAACTTGTAGTAATAACTGGAGCAAGTGGTTCTGATGCAATTCGAGTTCGTGAGCATGTTTATCTAGCGGCATTGATATCATTTTCTTGATTTCGAGACGAACCAAAATGTCTCCTTGGTTGGATAATCATAAAAAAATACAGAGAGAGAGAGACAAAACCACTTTCGCATGGTTTGAGGATTCTTAATCCCGAGTACCGTCAGCCTGCCCTAAGCACCACCTTGCCGTACATCTAAATTTTACATTCCAAAAAAAAAATCAATCTAGTAAACCCTAATTACAAACGTGTCTTCGTTTCGGAAGACTCTTTCCTTGTATAAGCTCATGCTTCTAAAGGGTTGCTTTCCACTATCAAATCTACACTTGCATAAAGAAGTTGTTAGATGTAAATATCGTCTGCACTTTTCCAACAATTTAAGCTTTTTAGATACTCAGCGGTGCATTTTTTTTTTTTTTAAGCATGTCACTTCCTAAATGACAAGTTATGTTCTCCTTTTTTCCTTTTGGGAAAAAAGAACACTATTCCGTTAAATAGAGCAAGCATCTTATACAGAAGTCCTTATCAACACACTTTTAAGACTAAGCATTCTTCAGAAGAAACTCAAATGATCGATGCAACCATCGCAGATTTGGGCGTGTGCATTGAAGGAAATTGAACGGATTTGAAGGTATGAGGGCAAGATCTTTTAAACTAAAGCATTCTTCCTTGTCCATAATATCTAGGGTTTCCCTTATATTTAACTATAATTATCCCCATGTAACATGTGATCGATTAATTGTACGTCCTCGAGAAAAACTTAAAGCTGGTTAATAACTTCTTTCCATGCATCCAACTTTAAGTGGAGAAGAGAGGAAAGTTGAAAAGGAAGATAAAGTGCAAACGTACCATCAGTGTCGGTTTAGCAATAGTGATGACAAGTGCGTGCATTAGCTTTAATCAATCATGGAGATTGTAATCAATTCTAACAGATAACTTATAAAATATCGAATATATTAAAGAAGTCTAACTTTGTGATTAAGAAGTGGTTTACGTCGACCATTAGAGGAGCTATATATATCTAGGTGTAATCAAATCAAGAAACATGTACACTTTTAGATGGGCATGATGGAAACGAAAGATTAATTATCTTTTGACCGTCCCGTACCAACTGTGATGTTTTGGATTACCTGGGAGAAGGCTGCTTCAAAGTTCAAAGATCATAGAGCGAAGAATATCACAAGATAGTTAAAGTCGCTTTCGGACAATTATATTAGATGATAAACTCATCCCATTAATTCGATAGTATATTCGGGCAATCCGTATGTACACCCAACTACACATAACCATCAGAATAAGATAACAGTACTCCTATCCGTAATTTTTTACGGTTATTATTTTTGTATTATTCCTATCCGTAACTTAAGAGCAATTATCTATAAGGTTGGCATGGTTGTCTGAGTACTTCCAGCTCAAAAACTTGAGATTAAATGTTCGAATCCTACCAATTGCGTACCTACTATTCTCAGTTAGACTCATTCCTACATATGCCAATGGCCAATTTAATTAATTCATGAGACTTATGAAGTGGTCGTGGGCCTTCAAGCATCTCGGGCTATATGCTCGTGCCCTTGAATTAAAGAAGAAAACTCTGGAGTCCTTCCTCACGTGTAATAGGTATTCCTTGACAATTAGAAGGTGCATATGCGCCTCCTACTATCTTACTCGATGTGCAAGGCCAGGACAATTTGCATTAGTCGTAGTTTATATTCTTATGAACCTATTTTTCTTACGTTGTCTAAATCAGGAATCTATGCGCACGTAAGGACTTATTCCTAGTTACTTAAGGGGGAAAATATTTAGAGTGTTAAAGGCATATATATATTTTAAAAACTCCAAACTGATACACGTGTGACAAATTTACTCAAAATAATTTTTTAACTATCAAAAACCCAAAACTGGTAAACTTATGACAAATTTATCCCAGTTGATAATAAAAAACTCCAAACTAGTATACTTGCCATAAATTTACTCAAAACTAATTTATTCAACCGTAAAAAAATCATAAATTGGTACATTTGTGACAAATATACCATATGTTAAATTGGATTAATACCATAAAAAATCACAAAAATTGTATAACTGTGATAAACTGAGAGTAAAATTATAAATTGGTATATTAGTCGATTGTCACATGTCGTTCAATTTTATAATTTGACAGTAAAATTTAATGAAAACTAATATAAGGTAAATTTGTTACAAGTATATTAGTTTGGGGTAAATTTGTCAAATGTATACCAGTTTAGGGTTTTGGTGGTCCAAAAATTAGTTTGAAGTAAATTTTTGTCACATGTGTACAAATATGAGATTTTTCAGGGTATTAACATTTTCTTTCTTTTTAGGTCGAATGTTAAAGGCATGTTCAAAGTTATCGTAGGATCATTATCTCCTCGAACTCTACAAAATATTTTAAATTGTGGAATCTAAATAATGCTTCACGAGTTGCATCATTGGAGGCGCTATAAAGACGCTCCTTGGGAAGAGAAGATCATGAGAGAGTGAGGTCGTTGATGAGCTATATTTATCTACCTACGACATGGTCCTCCCATTTTTTTTTTCATTTTTTTTTTAAGATAACAATACAAGAAGCCCATGTAAACAATGTTACTTTGCAAAGAACGTTTGTTCAGTCTTATGATCACCTAAATTGGCACATGTGAAATTTAAACAAAACAATGTTTAAGTAATGATATACGTTATTGGCTTTTCCACTAGAGTCGAAGTGGAGCCGGTGGCGAGCGAGAGGCCGCAGAAGGCTCGTTGGGCATTTTGAAATTAGGGTTTCCATATTTATGGAATTAGGGTTTTTTTTATTAGTGAAATTAAGTGAGTTTCTACGATAAGATTATTTGTAAGAGTTTATGTTTCATTCATCAGAAAAGGAAAAATTAAATTGTCGCTCTACCTCCTTTTTCTAAATAAGCTAGCAACACACTCCAAAAACAACCTTTTACTTCATGGAATCGTAAAGATGCGCAGAGTATCAGTATGTCATTTCTTGAACAATGACGTTTCTGCACAATAGGATTCGAATAGTTACATTAAGATTAGCTTAGAGAAAATCAAATTTAAAGTACTTTGAATAAGGTTCAATTCTTTATGTTTTCCACCAAAAGTTACGAACATTGAATGGTTCTTGAACCACTGAGCTATGGTGATGGATGAAGACCCTTATCCATTTAGTGTGACCTACACTTTTGCATGGTGGAAAAAACAATGATAGTTAGCTGGTCCACAAAGAGTGCTTTAAACCCAGAAAGTCAATAAAATCAAGAACAAATTGAGGATCAAATGCTCAAAAAGAAAGCTCGCGTTTCGACATATATATCGCATCACTTGCTTTTTGCACGCCCCATCAATTTGAAGGCGACACGGACACTACCGGAACTCGTGATACATATTCTTCATAATATAAGTGGTTCATTGAGTGATGGGATTTATGCCATCCGTGTGCTGTTCGTGTGTATCGAGTGACAGAATTCATGGATGCTACGAACGTGAGGGAATCTATGCCTTGGATCAAAGATTGCTTTTCCTTTTCCTCTTTAGGTTTCCAACAATATTACTTTGACTTTGGGATATTAAATTAAAAAGTTGTGTTTATCCCTAGATCGAACTCTTGTTGCTCTCTCATTCTTTAAAAAATTAACGTTGGGGTGCACGTGTGAGGATGTTTCGTGAAAGAAGTTCCACATCGAGAATGTGGTGTAAAATGAATTAGTTAAAAAATCATAATGTGGTTTATAACTCATTGGTTTGAACTTTTTGGAGTAAATATGGATTGAATTGGATATATTTAATGGGTTTGCACTTGGGCAAATGTTGTGTTCTTGCGGAGTTTGGTCAGGCCAGGACAACGGTGGGGGAGTCAAGTCATATGCTGTGTTTCTGCTGAACTTGGTTTCTGCTGAACTTGGTTGGGCCAAGGTAAATGAAAGAAATTGTTGTTGAATTTTGACCTAATATTTAATGTGGTCTATGAACTTTTAATTTGTTCAATGTGATCTTGAAACTTTAACCCAATAGGCAATATGATCCTTAATTTAGTACATGTTCGAACTAGTCCCTAGACTAGATGAAAATGTTCAGTGTTGCCCCTAAACTTCAATTAATGATAGATAACATTTGATACTTTCATATAATTTAGGGATTGCTTTGAATAAGGGATCACATTAAATAAATTAAAAATTCAACGATGATATTACTCGTTAGGTTAAAGTTCAGAGACCACATTGAACAAATTAGAAGTTGAAGGATCATATTGTACATTGGGCCAAATTCATGAACTATTCGTGTCATTATCCTAGATAGGAAAAGTATTCAAAAAATTCGAAGCATATTGCACTTATGCCAATTTAGTTATAAATCTTTCGATTGTGCCATTTAGTTCTAAATATTTTCACAATGTGCCAATTAAATCATTTCGATCAATTTTAGTTGGAAATCGTTGACATGGATGTTGATCGTCGAAATGGATACTGATTGTCTTACGTGACACAACCAGTGCTAATGTGAATAATTTTTATAATTTTCTTTTTATTTCTACCCTTGCCGACCAAAATGAAAGTAAAAAAATAAAATAAAAGATAAATTCAAAATTTTATTTAATAATGTCCACATTAACGTTGGACATGCCACATAAAATGGCTAGTATCCACCTTAGCGGTATTCTATCAAAATTGATTAGATAATCTTAATTGGCAAACCAAATAAAACTCAATTGATAAAAATATGAAAATGCTTAAAATTAAATTAGCACAGTTGAAAGGTTCATAATTTTTTGACAAAAAAAAAAAAAAATTAGGATTTGAATTGACACAATTGTAATAGGTTGACCAATTTTTTGACATAGGAGATGTGGTGCAAAGTAAAACAATTAGTGTTTCCTAAATGCTCTATAATCTGTAAGTTTAAATTTTTTGAATGATTGTGAGTCCAATGAAATATGTTGACTGGCTCATTTAGATTCTCTCTCGGCAATGTCCCTCGATAGAGGTACCAAACTTTTGCTATGCCTCCCAATAAGTAAAAACCCATTAATTAGTCAAGGTAAAAAGACTCATTTTCTGAACTTCGGAAGTAATAAAGTTGCAAATAATCGGATAAAGAGATGAAAACATTATATATAGTACCTTAGCACTCTTCCTCGACGGTGGAATCAAAAGAGTTCAAAGCATACCGACTCAAGGGGAAGGAATAACTGAAACTCATGACACATAAAGTAAAAGGGAATAAAAGAGGAAGAATGTAAGGAGTTGCACATTAGAATTTCTAATCAAAATACTATGTCAAAGTGAGAACACATACATGAGATTGCTCCAAGATCCTTGTACTATCAAAGAACAATGTTAGCGATGTCTATATTTTACGAGATAAATGACACAAATGATTCATAACCTTTGGTTCAATATATAATGTAGTCCCTGAACTTAAATTTGTTCGATATGGTTTCGGAATTTTAATCCAATGTACAATGTCATCTCTTAATTTTTTTATTTGTTCAATGTGGTCCTTAGACTTTTGGTACATATAGAATTTAGTCCGTCAATTGTATAAAAATGTTTATTATTGTTACTAAACTTGAATTAATGAAATATTGAACATTTTCATACTATATGGAGACTAAATTGGACATGTACCAACTTTAAAAAAAAAAAAAAATTGGACATGTACCAAAAGTTCATGAGCTATATTAAATGAATTAAAAGTTCAAGAATGACATTGCATATTGAATTAACATTCAGAAACCATATCGAACAAATTTAAAATTCAGGGACAGCATTACACATTGGACCAAAATTTATGAATCATTTGTGTTATTATCCCTATTTTATATCCTTAACATATGTATTAGAATCCTCACCAAAGATCCTATCATTTCTTGCCTTTTCTCTTATTCTCATAAATCAAATCCGTTTCTAATATATGTGTGTGTATATATATTTGCGATCTATGGTACGTAATTAATCCCTTGAAGAAGGGGTGTTTCTTCCCTCGCCAAAAGACGAGAGTTGTGCAATTATTGACACATCAAGAGCACCATGGCATCGCTTGTTCATACACATGCTTGCCCCCACAAGGAGGGGCCGACGACAGAGAACGTGACGTGACCTTTGGGTTACCCAATAATCTCTCACTTATTGGCTGCAAAGTTAGGGTTTGTGCATCGTTTTCTGCCATAATTAATTAAAGTCCATTCCATTCCAAGCACGCAACCTGTACTAGTTGATTTGTTTGGTTCTTATCGCCAACGATAGGCCCCTCAATCGCGACATTTCATGTACAAATCACAAAGTGGTGGGAGCCATGCTGCTAATTGCTGATGCCATGGTACGATTACCATAAATGTGCACCTACTTATACCCCTATCTGACTCTTCTCTCAGGGCATAATTATGCCGCCACAAAAATTATCTTTGCCTAACTTTTCTTTCGGTTATCTAAGGCCCGATCTTGGCAATAGTTTGCATTTGTTTGTAAAATGGTGTGGTAATTGGTTAATGAAACGCGATTGTTTCTGACTTCATTTTCATGGCATTTGGGTATCTGAATATTCGGTTTGACTGCTCATTGATGAGAACGATTTGACCCGTTGGCGTTTAGGAGTGTAATTGACTTGATTTGATCAAATGAATTTGTTTATCAATATATGTTCAAGTAATAGGGGTGAAGAGAAAAACATGAGATAGGATCTACAATTTTATTCGTGAATAAAAGCCATTTTAAAAGTGGAGAATACGTTCGACCGAAAAAAAAAGAAAAAAAGGTGGAGAACTACGAACAAACATGCTCATTTGTTTTCGAACCATCGGATATAAACCAAAAAACATAACTCTTTTGAGTTTGTTAATAAACCGTCAATCATCAAAAGTCACAAATCGGTATTCAAATATATGATATCTTCGGAATTATTTATAGAAAATAAAATAAATAATAAATAAATCCCAATTCTTTGGAATCTTAATTTTTCGAAATGTAAAACAAACAAAAAAGAACCCAAAAATAAAATCCATTTCATAATTTTTATTTCCAATTTTCCAAGTGTCAACTATCACTCTTTGACTTGAAATAATATGCTACTTTTCTATTTTCGTCCATTCTCTTTTCTCCTAAATTCAAAACACCACAAAATATTGCTATCTCAGAGAGAGAGAGATTCTTTGACTTGAAATATTATGCTACTTTTCTTTTTTTGTCCATTCTCTTTTCCTCTAAATTCAAAACACCACAAAATATTACTATCTCACAGAGAGAGAGAGAGAGAGAGAGAGAGAGAGAGAGAGAGAGAGAGAGAGAGGCATTTTCATTTCATTAGTTGAATAAGATTAAACTCATTTTTCCTAGACAAACTTATATAGGTAAAACAATGTGTCTGAAAAGACAGGCTTTTGTCCTCTCATTATTTGATTTTAACGTTGACAACAGGGGGTTTCTGGTTAGCTTTAACAATAATAATGCCCACCCACCTGTCTAACTTGGTTAGCAATCTGACATCTTCATTGACTTCAGGAGATGGAGATCTTATTTCCTCATACCTTGAATCGTATTTTTTGCCTCAAACAAGAATTGACCTAACTCATACTTGTTCAAAGCAAAGCCCCAACATCGGCACAAAAAAATCTTTTTAAAACTTGAAAACCAAAACTGGAACTCCGATGATCTTTTGGCCACGAGAGAAGTTAGTATCAATCATTCATATATTCGGGAACAAAACTATTGTAGCTATACCTTTTTCTTAAGGTAGAACGCCTTAAAATTATTCATTGCCAACGTTTATTTATCCTTTGCAAGAGAAACGAACGGGTGATATTTCATAATATACCAATTTTAATATGATTGACAGAACTATATTGCGAAGTGTGACTGCAAACTTCAAGTAGGTGTCGATTCTCATGAAGCAGCTGAAAAGTACTTCTTTTCTCCCTTTCTCTTTTGTCTCCGTCTTCTTCTTCAACCTTCAACCATCACCCTCCCCTCCATCTATTGTTGATTTTATTTGAGTCTTGTTCTTTTCTTCTTCTTTTCTCTCTCCTTATTTAGATTTGTGAGCTCTATTTTCTAGGTCTAATTCTAGCTCTGAGAGTTTGACTCTCATAATCTAGTTTTAGATCCGTGAGTTTTTCTCTTCTGATTTAGATTTGAGAGTTTTATAATATTTTCGAGGATTCAATAACCCCATGTTTTATCCATGTATAGGTTCTCCACCTGTGATCTAACTGAATTACAATTATTTGTTCTTCCAAAAGTTATATTTGTGTTTATTAAATATATTTTGGTTAGTTCATATGAATTTAGGCACGCACCGTAGTTATTGGAGAAGGAATTCCTGACGTTTGCTCATCACTGATGATGATACGATATCTAATGATCAGCTACTAGTTATTTTGCTTGATAGATTCATTCTTATGGAATGAGTACGTGCTTAATTTTTCGATGCTCTATTGATCCCCCTTATTTTCTAGATTTTGGTTTTGTTTTATAGTATTTTGGATTTTGCTTTGTTTCGATTTAGTTTGCCATGAAAGTTAATGTATTTATCATTCGCCCTTTTGAGTAAAGAATACAATTTTATTTCAATAGAAAAAAAATCATATAATATTTTCTAGGCAAAAAAATCAAACCAAGTGTGAGAAGGAGTATTAAAATATTGAAATAATAAATCACGTATTTATTTAACAATTTAGGTTTTTAAAATAGTTGGCTGTTCAAATAAATCACGTATTTATTTGTTTTTCCTTTTCGTTCTCCCGTTACAAGCGAGTCCGACGCTATTCTTTTGCCCTTTCAAAAGAAAAAGTTTTTAGGGAAGGCAGGTGAGGCGGGGCCCACATTATCCTTCCACGTGGCAGCGCGTCGTGCACTCGTGGGGAACCTTTTCGGGCGGTGCATTGAACTTTAGCGTGACACCGCGGGGCCCAGCGCGGGTACAGATTTTTCCCCCGCTCCGGAGAGACGCGTCAACATGTCTCCGAAGCCCTTCGGTGACGGGCCCACCCCGAGATTCGGGCTCGAAGTGGGGGAAGGCGGGGGCCCACGGCCCAATTCGTCGAGGCGAGTTGACGGGTCCGAAGGCCCACCACCGCCGAACGGAGTCGACATCTCCCCGTACCGAAGCTTTCTTTTACGCGACCCGCGCGCGACTTGTCGTATTGCCAAGGTTTAATTTTACTGGATTTTCATTCGCTCACTGCATTTACGTTGCATCATTTTAAAAAAAAAAAAAAAAATATTCAAATGGAAATATAAGGAATTCGAGACGTAGAGACGATGATAGGACTGTGGTTTGTTTGGATACGGTCACGGAACTCGAAACCATCACGGGAAAATGACATGAACGGTCCTTGACTTTCGTTCGACCCGCGATGTGGTTCACGGGTTTTTAATCTGTTCGATGCGATTTCTGAATTATTGATAAATGTTGAGTGTAAACCTTCTGTGTGCCTAATTGACAAATCGGATGTTATTTGATGACGTGAATTATTATATATTGAGTTGGGTTTTTAAAAAAGAATGAGGCGACGTGTGGATCTTTTTATCCATTTACCTTTGGGAAAACGGGAAAAAGAAAAATTATGTCATTAACATGTTCATTGTAATTTGATGATGTGGGATTATTATATCATGAATTGAGATAAATATCTTACTTGAATAGTCCATGGATAATTTTGTTTTGCGTTCAACCATCCAAACTTGACGGAGTGGAAGCCATAATGGCACATTCTATTTAACTTGAATTAATGAAAGGACGATATCGAACGTTTTTATATAGTTTAGGAATTAGATTGAATATCTACCAATACTCCAAAGACTACATTGAACAAACTAAAGTATGCTTATGCTCTCCTCGAACATGAAATGACTAAAAGCAAGGTGGCAAAATTATTGAATCAGCCCCACTCCTATGCCATTCATTCCTAAATGATTCAATTTTGCTAATTTTGCCCTAAATTTTCATCCTAAATTTTCGTGTGAAATTATAATATAATCATTGCGGTTAATTTAGTACTAAACTTATGAGATCACGAAACGCTGGATCATTACAGAAGAAAATCAAGACATTGGACTTCGATGTCTTTCCTGACCTCGTCGTTTTATTTTCATTAATATCGATGAATTTCCTTTTCTTTCCCTTGGAACTCCAAAACGGGGGAGGGCTTAAAGAGTGAGTAACGGACCTTGGCCCATTTTGTGCAAGTGGCCTTTCCGTGATAGTACTCCATTTTTCAACTATTTCTCATTTTTTCCCCTCAAGTCAAGGCCAAAAAGAAAAAAAAGAAAAAAAAAAATATATATATATATATTTGAACAGGTTCAAGACCTATCTCGCCTACCGCTGGAATGTTTGGACTATAGCTGCAATGAAGTACCAACAGCCCATTGAGCCATCCCCACAGTCTCATTAGATAGAAGTGCAAAATCTCAAATAAACGATACACCTAAGTTTAGATTTGTCTTTCGCAGTTTAATCAAGGTTTCTTACGATACATCACAGATTGGGGAATCAAACTTGTGACCTTCGGCTTGCGAACCGAGGCTTGGGCCACTCGACCGACAACTTAGTTCTTGCTCTCGATGCCACATTGCACATTACAAAGCGTTGGTCATATAGTGTTCTTTTGATATGTCTAGACAACAACTAATGGAGAGTTCTAATTTGAGAGGGGCGGGTTAAGGACACCCGAGGTCGAGATGCAGCAAATTCACATGCACCATTTTAGAACGGTAGAGAAGGACGGTGCTAACATAGTTTTATGCACTAGTATGCTTCAGGCATTCATATAGATCTAGAACCACTGGAGAAAACTTAGATACATAAGCCCAAAAACTCTGGTCAAACTTGCTGGCAAATGAAATGTGGATGCGATTGCAGGGCTTAGAGGCTTATTGATAGGAACTAAGCCCCATTTATCGATCTCTTTCGCCACTCTTACTAAACTCGGGCTGGCTAGCAACGTCTACTGAGGAATTAGCCCATTATAAATCTTGCAATTATAAAATTCCATGTGCGAAAATTCACATAAATTTGGATTGAGAATTGGATCCGTTTATTTTACCAAAATTGAATAATTTAAAAAATACTTTTCTAAAAATAATTGATTGTGTTGCTTGAAATACTTAGTTGATAAAAATTTTTTCTTTATTCATTACGTTTATATATTTTTGCAGACATTGAATATATTATTTTTCGTTCATTCCATAAATTATTTTTCAAATCATTAATGTTCCACAAAATAAACGCACTAAATAATCTTGAACTTCAAAATACACACACTCCATAGATCCTTCAAATAAACCCTAATGCTACTTAATTTTTTTTTTCTTTGTCGACAAGAAAGGCCACTGAAAAATGTTTTGAAATCAAGAAGTGTCTAGCAAGCTTCATAAAAGAAAATACAGAAAAGATTTTACATTCTTGAATAACAAATCCCCCACCTCTGATTTTTTTATTACTAACCATCCCTTCACCTCTCAGACATTCTTGAAAGTAATAGGAAGATCTCTCTTGTGGGGTCGATCCCAATCTCAACATTCCCGACCCATCCTTGGCTAGGGCTGACGATAATCATGACGACGATGTCGATAATGATGATGCTGTCGTGGGAACGTTGCGAAAACATATGCGATGTTTACACAGGCACACCTGTATCTCTCGAGACGTGCCATTCACGGCTGTCTTTTGATTCTATCCTTGAGTGGTCTCTCCACTATCTCTCTCTCTCTCTGGCTATGCATATACCGAGGGGCTATCATAATCGAAGCTTTTGTACTTTGGACCTATGTTTTTTCCATGACTAGATCCTCTTGATTGAGATTTTCGTAGGCGTTCTAGATTTCTAGTTTGACCCGTTTTGCATCTTTCATTGCCTTCCTACTCCCCAGTCATCATGTCCTGTCTTTAATTTGCGTACCTACAAATTAATCACCCAAAAACGAAAAAGTATGAAGTGTTTTCGCGATTTGAAATCTTTCCATACCCAAAAGGACAATCATTGGCCATCATATTCGTGCTTGATCCCATCGATTTTAGAAGATGCGATGGCTCCTCCTCGTCCTGACTTCTCAAGTGTGCTTCGAGAACACTATCATTGATGATGATTCGTTTGGACCCGTCAATTTTCGTGAGGAAGGATGTCTAATTATGTGCGTATCGGAAGCTTATATCAACGATGAGAGCTCTTTTCTTATGACCAATGGACATGGGCGCATAAATTCGATTATCTCGAAACTCTATATGAATTGTTTGACTTGTTTACAAGTGCGTTTGATTCAATTTTTTCAGAGAATTTTGGATGAGTCCTTGTCCCAAAGTTGAGGTGTCTAGTAAAATACTAAAGGCCTTTGCGTCGAAATTTAGTTTTGCAAATGCGAAAAACCCAATGAAATTTGAAAACAACATTTGCTAACGGTATTTTGAATATAATTTAAATTTCCTTCCAATCTTGCAATCACTAATAATTTTGTAATTATGTATTGCTCTGGTTAGTATTCATCATCTTTCTTCTTCTCACAAGTACTATTCGTCACTTTAGATATGTGGCTAGTCGCAAAGAAGCTCAAGAGATGCCTATATTAGGTCACCTTAGGTTGTGCAACACCGGCTTTGCCTCGCTTGGGGTCATGCGACCAAGACAGCCCTCACCTAAGGTTCTGCTGATGCTCGAAGGACTAAATCCGCGTCGCCTAAGGTCACGTAACCTCGACATCGACTTGACTTAGTTGAGCAACCTTGGTGGCACTCGTTTAGTGCCTGCAATCTCTGCAGCCCTCACCTGGGGTCACGTCAATGCTCGGAAGGACTAGATTTGGGTCACTTGAGTTCGCATGACCTCGGTTATCAGCTGTCACCGGAGCCTCCAGTTTCGCCCGCGCTGCTGGAAGTCTTCTATTGCCATTTTTGGTTCTTTTCTTTTAACTAAAGTCATTTACAAATCTTATGTAGATAGTGTTTTGCAAACCTATTTGCATCTCGTAAAAATTCTTCCATCCAAAGCCCGTTGCCATCACCACTGCCGTTGCCGCGGTGGTCACCATCTACTGACACCGGCATCATCCGTGAAAAAGAACGGCCTATCTCTCTCTCTCTCTCTCTCTCTCTCTCTCTCTCTCTCTCTCCTTCTTCATCTCCGCTGCCATCACCATTGCCATTGCTGTTGTGGTCACCACCTACTGACGCCAATATATAATCTTCAAACAGCATCGGTCCATCCCTCTTTCTCTACCCACCCACCCATCCCATCTATCCATCCATCCATCCATAACTTTGAGGTTGTTTGCCTTAGAATTAGAGGTAAAACCATCGTCATTGGCATTTTAGGTTGACATGTGCGCTTGAAGGGGGCATGGCGAACGGAAGAAGTATCTCTCTCTCTCACTCTCTTTATGTTCATTTTTTCATGTCTAGTTCCTTGGTTCAATTCTTTCGCAATACAAACCATATAGTATCTAAAATTCTTTTGCTTTTTCAGGGTTAAAAGATATTAAGATGCCACAACAAGGATTCGAATGATTAAGTTGAACCCATACATGGTCTTACGACTTTGCGGAGACCTGTGTTTTTGGTAAACAATCGCCCGGGCCTGGTCACTGCGACCCCCTTTGTGAGGAGGCACCCCTTCTCCCGAAGTTAGATGACTTGATCATAAAAATCAAGTTAGATGACTCAATTATCCAGAATCGAGCACCCAATTTTATAAATTGCACAAGTTAGAGGCCTAAACAACAAGAGAATATTACAGAGCCCCTTAAGTTAGGGCAGCCATTTGAATTGATATAGACATTGGACCAAATCTCATGTATCACTTACATTTGTAATTTTTGGTGTGTGTGTGTGTGTGTGTGTGAGAGAGAGAGAGAGAGAGAGAGAGAGAGAGAGGCACAACGAAAGGGTCTCTTTGGGAGCATGATTTGGCTGACCTTTGTCCGAACAATCTATGCATGGGATTCATTAGGTTTTTCCATTTTCTTGGTTTTTTAAGCACAGGATTTGACTAACATCAGACACCTTTTGCCGACCAAATGGAAAGGATACCCCGGAGATGCATCATCCCAATTACATCGCGTGATTTAACGAGCTGGAGATGGAGACATGCATAATTTCGAAAAGCAGATTAATCATAAGTGTTTTGTTCTGTTGCCCATTAAGTGTAGGCTCATGCAGAAGCTGAAAAAAGCTTCACTTGATTTCTGAGGGGAAAAGAAAAAAGCGGGCGATAAAGAATCCGGAAAGGGAGAAAAAGTAAGATCATTTCCTCGTAGCGATTTATGACCCGTTAAGTACGATTCATTTTCTCATGACTTTTGATACGAATGGAGTTTCGACCCCTTAGTATGATCCGAAAATCTCATTCGGAGTCTAGCACTAGGGGCCATGTCATGCATTGCAATGCTTTTGACCCATCTCAACTCTTATACTCGTTGTTGCTTTCGCTTGACACATGAGATTCAAGAATAGAATCTCCCCTGACAAAACGACATATTAAGAGATGAAATCTTGCCTCAGCAGAAAAAAAGAATGATTAATTAGTTAGGGCGAATAGTGATGTGAATGATTTTTTTTTAATAACTTTATGAACTATTTGTTTTTTTTCCCCACCATTGGTCATCTTCCTAGAAGACTAGCTGAGGCCTAGAGAACATTGCCAGCCACTAGCTGAGGCCTGGAAATGCCAGCTAGCCATTAGGCAAGGGCTTGCAGGGTTGCACGCTCTGTTTCGTGCCGCTTCTTGGGTGATCTTGGGTAGCCCGATCTGCATGAGTGACTCAATTGGGAAGCATGACTTTGAGCAGCGAAAGCAATTGGTACTGCCAAATGGCTTTGATCTTGCGGTGCAAGCATTACAACCTCTAGTGTCATCACCTGAACCACCAACCCCATCGACCACCAATATCGAGTGGAGCACTAGTGGTGACCCTATATCCATCGATGGCATCCATATCTTCACCCTCTACTTATCCCAATCCAAGAGGCTCGTCCTCTCAAAGCCCTCTGAGAGCCTTGAGATCTCGCAAAAGCCATTCCAGTTTGAGTTTGTCATCTTCTCTTTGATTGAGGAGCTAAGGTCGGTGGCAATAGCCAAGGCTTTGTTGTCCTTGCTTGGTGCGCGACAGGAGTCACTGGGCCACTGTCCATTCTAGGAAGAATAACAATGAAAAAAAGAAAAGAAAAGAAAAGAAAGAAAAGAATAAACAAAATATTCGAAAGGTGAAAAATTGCAAAAATTGTACAAGTGCTGCTTGTGTCACATAAGAGGACTGATGTTTATGTAAGCAATTTTTAGCAAATTTATTGGAAGGATTATATTGACAAATTATCAAGAGTTTTAGAACTAAATTAACCAAATTTAAAAATTTAAAATTGAGTTGATCACCATATAATACGTTTAAGATTTTTTAGATAATTACCTTAAAATTAGCATCATCTACCTGTGCAAGGCATGGGATTAACACTTTTTTTTTGGTTTACTTGTCAGATATGATATTAGATACCTTCTTGGGTTTTTTTCTTCATTAATAGCTATTTCGATATGTCAATTTTTGATAATTCAAATGTTTCCTTCGATAATTTATCTTGGTTACCTAGTAAGTACCATTGGAGCACTTTATTAATAAAATATTTTATAAAGGTTTGCGTGTACGGATAATTGTCTCTCCAAACCGACCAATAAAGAGAACTCAACTGAGAAAATCTCAAAGGAACTTCAAAAACCTTGCAAAGCAAAAAGGGGAGAAAAAAGTTGAAGTAAATCCGCCATCAACGGAATATACATATAAATTATAAAGTAGGACCCCATTGGATGATAAATAATGCGGTGATACCCAACAAATCAATATAATGACTGACACGTGTCAGGATTAAACTAAATCTCACCAAAAAAATTATTTGTGGTGGGCTGATAGGAGAACATTCCATCATATGCATTGGACAAAAGATAGTTTAAGGAAGGATCCAAAATGGGATTTAGGAGAGATTTCACACACACAAAATAACACATCTTGTCCCAAATTCCCAATGTCAAGATTCTCATGCTGGGTTTGTCCCCTGGTGGCCTTATCTTTTTGCCTTTCTCTTTTTATGGCTCTCAAGATCAAATCATTTTGGAGAAATAATTGATTGTTTGGTGGTGTGTGTGGTGGAGCACTTTGCCCTCTCCCACGCCCACAAGACCCAACTCCTTTTGCCTATTTCCACTCAAGCAAGAGATAGAAATAATGAAGAGCTTGGCTAGATCAACTCCTTTTGAGCTTTTGCGGATGGATCGCAAGTGATTTGACCTTGTTCAACTTTTCATGGTGATGTTCTCAATTTCACTTCTTTTTTATTTAAAAAGGAAATTGATCGAATATTACCGTCAATCAATTCTTACACGGTCCGATAAAAAGATAGTCCGTCAATGGTGAATTGGGAGATTTATAGAGAATCATTTTCATTTTCCTGCGTCCCAACTCGAAAAAGCTCCACTACGTAAAAGGTCAAATCCTAGACTTCTTGCTTAGTTAGATCCAAAACTGAAGATGTTATGCATGCAAAACCTCGTCCGTTTTATCAAACTTACCCAATCCTTAATTATTATCATTTTACCTAGGGTCCAATTATAATTAGCTTGCTTTGTTGAGTTCATTGACTTGGGTACCGAATCATTTTGGACTAAGTAGTGGGTCGACAACAAAATCCAAGTTGGTCTACTCAAAATCATTTGATGGAAAAAAAAGGTGCAAAACACATGGGATCTGAATTCAACCGCACTTCCACTCCTACAATTTAATTTTTGCAAAAATGCCCATCTACCTTCATGTATTTTTTCTTCAGTCACGTGAATCAAAATGTTGACTTTATTCGTAGAAGTCGTTTTTTTTATTGGAAAGCATTGGCAAGTATTTTAAGTTCAAGTAGTGTCCCTAGAAAATGGTCAAAGGTCATTTTTGGAAAAATCACCAAAAAAATCATAAATTTATTGCACTTGTTATTATTCAAGCATACATTCTTTGACAATTAGTTGATTCAATTATAAATTTTTCAATTGTACCAATTTAGTCAAGAGTCTTTTAACAATTTGCCGATCTAGTCCTTCCGGCTAATTCTGGTCGAAATTGTCAACCTAATAGTTTAGTCAGCATTGGATGTCTTATGTGACATGATTAGCACTAACGTGGACAATTTTTATAATTTTTAAACTTTTTTTTTATGTTTTTTTTTCTTTTCATTTATTCTTTTCTCCAACCTTGAGCCAATGACCATGGCTTGGTCTGGGTGAGGGTTGTGACGCCCTTGTTGGCCAACAGGCGAGGGTTATAGCCTTTGCTTGGGATATGGGCAATGGCCCAACACCCTTGTCGTAGTGGGGAAGGGCCATGGTGCCCTCGCCCAGACTAGTGGAGAATCGCTAGCCCTCGTTGACCCAAGGTTGGAAAAAAAGAATAAAAGAAAGAAAATAAAATTTAAAAATTTATTAAAATTAAAAATTTATTAAAATTAAAAATTGCAAAATTTATCCACGTTAACTCTAGATGTGTGACAGTCATGTAAATGATTTTAAGTCAAAATTAGTTGGAATGACTAAATTGGTAAAATGTTAAAAGATTTGAGACTAAATCGACAAAATATTTGGAATTAAATTGGCCCTATTGAAATGTTAGATTAAATTAGCCAAATTGAAAGGTTTATGAATGAATTGACAAAATTACAATAGGTTTATGATTTTTTTTGTTGATAATTTTCCCATCATTCTTTTATAACTAAATCATTTATAGCATAGTTAATAGCAAAAGAACCAGAACATTAGAGATTTTTTGACTTATATCATTCGCACAAACATAAGACACCTCAATAGTCCTATCTTCGTTTTCTTTTGTATAATTGCCACCTCAAAAGTCCGATGGACCGGCAAAAGATTACGACTAAACCTGATCAAATGACGAGTGGACTGATTAGGTTACATGTTCATAAAAATGTCGACTTCAATTTTTCTTTTTTTCTTTTTTTGTCGTAACGTTAAGATTACATCTTACAATATGAAACGTGAGAAAATAGCACATTTTTATTGGGAAGGATGGTAGGTTTACTAAAATTAATCTACAAAATTAGTTTATTAAGTAATATATCAAATTCAATTAAATGTGCCTCTAAACAAATGAGAGGACAATTGTCTAAAAAGTTTTAAACTTATTATGTGACGGCTAATTAGTCATAAATCATTCAATTGAGCCAATTTAGTTATAAACCTCTTGAAGATTTGTCAATTTAGTCATAAATCTTTTGAATATATGCCAATTTAGTCATAAACCTATTATTTGGATATTTGATCGAAAAGACTATATTGGTGAATCGTCAAAAAAATCATGATTAAATTGGCACAATTGAAAGGTTTATGATTGTATTTGTCTTTCCACAATAAGTTTAAGACTTTTTGGACAATTTTCTCAACAAATACGTCATTTATAGTTGGCCACTCTAGATCAAGATTTACTAGACTAATCTATCAATGTTTTTAGGAGAGAAAAAGGTATATGCGTGTGCACTACCATCCAAACTTTCTTCGGCCTTTGTTTCAATTTTCCCAATTATCATGGATATCATGGTGATCTTTTGATATAGTACCTAACTTTGATGGAGTATGCCATGCTCTAGAATATATGCATTGAGCAAGATGCACGACTGAAACTCAGTCAAGAAATCAATGTTAATTATTTTTTTTAACATAAATTATTACCCACTTTTCCAAACTATATTTACACACTTGAGACACTTGATTTTAAAGAAAAATAATGCAAACGAAGACCCCAAAAGAAGCAATATCCTCATGTGATTACAACTAGGGCTCCATCTTTTCATGCATCCTATACAAACTTCTTTATTTGGCTCAGGCGAGAGACCAGTCACCAACCCTAATCTAAATAAATCAGTACTATTATTCCTTCTCAGCTTTTGCAGCTTACAAGACCCACTTGGTTTTTTATATTAAAAAACCTCTTCTTCCACAGTCCAAACGGTCCACCCACCAAGTGAATCTTTCATTGTTTTTGACCACTTGTTAATTATTTATTTACTTTTTGGCAAAAGAAAGGAGTATAGAACAAAAGCACCTTAATTCTCAATACCTAGCTAAGAAAGTTTAAGTGGGTCCATGCATATATATTATACAATATCTCATTGTTTTATTGAAAGGAATATGACCAGAATTGCCGCCTCGGCCAACAAGAGTCATACTTGATCACCATTTGAAAATTTCACAAGAGTCACATAAATATAAATAGGAGAAATGAATTGTCATTTTCATAGTATACGATATACCATATCTTTTTCCATTCTTGTGTGAATTTTTTACAAATTTCCTATTTTTCTTTAAATTTTTCTATAGGCTTCAGTGTCATTTCCATAACACTTAGAAAATATATAAATGGGAAACACATAACCGAGATAGGGTGGGATTTGACATTAATGAATTAGATCTGCATAGATCTTGATTGCTATTGATGAGATTATTTCAAGTTGATTCTAAAAGGGTTTTTCACCAAAAGAAATAGAAATAACCAAAAAGCATAAAAAAAAAAGAAAAGAAAAGGAATGAAAATGAGAAGGAGGGTAATTCAGATTTCCCCTCCCTCCCTTCATGTATTGAGATATAATTTGAATGGTACATATCTGAAGAAGTGGGCGCTTGATACACACTGCTTAGACAACTTCTTTAAAGAAAACGAAAAACGTTGTTCTAATTTTTTTTTAAATTAAATTATATACAAGGAAAATAACTAGATTACCATCAGATTACTGAAAAAGGTATACAGAAAAAAAATTATGGTTCTATAGCAAACCCTAATCTGTTTCGCCCCTAACCAAAATAAAATAAGAAAACCCTACTCTTGGCTTGGACTTCGTAGGCATATAATGAGAACACATGATGGCGTAGAGCCACAGAGAGCCACAGCCAAAAAACAAATCGAGTGGGAGAGCATTAGGCGAACAAAAAGCTGTGGACATGCAGAGAAAAGCTCCAAGCTCGAAGACGGAACGAAACAATGGCTGGCTTTTGCTCCTTTCCTGTTACTGGGAATTAGGGTTAAAGTCATTCTCCCTTTCATAGGGTGAGTGGAGATTTTTATGGGCTCAACACGCACATGACCTGCACAGTTTTTCTTGCGCGAGAAAGAACAGCATCAGGGATGAGTAGGGATAATCACTAATCACCAAACGGACTCTCCTTTTCCCAAAGTTGAAATAAACAAACGGCACAAAACGAAAATGGCTGTCTTCTTCTTGGTAAAAAGGGTGAGAGAAAGGCTTATCGAAATACTTGTTAAGAATATTTTATTGGAAAGTTAAATTTTTTTTTCAATCTCTGGTCACACTCTTTGGAAGAAAAGTTAGTGCGCGAACTACTGGAAATATTTCCTTTTTGATCGGTGACAGAATTTCAAAAGATAGAAAGCTGAAAAAAAGATTCTAAAATCTTTGAAAACCTGGGGGAGTTTGGCTCGTGTTTATCCATTCATTGGGGATTATAACCAGCTAGAGCATGCGTGATTTTTCCAAGGAAAGTTAATTTTGCGCAGCTCATGCTAGATAATCCGGTTTAGGTGCGAAGACAATGCTAATTGGCCTACTTATAGATGCGCTCGAGCATTGGGACTAACTAGGTTTTCAAGTGAATCCATTAGGCTTTGAAGCAAGCAAGTGACATGCATCGAACATACTTCAACTTGTCTTTTTTGGTCGAAAAGTTACTTGAACTTGTTAGTCGGTGAATTTTCCAGTGTATCTTGCATCTAGAGTTAGAGTGAAGTACTTTTAAAATTTGAATATTAGTAAAATTTTTTATAGTGGATTGGGGTGCTGACCAAATGTTCAATTGTTTACGTTGTAGGTTTACCTGTTCATTTAGATATATAAAAAGAAAGAAAGAAAGAAAGAAAGAAAGAAAGAATGAAAAAAACTGATGTTATTAGAGTTTAACCACAAGCTTTCCTTTTGTTATAGAAGATTACTATAACACAACCTTATACTTGGACATTTGGCCAGAATATATCCCCATTATATTGAATTTTATGATTCAATTTCGAGGATCTAATTCGACCCTTGTCTAATTGAAAGAAAAGTCATACTTTCAGTTCTTGCATTTTTTTGAAATATTTTTCTATTATTCTAGTCACCGTGTTGTTCTCAAACTAAGATTTAAACCCTCTCTTAAAAAAATTCAGCTTACAAAGAAAAATTAACGAAACTACACTTTCCATCTCAATGCTTCTATCAAAAGTGTTCGATTTAATTTCCTTAACTATGTTTCTTTCAAGTACTAGTCTCTCTATACTCAAATACCATGTGAATTTTTCACGTCAAACTAAAAAGAACCTCGATGCGGCATCGGTAAAATCAACACATCATATACGTACTCATAACTAGGCGTCATTAAAATCGACGTTTATAATAAAAGATCGACAGACTCATAAGACCCAGCGTCGGTAAATTTTGGGGGTGTGGGGGGTAAAAGGGGAAATTCGGGGAGAAATATGACGCGAGCAAGACAACAACCCGCACCACACGCTCCTCGATCCTCTCTCTCTCTCCTCTCACCCGCCCGTCATTTTAAATTAGCCCCTCCACCCCCACCCCCTTCAGTGGCAGGCGACCGTAATTACGCCCCAACTCCGTGCCCGCTTTCCTCGAACCCAGCACCCTCTCTCTCACTTTCTCTCTCCTCCACCCCCCCTTTCCCCGGCGTTTTTATTATGACGCACTTTAGCGGGGAAGTGGAGGAGAATTATCGGGGAGCACGCACGGGGGAGCCAGAGCCTGCACGGAGATCGGGGAGCGAAAGCGAAGCCGAGGAGCGAGCGAGCGAGAGGCGCACCCTCTGTCTGCAAGTGAAAGTGAAACACTCCCCTCACTGAGTCACTGGTTCACCGGTTCACCCCCTTCTTTCTCCCTCTCTCCCTCTCTTCCTCTGTGGGAATTTGCAGTGGCTTTAGAGCTCATAGCTTTGCTGAGAAACTCTCTGTGGGCGGCGAGAATGGAGCAGATTATGGCCATGTACAAGCTCGAAGCCTTCGGCATCATTTGAGCTTTCTGGGTTCTCTCTCTCTCTCTCTCTCTCTCTTTACCGATCTCCTTCCCTTCCCGAGCTCTCTCTCTCTCTCTCAAAACTTATCGCCGGAGATGGCCTGCCGGAGCATGATGTCGGGGAACTTGGAGCCGGAGAGGAAGAGGAACGGTGGGCTGAGGACTAAGCAGGCGGGACGAGGATCGTGCCGCGGCAGTTAGGCCCGGCGCCCCGCGAGTGCCCTCTTGAAATTCCCTTCCCCCCCTCCTTGTCTGCTCGTGCATGCTTGGTCCCCGCGCGCGCCCGCGCTGCTCTGTCGTGACGCCCCCGTTCTTTTGCTGTCCGGAGCTTCGTCGGAGCTCGGAGCGATATGGGGTACTTGCTGAAAGAAGCGCTCAAGACGATCTGCGGCGTGAATCAGTGGTCGTACGCCGTGTTCTGGAAGTTCGGCTGCCAAAATCCGAAGTAAGCCTGTCCTCTTCGCTTTCGTCCTTTCCCTTCTGGTTTCACCGACCGTTTGGTTGCAGAGGATTCTTTGCGGTCTCGTAATTACCGGGAAAATTCGAACTTTTTTCTTGGTTCTTCATTATCTCCCCCATATGCATGGGTCGAACTCTTGCTGCGAGTTCTGTTTCGGCTGTTTTTCCAGGAGAACTGGACGAAAGAGAGAGTTTCAAGTTTTTTTCCTCAGTTGGGAAATATAACAAAAAAAAACAAAAACAGTACTTTGCCAATTTTCTGGAACGAAAACATTTAACAAATCGATATGTTTGCATATTCTGATGAATTTTCCTGTTTTCGTTCGGAAGAAAATTTAGATGACTGAAGAGATTTCTATAATCGAAAGTGATTTTCGTTGTCGGTGTTGAGCCCCTTGAGCGTTGAAGGTGGAGTCAAACTGTCAAAGTAGCCGCGTCAGGCCTGTCTTGTTTTCTAGTTTGTGTCGCTGCAGTTTTCCTTTTTCTCTCTTTTTGGGTCGATGGGTAGTGTAGGAAATTTCAGACCTTTCGTTGCTTGTCGTCGTGGGTATGCTGGAAAAGTCAAAGAAATCGACGCAGCAGTCCAATAAACCGAATCCTAAAAAAAAAATTTCTTACTTTTAAAAGAGGATCTGTTATGCATGTGCAGCTTAAAGTCTTCTTAGTCTATGGTTCGTTTAATTTACTTTATCTTTGATAATATTTCGCATTAACTTTGTTGTGGGACATGGTAATATTGTCGTTCCTTTTCCTTTGGAATTTTCTGGTTTGGATGAAGATCCAATCAAATAGGTGAAAAATTAAGTTTTTCGTGCTTTCACTGCGCACAGTAAGTGCTCTGACCTGTTATAATCTGCACTTGCCGTAGACAATTATTATGTACTGACCATTTGGTTCCTTCTGTAAAAATAATTGCTAAAATAAAAAAAAGTTGTTTCGTCCAAGTAGATGCGGCTGGTTGCAAATTTCCTTAGAAGCTTGTTTGTAGCAGTGAAAGGTCTATGACATACCGTGACACGAAATTAATTCTCAAACTGTGTGAATTTGTCATATGACGAGGTAAATGATTCCTTAGTTGTATAGACCATGTGATTATGATAACCAAGCTCAGGAATTAATTATTAGGAAGGATTCACCAGCCAGGTTTGAATTTGGTTATAGAATATTTGACAAAATTGTCAATAATGAATCATTGGATTTGCCCACCAGGCACCCATTTGACTTTTGGCTGTTCAGACTTCAGAGCAAAGAACTTATTCTAAAAGCTGATTCAAGATTCATTAGGAAAAAAACTTGTTCCAAGCATTGTGGATGTCGTGAACTTGTAGTTCTGGAATGGGAGATGGAACTTATATCAAGTTTCTGAGATGAGCCTCAGGCACCTTTTTTCCTTGAGCATTTTTTGTCTGCGTTAACTCTAGCCCGAACACTGAATTTCATTGTCAAACATTTTTAAAAATTCTTAACACGAGCTTGAGACGTGTCATCAATCCCTTTTTTGAATTTGAGAAATGTACATATCCATTGCAGGCTGTTAATATGGGAAGAATGTTACTATGAGCCTCTACGATGTTGCGTTCCTCCTTCAACTGCTGTATCTGTGATTGGCAAAGTGCCTATGGGGGAGTTTGATGGATGCTTGGTCACTCCTGAAAATCAGTTTGCTATGCCTGAAAATCATGCAGCGGATAAAATTCAGTCACTGATTGACAAGATGATGATACAAAATCAGATCAATATTGTAGGTGAAGGGTATGCATCGGTTTCTTCTTCTACTTTTTCCTTTACTTTTGCTTGCTTTCCTCATTTTTGTCATTTCAGTTTGTACAATGTTGGTTATTATATTTTCAGAATAATAGGACGAGCTGCGTTCACAGGAAATCATCTGTGGATACTTTCAAGTAGTTATAATGGGGATGCCTATCCACCCGAGGTATGACAAAGATGGACTCTGAGAAATTTTGTTTGAACATGGCAAAGCATATATTGAATTGGGTCTTGGAAAATATGGTTTGTGTTCTCAAGTTTTTATCAAAATCTGCTGCTAATAACAGTCATGGAGAATAGGGAAGTCTAATCATGTATGTTTTCATATTATTTTGGAGTGAATACACACTTTTGGTGATAGTTTTTCCTTCAATGGAGTTGAGTGAGGATATCAGTAATTAAGTTATGGGGCCATACTACAGTTCAGCGCGTCTTTTTTCTTTTCAATTTCTAGCACTTTGAGAGGGATGTTTGTATTGGACAGTTAATATTGTTAGGGATATTTCCGTTCAGATTCTTTTTCTTCTATTCCTTAGATATTGTAATATTTCAATGGGTATTGTTGCATTTCGATTGCATATGGCTTCCTACATTTAGAATATTAATTAACATGGGAAGAATGCATCTATATATTCTTTTTTGAGGGGAGTTCTGGATTGGGGAGTTGTTGGGTGGTTGTTCTGTTTTTAGAATTGGAACATAAGTTTTCGAAACCAAAAAATGACAGAACCTAATCTAACTCATTTTTTGTCGATGCATGTTCATTGTTCAAGGTACAAAATGAGACGCTTCACCAATTTTCAGCTGGAATGCAGGTAACCCAGTCTTTTATATATTCTCGGATGTTCTTCTCTTTCACGCTTGTATATGAATTTTTGTTTATTTATTATTGTTTATATATGGTCCACAGACAATTGCGGTCATTCCAATAACTCCGCATGGAGTTATACAAGTCGGTTCTTCTTTACATGTAAGTCTTCCTTCTGAAGTTGAATTCATCCCTTGTTTTTTCCTTTCCATTCACTTGGATCTCTTCCCTTCCATTGATTTTGTCTGGATCCTCGTTTTCTTTGGAAAACTTATAATACCCAGAGATGTCGGAGAACAGCCTCCCACTTCTATTGTTTAGCCGCTTTGCTTTCATCAACTTCAGTTTGAGCATTATTTGATCTTTTTGTTATTTGTTTTTGATCTTTTTGTTATTTGTTATTGGCTCTGTGATTGTCTTAGAACTTCTTGCAGCATATCTTAAGCAGGATTCTAGAATTCTCATATTGAGTTTTGTGGGCTGTAACAGTTATAGTAGGTGTCACTGGGTTTCCAGAAGGCAGTTAATAAGTTAGTAAACAAATTAAATGTCACTCTCAAGTTCCCTTTTAGAGCTGAACTAATTATGGAGTACTCATATATTCAAACATGGCTTCTGAGTGCAAATTTGTTGGTTGTGGTACAATTGGTTCTTTCTTCTCTATTAGCATGGGAGAATTTGTTCTTAGTCTTTTGTTAAAAAATGCTACTTATCATGAAGTCTTATACATGGGCAATTGAAAGATCTTTGACCATTTACCAACCCAACCTCTGGCCTGGACATGAAAGCGACAGTCTGGGAAGAAAATAGTGGTTGGTGGGTGGCGTAATTTTGTATTTATTAATGTGGGCCAATGATTCCTGTAGAGTCATATACAAAATGGCTCAATTACTTCTCCAAGATGCAAGTTGTGCGTGGTAATGGTAGATTTGAATATGCATTTCTAATCTATTGGTTGGTGTCCCTTCAGATTATGGAGAATGTGAGATTTGTGGATGAAGTGAGGAGTTTGATCCTGCAACTGGGGTTTGTCCCAGGTTCCGTGTGTTCCGACACTTATGCAGCCAAATTAGCTGTTTCTCTTGGAATGCCTGCTGCAAATCTGTCTAGAAATGGTAAGGTCCTGAGTACAAATGCTAATTTGTCAGGGCTTGCTAATCATCAATCTTTTTCTCAAATAACGCGAGTTCAAGATAATCCTTTGACCACTGCTGTAGGATTTCAGACTTCTAACCAGCCATTGAGTTTGCTGGAGTCCCATGGCCAACTTGGAGCTGGAGATTTTGGATCCCAATCAGTTTGCAGTGCACTTGAGGTACAGCCGCACCAGCAGGCTTCTTCATCTAACATAAGGACAGGATCTTATCATCAAAGTGGTTTTGGTCAATTAGGTGTTAACCGCAACCACTTGACATCAGAGATGAATTTGTATTCGGATGTCTGTGCTCGAAACCTTATCATTGAAAAGAGTCATGCATTAGATGGCCGTGTCACTTCTCAGTTGAGAACAAACGGGGCAGGGCACATTGATATGCATAAAGTTTCAGACATAACTGCATTGCATGGGGTCAATAATGGAATGAGTTGTCAACAAAAGGAAATTTCGAGACTGGTTTTCACAAAGACGGATGAGGCCAAAGTCCGCGGCAATGATTCATCAAGCTTGGAGGGTATCCCTTTAATGAGGGTAGATGACAGTACAACCACTAAAATGAGCCATTTGCTTTCAGGAGGCTTAAATCAGACAAATCATCCCATGGACATGAAAGCTACTGGAATTGATTTTCCTTCTGGGCAACTGAAGATGGAAAGTGCTCTGGCAGGAGCCTTCAATGGTTCAAATGAGCATGTGTCAGTGAAGGAGCTCATTCCCCAGTCTCTTCATGCTTATGAGAAGTGTAATAGCACAAGTTTTCGATTTGTGGAAGAAACTTCAAATAATTCATCAGGAGATGATTTATTTGATGTATTGGGTGTGGAATTCAAAAATAAAATACTAAACAGCAATTTCAGTAAAGTAAACGGTGGTGGGCTTGATGGTAGCCCTGGGAAGATGGGCAAGGAAACGTTGATGTCAGTGTTGAAGGACTCTGGTTCGGCTTTATACTCAACTAGTGAGAGCTTTTCAGAAAGTGGTGTTTTCCTGGGGGCTGGTGCTGGAGATGGTGATCTTTTAGATGCTGTAGTTACCAGAGCTCCGAAGCAATGTGCAGATGATGCTGTATCCTGTAAGACGACATTGACAAATATCAGTAGCTCCAGTGTCCCTAGTAGTTCTTCCAGCTATGGCTGCTTTAGTGCGCTGGACAAGGTGCCACGGGAGTCTTTTGGATTCCCAAAGCCTCTGGAAAAAATTGGGACAACAGCCCCTTGTTCTTTCATATCTGGCTGTAGCAAGGAGGGAACACGCAGTCATTCCTTCCATGGATCCCAGATTAGTTCCTGGGTTGAGCAGAGTCATGCAATGAAGCGTGACAGTAGTGTCTCCACTGGTTATTCCAAGAAGCCTGACGAACTGATAAAATCAAATCGTAAAAGGTTAAAACCTGGAGAGAATCCTAGACCCAGGCCAAAGGACCGCCAGATGATCCAAGATCGTGTAAAGGAGCTGCGGGAAATTGTACCCAATGGGGCAAAAGTAATGCTCTCTTTACTTATTTTCCCACTATTTACTATCTGCTGTTTAATCTTTATGATGTTCACATTACGATGCCTATATAACTTAAAATGCTATGGGCCTCAACAGTGTAGTATAGATGCTCTGCTGGAACGCACCATCAAGCACATGCTTTTCCTTCAAGGTGTCACGAAGCATGCTGACAAGCTAGAACAAACTGCTGAATCCAAAGTATATATCTCTCTCTCTCTCCAGAGATATCGCACATACTAGTGTGCATGAATATATCACCCTAGGTAGCTCATGAGTTTCTTGTCTTAAGATGCAGATTATTGACAGAGAAGGTGGATTGCTTTTGAAAGACAATTTTGACGGCGGAGCAACATGGGCATTTGAAGTAGGTTCACAATCAATGGTCTGCCCAATCATAGTCGAGGATCTTAACCCACCTGGTCAGATGCTTGTAGAGGTATTGACTATGATATCCTATTTACTTCATTCTCTCTGAAGTTTTCCAGATATGCCTTATTTACATTGAGGGTTGCAACAGATGCTTTGTCAAGAACGGGGTTACTTTCTAGAGATAGCTGACATTATCCGAGGATTAGGATTGACCATTCTTAGGGGGAAGGTGGAAGCCCGGAATGACAAGATTTGGGCACAATTTTCCGTGGAGGTGATCATCTAATTTAACACTTTGCCCCGCTATCATTTTCCATTCTTTGGCATATTGCAGAGTATCTACTTACAAAGGTGGAGTTGGTGTGTTTCAAGTTTAAGTGAATGCTCCCTTTTTCAATCATCAGTCTGAATTCATTCCTACTTCCTATGAGAGGATCTCCTCCTTTGTTCGTTAAGCGCTGTCATTTTTCACTTTTGCAACTTTTTGCAGGCAAATCGAGATGTGACGAGGATGGAAATATTTATGTCACTCGTTCCTCTTTTGGAGAAAACTACCAAGGGCAGTCCAGTGCAGGACACTGCCATGGAGAGAATTCAGATGGTCCAGCCCTGTATTGCTGCTGCAATACCCAAGATTGTGCAGTGACCACCTGCTTTATATTATCCTTGGTCTGGCTAAGTGTTGAGAGCGAGCTTGGTTCTTGCTTGCAATGACTAACATGGACTCCAGCCCAATTCTGTCTAGCTGTTTTTACGTGGCTTAACTTTCCAGTATCTCCCGCAAAAAGATGATCCATGTCCTCACAGCACCACCGCTCAATGGTCGACCCATGCGAATGTTGTGGTAGGGCTTTTCTAGGATGATTGATCTGCTCCTCTCGCACAATGGTTCGATATGGGATAGGCGGGGAAAATCTGCAATTCATTTGTTGATTTTTGTTGCAGTTGTTCCTGAGGGAACTTAACATTGCTGGGCTGGACATATTGATTGTCTGTAAAATGCTTTGCCTGTTATCTTCGTGGAACTCCTTGTAATCTCTCACGTGGACTCTTGTAATTTGTATTCTTTTCACTAATCTTGCTTGTCCGAGGATTTGAACATTCTCAAATGGCCGCTCTCTCTCTCTCTCTCTCGGGAAAGAATATGAGAAAGCAAAATCTCTACGTCATGTTAAACAACTTGTTATTTTCCTTGAGATCCTATGTTGCTTCCTCAAGGATCTACATTTTACTTGAGAAGCAAAAGGTTTTGAGGCAATGGGGGATAAAAAGAACTCTTTGCGAATTCTGCAAACAATCTTTTTGAATGGACACTAGAAATGCTAATACAAAACGGGCTCCTCGAAGTTCTTTCACATTGTTAAATGGGTCGTACAGGAGTCCCATGTGCCTAGCAGAAAAGGCGAAAGGATGATCTCGTGGCCACCGTCGAACTTGGAGGTATATGCTCTGAATCTGGGTATAAAAAATGATAAGTTATACTCCAAGTGGATGTCATGATCAAGCCCACATCGACATATTCTCTATTTTCTTAAGCATTGAAAGGGGGTGTGGTCGAGTCTATGATGGCCTAACCTGCTTATCACAATCGTAAGGGAAAACAAAGTATTCAAAATTGAAATTATAATGCCGGGGGCTTCAAGATTCCCCACTGAAGCCTCCGTCTTCACTTAAAGAAAATATAGATACACTAATCATTAAAAAAGCTCCTTTTAAGTGGGAAAAAAAGGGTTTCTTTAAAAATTCATGTAGGAGAGCTGGTTTTATAGAGATTTAAAGTAGAGATTTCGGAAAGTCTTATGATGTAAGGTGGGTTAAGTATATACAGTCTGCGTTTGGACTTTGAAAAGCACTTAGTGATGCTTCCTATAGTTGGAAGAACTTGATTCTAACTTAAAAGCGTTGTCACATCTATGTTGAAGTGCTAAGTGTGTAGATGGTAATTTGATGTCGTGTGGCATGATAATTGGCATCCAATAGTTTCTTGCTTGGAAGATTTCTTCTCAGGATGTTGCATAATGTTGCTTCGCCTGAGTACAATGATTCCATTATCATCTATCTCCAGCATATAGTTGGAATTGACATCTTCCCAAGTTCGATTAATAGGTGCAAGCACAAACCCTAACCAAGTTTGATATCGCAATTCTCAAGACTGAATGTTTTGGTCATTGCAGCTCAGATAATGAAGTTCTCAGTAGTTAGGTGACTGAGATGCTATTTTAGTTTCATGGCAATAAACGATCAGTACAAACTAATGTGGTTTAGCCTAAGTAACACCTAAGTTTTTGTCATATTGCGTGGTGTTGCTCGTGCTTAATTATATGCTCGAGATGATACCCAAAAGCTGGAATTTATGTTGCTTCTACTAATACGCACAAAATATGCCTTGGGGACAGATGAAGACCTATGTATCTTTTGGTTTCGATGGAGCAGTAGGGGATTTACTACTTCCTGTTTGTTTCTCTATGTTACTGGTGTGTGCTTGTACGTATAGCTTGCTGTCTTTTTTCCTCGATGAGCAGACTGAAGTAGAGAGAATGACGGAGATTTTAGGGCTCTTATTGGTGAAATACACATGAACGGCACAGCCAAGTGCTTAAACAGCGCAGCACGCCAACTCCAAAGAGCCTAGTCTTAGGAATTGCAAAACTGGGTTTATAAGGGTGCGTTTGGTAATGTTTCGTTTAAAAATTGTTTCTAAGAACATAAATAAAAAAGTGTTTCTATTCCAGGAAACAATTTTGAACAAAAAAAACGCGTTTGGTAAACTGCTTTTAGAAATATGAAAAGAATAGAAACACGTTTGGTAAGTTTGTATAATTTTTTTATTTCTTTTATTTCTTTTAATTTTTTTATATTTATATTTATATTTTCTATTTTCTTTCTTATTTTTCTTATTTATTTTTCCTTTTTCCTTTTTTTCTTTTTTCTTTTTCCTTTTTCCTTTTTCTTCTTTTTTGGTGGTAGCCGGCCGCCGGCCTTAGCCATGGCCGGCGACCGGCCGACGAGGGCCGGTGGCCTCGCCCGGCCACGGCGTGGCTCGCCGACCCCCGCCGAGGCTCGCCGGCCGGCCGGGTGAGCTCGGCCTCGCCGGATCCGGGTGAGATCGAGCTCGCCCGGCCCGGGCGCGAGGTCGGCCTCGTCGCGCCGTGCCGACGGTGACCCAGAGCCACACTGTCGTCTCCCTCCACTGCATCGGCGACCGCGCTCGACGCCTCCTCGCCGCCACCGCATCAACGACCGCCCCTCCGCCTCACGCCCGATCGACGCATCTGCAGGTCTCGAGCCTTCGTTCGCCACCGCCGCATAAGATCTCACCGCGCCGTGACCCACGACTTCGAGATCTGCTCGATCGTCGACCCCGCGCTGGCCCACGACTCGACCGGCCGTCCTCGCCGCTTCGCTCCTAGACGTCCGCCGCTCGAGACCCCACGGCCGAGCCCCACACCGCAGCCGCCGTCGCCGCCCAGCGACCCGCGACCCAGCTACGTCACCCGCTCACAGGTGGAGACGCTCGCAGCGGCTGTCGGTGCCGGAGAGGACGACGGTGGAGAAGCTAGATGGTCTCGAGACAGAGGCGGCTGTCGGCACTGGAGAGTGGGAGGCGCCGGAGAAGACGACGGTGGAGACGCTTGCAGGAGGAGAGGGTCGTAGGAGAACACCATTTTGTTTCTTTTTTGTTCCTCAAATATGTTTCAGAAATAAGAAACAAGAATTTTTTGTTTCTTATTTGCATTCCTTTTGTTTCTGGGAACAAAAGAACAAAAAAGTTCCTGGGAACAGAAACAGGTGCCAGCCAAACGCACCCTAAGCAACATCAACCCTCGAATGCAAGTGGAAGAGAGAGAAAAAAAGCCGAACTAACAACGATATGATGCTTTGGAATCAACCATTTCGTGAGCTCATGATTGCCCTTATCATCATGCTATCATCACCATTCTCGTGAACAAGTACCAAATGGGAGTAATGTAATCGAATGTGCATAAATGAATCAGAGTGACCAAACCTCATTTCAATACACAAGAACATGATTCCAAAAAGAGAAAATATTCAGTGAATGCGGGGTGCTGCGTTCACAAGCTCTCCAGTCCATCGATCCGAAAGCGGGGTCAAGGAACTCATCTTCAACCATATTTCAACATCCATTCGGGATATTTCTTTTATTTTATTTTGGACAGCTACCCGATATGAAAAGATTAAAAAGGAATTATACCTATGAATAAAATTATTCTTCGGAAAGTACTGAAGTGTTTAGCCTAAAATTAGACATGCTCGATGTTGATTTGATTTCTTAAGATATGGTCTTTCTTATGTGCTCCAATGCTTTTGAGTCGGATGCATTTGACCATTGCTCTCTGCTTTTTTCTTTTTTTTTTGGCGAAAAAAAGAAGGGTTGAGAATTGTTCGTATTTTGAAACTATAATGACAAAAGAAATGGCTAACTCAAACCCAATGCGTTTTTAGGTAAAAGGTCCTCTCCGAAATGGAGAATCCTCTCTACTTCTGGGTAGCGACTTCCCTACCTTCAGGGTAGTTTCCGATTTCTTCTACCATGAAAAACCCTAATACCACCTTCGAATCAACCCAATCTCTTCTCCCCAAACCTCACTCCCACAGAATAGCCTTATACCCAGGAGAGAAACCCTAAATCCCCCGTTCCCAACTTTAAACCAGTGAGCGACAACCCCAAAACCACAATCTCTTCGATCATTTTCTCCCCTTTGCTTTTCTAATGGAGGAATCTGACAAACCATCGCTTTGACCCAGCCAACAGCTTCTTCCCCAAATCACTGTTCCATAGCCCAAACATAGATTCAGAGCTCCCTTCAATCGGAAAAGGCATCTCTCCTCTCGTGCTGGCTCCAAACTCTTCGTCCAACTCGTGTGAAGTCTCATCAAGTTTCAGCAGAACACTGTAAGCTTTTTCCTGCTTCCCCCTGTACCCAACAATCGTAAGATGGCAGATCAATTTGAAGAAGATAGACGGGTTGCAGCCCTCTGCAAGAGCCTAGGCCAGTTATGGTTTGAAGAAGATGTGGTAGATGTTATAGGTAATATTACGGAGGAGAACATGTTAGAATGCCGAAAAACTCTTTTCGGGAAATTATTCTCCAAGCCGAATGTAAACTATGCAGCTTTCGTAAGTACTATGAAACGAGCTTGGAAAACAGAAAATGTTACTTGTGCTGTAATAGAGCCTGGCTATTTCTCTTTTTCTTTCCAGTCGGAAGCTGACAAACAAAGGGTTTTAGACTCTGGACCATGGTCTTTCTCTAGTAACCTGCTAGTATTACAACAATGTGACCCTGACACTCCCGAAATGTGTTATGACTTTAACTATTGTTCCTTTTGGGTACACCTTGCTGGCCTTCATTTTGGGAGAGTTACAAATGACACTGTTAGAGACATTGCTTCAAAGCTGGGTGAAGTAATAGAAGTGAAATTAGAAGCCAAGGGGAACATCAACTACAGGATTGGTAAGGCAAAAGTAAGGTTAAATCTGGCCAATCCTCTGAAGACGGGAGTTCTAGTGAATCTGGAAAGCAAGAGGCTATGGATTGAGTTTAAATATGAGAGACTTCCACATTACTGCTACTCATGTGGGAAAATTGGCCACTATGCCACCTTTTGTACAGAAATACCATATGAGACTTCAGGGTTGGCTGAAAACTTACCAGGAAGATTTGGGCATTGGCTAAGAGCTGAAGCGCGGGAGCTCAGTCCATATGGAAAGATCTTCTATGGAAAACAGAATATTATGTTTGAAGAAGTTGAAAGTGTGCCTGAGACCCAAATACCTGCAAAGGAGACACAGGTACAAGATCAAAACCAGAACCAAAATCTGCAAACCAGCGAACAGAACACCGATGCCTATCAACATGCTCAACAGAAAAACAGCCAAGACCCCCCATCTCGAGCACTAGTAATCATGGGAGAAAAAAGCCCCCAAAAGAGAGGAAGTTGCTGTTTGGATGAAGAATCAGTAATGGTTATTTATGAAGAACAGTTAAAGGAAGCGAAGGTGGAAATGGAAGAGAATTCAGTAAGTGACAAGGGCCTGATGAGGAACAAATCGAAGAGTATAAAGCTATCTGCCTCAAAAAAAGGGAAACGTTTCTGCCCCTATGGTGCCCAATCATCAAAAGCACCCCTCATAGAAAACACGCAGCTGGTGGACACTCCCATTCAAGTGATAGAGAAGTCCAATCAATGGGCTTTGGTGGCTAGCCCTAATAAGCCACCAAATTATCCATGAAGATATTGAGTTGGAATTGTCAGGGGTTGGGCACACCCTTGACAATTCAAGCTTTGAGAGTCTTAGTGACTTAGGAAAGGCCCAGTATTATCTTTATTATGGAAACAAAAAATCAAGAACAGAAAGTGCATCGCATAAGGAGGAGGCTGAAATTCCAGAATAGCTTCTTAGTGAATCCAGAAGGTATAGCAGGGGGCTTGGCGTTGTTTTGGGATAACCAGGTTAATCTATCTATTGATTCTTTCTTGGCAAATGGTATAAATGCTCAATGTCAAATCACAGCAACGAAACAAAGAATGCATATTACGTTTATACGTGCTCCAGATGAATTTTAGAAGAGGGTATTGTTATGGGAGGCTATCCACAGAGAAAGTTTACATTATCATCTCCCTTGGCTGTGCATAGGGGATTTCAATGAAATTATTTATCACTGGGAAAAAGTGGGGAAGAAAAGAGCCGAGAATTACCGTCTTACAACCTTCAGAGACTTTATGCACCACTGCTCGCTAATGGACTTGGAAAGCAAATGATGCGCCTTCACTTGGACAAATAACAGAGAAGGTGAAAATTTAGTCAAGAAACGCCTAGATAGAGCACTATGCAATGTAGAATGGAGGATTGCACACCCTGCAGCAGAAGTTTCAGCACTACCAGCAATAGGATCTGACCACAGTCCTATCTTATTAACACTTAATCCTCAGCAGAAACGAAGAGGAAAAAAATTTAAATATGAAGCTTTCTGGTCAGAAGATGAGGAATGTGCACAGATAGTCAAGGCAACTTAGACTGATTCTGAACAACAGAGTTTAAATGTAGTGGAGAAATTAAAGCTTGTGGCCCAAAAGCTGATGAAATGGAGCACAAATAAATTCTCTAACACACAAAAGAGAATTGAAAGGCTGAAAAGTGAATTACAAGACTTGATGAATTACACGGGCATATCTCAAGACAATGAGGTAGCACGGAAGATCACACAAGAGATAGAAACATTGTGGCGTCAAGAGGAGATGTATTGGGGGATGAGATCGAGAATAAGCTGGCTTAAATGGGGGGATAGCAACACAAAATTTTTCCACGCCACAGCTATTCAGTGAAGAACTAGAAACATAATCTCTATGCTGAAAAATGGAGATGATGCTTGGGTAAGAGAGGACCAACACTTAAAGGAAATGACAGAGCAATACTTTAAAAAGCTTTATGAGTCAGTGGGACCTCGGGATTTCCAGCCTATTCTTCAACAAATCCCAACATCGGTGGACGATAATATGAATCAACAGCTGACCGGCCCTGTTACTTTGGAGGAGATAACTACAGTTATGCATCAATTAGGTGCCACAAAAGCTCCTGGACCAGATGGGCTCCATGGCCTTTTCTTCCGAACACATTGGCCAGATGTATGCTAGGAAATATTTAGGGAAACTCAGAACTTCTTCAATACTGGCTACCTAAACCCAAATATAAACCAAACACAAATAACCCTTGTTCCCAAAACTCCAAACCCAGAAAAACTTGAGCAGTATCGCCCAATCAGCCTGTGTAATTTCATCTACAAAATTATTTCAAAAGTTCTGACAAACAGACTAAAGCCTTTGTTACCGAACCTTATTGCTGAAGAACAAAATGCCTTTGTGGGAGGAAGGCAAATACAAGACAACATTCTGCTTGTGCAGGAAGTTTTACACAGATTGAGAACTAGGGAGAGGAAAAGGAAGTTCCAAGCTGTTTTAAAACTTGATATGCAGAAGGCGTATGATCGCATCGAATGGGATTTTCTCAAAGAATGCCTAACTAAGATGGGATTCTGTGATCAGTGGGTCCAATGGGTGATGCAGTGTGTTTCGACGATATCCTTCAGTGTAAACTTCAATGGGGAACCTTTACCTTATTTCAAGCCTACTCGAGGGATTCGACAAGGTGATCCTTTGTCTCCATATCTCTTTATCATAGTGGCTAATGTGCTATCTACCATGATGAAACAAGCAATAGATGATGGCATAATTAGAGGAATTCAGATGAATAGCAGCTGTCCTACGTTGTCACACTTACTATTTGCGGACGATTCAATTTTCTTTCTGCATGGAACAATATCATAATGCCAAAATCTAGTGGCCATCCTACACCACTATTGTTTTGCTTCGGGTCAAGCCTTTAACTTGAACAAATCAGGCTTATATTTTAGCAAAAACTGTCCACCTACCTTGAGGAGAAACATGGTTTCCGAACTTAGAGTACCAGAAATTGAGAAAATAGGAAAGTACTTAGGTATTCCTTCGGATTGGGGGGCATCAAAGAAAGATATGTTTGCTTGGATCCTTGCTAGAGTCAACAAGAAGTTAGAAAGCTGGAAGGAGAATTTATTCTCGAAAGCAGGGAAGGAAATTTTGATAAAATCAGTGATACAGGCTATTCCTCAATATGCCATGTCCATTTTTAAAATCCTTGTTTCAATTTGCAGAGCTATTGAGATGAAAGTTGCAAACTTATGGTGGAAAACTAGTAACAAAAGTGCTGGGATTCATTGGAAGAAATGGGAAAATTTGAAACTCAGAAAGGATGAGGGGGGTCTTGGTTTTAAAGATCTAATTGTTTTCAACAAGGCTATACTAGGTAAGCAAGCCTGGCGAATATCACAGCAACCTCAATCTCTTTTAAGCCGAGTAATGAAAGGGTTGTACTATCCACAATGTGATTTTTGGAAGGCAGGCAAGGGCTCAAGACCTTCATGGGGATGTCAAAGTATTTTACAGGGGAGAGAATCCATCTCTCCATATATAATGTACTCAATCGGCAATGGGAAAGAAATCTCTATTCGAGATGATAGATGGCTAAAGAGTGGACCTATTGGTGGCCCAACAACTAATGGGGAACCAGAGCAAGTAGCTGATCTAATTGATTCTAATACTGGAACTTGGAATGAACCCATGATAAGATCACTATTTGATCACCAGTGAGTCCAAGAAATACTTGCTACTCCTATAGGGATGCCTAATGCAGCAAACAAGTTGGTTTGGACACAAAACAGATCCGGCACATACACAGTAAAGAGCGGCTACTTCTCAACTAGAGACAAATCAATCGGCAGTCAAACAACAGCAGCAACTTCATCTCATCAGACCAACCCTGAACTATGGAAATATATCTGGCACACTGGTACCCTCCCCAAAATCAAAATGTTCTTATAGAATGCATGTCACAATGCTTTATAAACGATGGACAATCTGTATAAGCGCAAGATCGTACCTGACCCGATCTGCCCCCTATGCAAACAGGAAGTGGAAACTGTGGAACACACCCTCTTGCTCTGCTCTTGGACAGCCCGTATATGGAAATCAGAACCCCTGCAAATTAAAGTTTCAAGAACGGGGTTAACAAGGATAGATGAATGGTTGTATAAGATGAAGGCAGACCCAAACCATACCACAAAGTTCGCCCAAATCGCTGCTACCCTCTGGAGTATCTGGAAGGACCAAAACAACTACATCTTCGGCCACCATCCCCTGCAACCGAAGCAAACAGTGTTCAGGGCAGCCGCTCTACAAGAAAACTACACCAAATGGCATCAAAAATCAAAAGGTGAACCACCTACCTCGACTCACATCAACCGATGGCATCCTCCGACTCCAAACTCACTAATAATCAACATTGATGCGTCCTTTGCTCCGGTCGAAGTGGCTGCTTCAGATTCCCAAGCGAACAAAGGAACGGTCGAGCACAGGGGAGCGATCGCGTGCATCTGTCGCGACTCCCGGGGCCACCTAGTCGACGGATTCGCCAAACCAGTAGCGGTCTCCTCTGCAGAACAGGCGGAAGCCATCGCTTTTCTAGAAACCCTAATTTTTCTCTCAAACAAGTCTCAACTCCAACTGAAAGTGTTCTCTGACAGCTTCCTCCTCGTGCAAAGCTTCTCCACTTAGAAGGACATAAGCTGGGAAGTACAACCCATCTTGGATCGGGCCAAAGCAAAATTAAAGGACTTCCCAAGCCTATCCTTGGCCCACTGCAACAGGGAATCAAACCGCCCAGCATATTGGCTCGCGAAATCTTGCAGAGCTCAAAGTCTTCCGCGAAATTGGTTATCCAGCCCTCCATTTGTGTTTATTGATCTATTATGCGCGGATGTTCTTGATGTAATTCCCCAAAACTTTGCTTAGTAAATCAATGGCAGTCTTATTCCGAACAAAAAAAAAAAACTATAATGACAAAGCCTTTATTCTCAATAGAAAAATATAAAGCATATTCCCTTCATACCCTGCCAAGTAGGAACAATGAATTTAATTTTTATATATATTGTGTACAATGCGGACTTAGATGCATTATCTTTGTTACATTTTGTTGTCCCAGAGATAAGGGGAGTTGATACTTTGACTATTTCCGGATTGCTTGTAAAATAGTATCTAAGATTATTAAAATAGTAGTCCTTTTTCGAAGTCTAATTTGTTTATTGACTACTCTCTAATTCTCCAAAGCATTTTGAATTAACCTCGACCGGACCCTTCGCTTATCAGAATCTTCCATGTTATACTAAACTTATACAGTCCATAACTCTTATCATATACCACCTCGAAATCGGTGTTGATGGGCACTTCTCTAAAGTCGATCAAGGTGGATTCCACGTGGTTCAACATTGAAAATTAAAAAAAAAAGTTCTAAACCTATTGTATTTATATCAATTCAATTTTAAATATTTCAATTATACCAATTTAATCCTAAATTTTTTCATGATGTGCCAATTGAGTCCATTCGACTAATTTAAGCCAGACATTATTGATATGAATGCCGGCAGTTTAACGTGGCATGGCCATCGTTGACATGAATGCCTTGATGAGATTTGGGCTAGGTGACGGCACTGTGATGCCCTCAACCAATGCTGGTGAGGGTCGGCTGGCAACCCTTGTTGGCATTCAGTCCATAAAAAAAATGAAAAAATATAAAAAAGAAAAAAGAAAAAATTATTAAAAATGTTATCGTTAGTGCCAGTTGCGCAATGTAGAACGGTCGATGTTTACATATATAATTATTGGTCGGATAGACTCAATTGACAAAACTGAAAATGTTTAGAACTAAATTGCAATATTTGAAATGTTTAGGATTTCATTGGCACAAATAATAGATTTAAGAATTTTTTTTGGTAATTCTCCTATCTAGCACTAACTGAGCTGAGCTTATACAGTCCAAAAACTTTATCATATACTCCCTTGAAGTAGGTTTCACATGGTTCAACATCAATTTTTTTTTTAAAAAGTTCTAAACCTATTGTATTTACACCAATTCAATCATAAATATTTTAATTGTGTCGATTTAATCCTAGAATTTTTCATGGTGTGTCAATTGAGTCCATTTGGCTAATCTAGGCTGGACATCACTCACATGGATACCAATAGTCTAACATGGCATGGTCACTGTTGACACGAATGTTTGGACGAGATTTGAGCCCGGTGAGGGCACTACAATGCCCTCACCCAATGTTGGTGAGGGTCGACTGACAATCCTTGTTAGCATTCAATCCACCAAAAAAAGAAAAAAGAAAAAAATTAGTAAAAAATTATTAAAAAACGTTATCATCAATTCTAGTTGTGTCACATAGGACAATAAGTGTTTACATTAGTAATCATGCTTACATGATAATGTTGTTTATACTAAATTAAAGGTAGTTCCTATCAACTTAATAGTGATATCAACTCAAGGTTACTGTAGTTTTGCTAAATCATTTTTGCATTTGCTATGGGAGAGAGTACTAGAGCAATGATGGAGCATCGCATACTAGTTTAGAAATTGCCTGAGCAGGCAGCAGCGCGTCGTTGTGGCCGGCGGCCGACCGAAGAAGAAGAAAAAAAGAAAAGAGAAAAAGAAAAATGATTATTAAAAATTAAAAATTATATTTTAAAAAAAAATATATAAAAAATATAAAAATTAAAAATTATATTTAAAAAAATTTAAAAATTCGATTTAAAAAAATATTTTAAAAATAATTATAAAATTTTCCATTAAATTTGTATTTCATAAAAATGTTTTAACAACTTTTTTTATAAAAAAAAATCATAAAAATGAATTTTTTTAGGTTTAGTTAAAAAAATTTCATGTTACCGTTTTTAGTTATTCAATGTTCACTTAAAATAAGAGAAGCATGTGCATAGTCTAACTTTTTTTATAAATATTTCAATTTATAGGTTTTTTTAACTTTTATTTTATTTTATTTACTATTTTTAATTTAATTTGAAGTTTTAATCCGATTAGCATATAGTAGAAATGGATTTTCCTAGAATATTAATAGGTTTTAGCAATATGGATCGGGTTGGGTATGGGTTGGGTACGGGTCGGGTCGGGTCGGGTATGGGCTACTTGATTTATACTACATGAATATAGGTCAAAATGGGTTAAATAGGTTAAATATGGGTCGACCCAAACTCGATCCGACCCATCCATTTGACGGGTCTAGTCACGGCCAACATTCAACTATATACAACTTCACTCAAAATCTTAAACTTATAAGATATGAGCCAAATTAAAATATATTAATTACTCCAGATGACACGAATTCTTCAACGTAGAATTCTTTCCGACACAATACCATGCAGTGAAGCCACACTGCCAAATGATAAAGTCACATTGCCTTGTGACACTAGTTAACAAAAATTTATTACTTAATTAGTAAGCACGCGTTATTTTCTTTGATATATATCATATTGTACACAACCATTCAATGTCAAGGAGAAAGAAAAGAAGACCAAAACCCTATGCCACGTATGACGTAAATACCACAAGGCCAGCGTACGAGTCAAACGGCTCTCGCAGCCATAGCCACCGTCGCTCGCTGCTCTCCTCTTTCCTTCCCCAAATCAAACTTCAGTCCTCTCGCTCGAATCCTCATCGCCCGGTCGTCGTCGTAGATCAAACCGCATCTCAGGAAGTACGAGGCCATGGATTCTTCACTGTCATCCTCCGTAACGGCAGCCAAGAGTGAGAGAGTCACAGCTCCGTACGGCTCTTCGAAGTCCCTCATCACCGCCGACGTCGTCTCCGGTGCCTCCAAGAGGCTCGATGGCATCTCCGTCGACGGTGATGGCCGCCTCCTCTGGCTCAAGTCCCGTCCTAGCGAATCGGGGTACGTAACTCCACTTACCATTTTTCGTGATACAAAGAATAAACCAGTTAAACTGAGTGTTCGGGCAATATTCAGTTTCTGGGTATTGTGATTGGTGCTGGAATGATGCTTTCGTGGATGCGAAACGATTGTCGGGTTGTTATCCTCGTGGTTTTGTCATGCGAATGAGTCTCGACATTTTTCAGGAGTGTACTGACTTATGGATGGTTATTTTGGATATTCGATCGACAGTTAAATATGAATAAGAGTACAAAGAAAGTTGAAATAGCATAAGGTTACTCGATGTTCATTATTACTGGCACGATTTTCTCACACTCTCACCATGTTCATCAAGTTACAACCTTTTCGACTTCATTTTTCAATTCCATATAGGCGGAGCATGGGTACCATTTCTGTTTTATAAATAGACACAAAATTGTTCGTGCGACAATAATCCCAAAAGACAAGCTTTGACTTATGGCATCAATGTCGCACACGGATCATTTAAGATTGGACAATACTCGAGGTGAGGATATCCGATTGACTTAGGCCAGGGGTAAAAACAGTCATGGAGGTGATTGAAAATTGATGGTGACGAGACTTTAGGATTAAAACTATAAAAAATTCTCAATTGTGCTCGTTGTGGTAAAAATATTTCAAATTTTTTTATATCACTAAAAATCCTAAATTTGTCTATTATAACATAAATACTTCAAACTTTTTTTTTGTATAATAAAAATTCTGAACTTATACTATATTATAAATAGAACTGAAATAGAGGATATATATTCTCACATATATAAGTTTGAATTTTTTTCATGAAAAAAATTCAAGTTGTAGGTATTTTTGTCATAACAGGTAAGATTATGATTTTTGGTGATGCGCGTAAAAAAAATTGGGGTTAATACAATGGGCATAGTTTATTTTTTTATTCTTTTTGGTATTTGAACACAATTTGTCTTTTTCTGCCATGTGGGCTGCTCCAAATGGGAAACACTCGCACGCCATTGGCGCTGGCGTTTGGAACAACCCACTATCAGTCCCACCTCCTTAGAAAAATCCACCTTGTACTGGGCCGCACGACTTATAAAGACCGAATGTTTGACATTGTAGCCATCTCCATTCGCTTTTTTTCCTCTATAAATAGGAGACCCTTGAGACCCCTCCTCACGAATAAGGCATTTTCAGACTTCATCCCAGTCAAAACGGAGGCCTCTCACTCTCCTCTTTCTCCCTTCTGTCCTCATGCAAGTCTGTGCTCACCCAAGAGAGAGTCGGAGCCCTCGCTAGGGCAGGGAGGCAGTTGATGGGCTTTTCCAAGAAAGTGACGGCAAAAGTGGTGGAGGTGGCCAAGAAGGTGATGAAGCTCGGGCAAGATGACCCGAGGCGAGTCGTTCATTCACTTAAAGTAGGATTTGCACTTTCCTTAGTGTCGCTGATCTATTACCTCCAGCCGCTCTACGACAGCTTCGGCATCAACGCAACGTGGGCGGTCATGACTGTGGTGGTCGTCTTTGAATTCTTCGTTGGTAAGTTTATGGTAGACCCGCAGTCAGATCTTCGTTGGATTTTACCGCATATGCATTCAGTTGTTTCCATTTACTAATGATGGTTTTATATGAGATGGGCTTAAGGCCCGTCCGCCCATGTTGGGCCTAAAAGCCCGGCCCAAAAGATTAGGGCCCATGGATGAAGGGGTACGATTTTTGTTTTTTGGAGGGATGTATATAAGGGAGGAAAGAGAGGGAGAACGTACTTTTTGACATTACGTACGTTCCTTCCTCCCTCTCTCCCTCCAAAATGAACAGTAAGCAAAAGAGGCGACGCTGTCTTCCCTTCAAGGCCAATTGACGTCATCGGATCGAACATGATCGGTTTCTCTTCCTCAATCTTTAGCATTGGTGTTTAATCTGTGGCTAATAAGGTACGCTCGAATCCGTGGTGTGCTTTAGGATCAGTGATACGTGATTTTCCCGGGCTTCGTCTTCCGCATTCGTTTTTATGGGTTCGATTTAGTGTCGAATCCGATTTTGGGAATCTTTTAATCCCAACATTGGTATCAGAGCCCGAGTTCACGTTTTCCCGACCCTTTTCATGTTTTTTGATTGAATTTTCGCGAAAATATTCGGCCGACACGGATTGGGGCAAGAAATCCCAACACCCGAGCATTGTTCATCCATTTTTTTCGAGTTTATGTAAGTCGAAATTGATTTCTGAAGGCATAGGGTGAAAGGGCTCGTCAAGACAAGTCTGGCGACATGTCGTTCGCCGTCGGGAGATGCCACAAGCGCGGCCAGAAGCCGCTGCGCGTGGGCGCCATGCGCTGGAAACGCTGGCTCGGCCAGCGCGTGCACCACATGCGTTGGTCGGCGAACCGGCACATGCGCGCCGCCGGCCGGCGAACCGGCACGCGTCGGTCGGCGAACCGACACTTGCTGACGTCACCCAACGGTCGGTAACCGCTGGGATGACGTCATCGATGACGTCAGCGCCGACGACGGTTGGCCGGGCGGTCACCGGTAGCGACCAGAACGACGACCCGACTCGACCTGACCCGCGGACGCTTGGCACGCGCGCGGCATGTGCCAGCTGACGTCTGCGTGACGTCAGCCCGCGCACGCGCGCGGCACTTGCGGTCGGTTTGTTCGACCCGGCTTGACCAGCCCGACCGGTCCGACCGGCCCGACCGGTCCGACGATCGACGACCTAACCATTGACCGTTGACCTGTTGACCGACGACCGTTGACCCGTTGACCCGTTGACCGTTGACCCGAAAAAAAAAGGAATTTGTTTCTTTTTTCATTTATGTCTGTGTGGGTTAGAGGTAATCCATGTTTTATTCTGCATTTGTTGCATGAATTATGAAAAATTATGTATTTTTCATTTTGTTTATTGTGGATTATAAGTGATCAATTTTTTGGTTCTGCATTTGTTGCAGGAACTATGATGCGTTATGCACGGATACCTGCAATCCTGAGAACGGACGAAGGAAAAGCTAGACTTAAATGGCTGATGAAAGAGTTAGCTGATTATCGGTGGCATGATGGTGATTTAGTATCACACGTGGTCAGGGTCAATCAGATGATACAGGAAATCATCTGGAATGGTTATCTTATGCCGGATTTTGAGAAGGTGCCAGCTTTGATGAACACTCTTCCACCTAAATGGCAAGCAATGTTAGATCGGCCATGGGAGGTCAACGTGGTCCTGGGTTATAGGAGGCTAATGGTAGCTTTTGTTAGAGAGTACTATAGGGTTGAGTTAATCAAAACTTCAACCCTTAGATTGAGCGCCACATGGCGCAGAGTGAATGCGCCTTGGAGGTGACATGAGAGCTCTCCAAAAGTTTTTCCATGGTTGGCAAATGTGCCTACAAATTTCTTAGATATTTTGACCGATAGATTAGAAGGGACATTCCCTATTTATTTCTTAGATTAGTTTGAGATGTTTTTTAAGTGTGAATATCTCTTTCTATGTTGATATTTCTCCTTTGAATATATTACTTAGTGTAATTGATTGTTGTATTATGTGAAAGCATTATTATTCTATTGAATGTTAGATATTATTTGATTTCTGTTAATTGCTGATTGCTGTGGGTAGTTAGCTGTGGGTAGTTCATAGAAGTTTTTGTAACTTCATAGAATTTATTTTGCATAAGACAATTATATTAATAATAGTTTTAAGTTAGGATTTTTGGAGGATGATTGGAAACGTAGTGACCTTTTGATTCTGAAACCTTACTTGAAATTATTCATTGATATGATGGGTCAGTGCAAAGTGGATGCATAAATGATAGGCATTAATTATTCGTGCATATATGTCGATGTGTTGGATCGATGGTTTCAACAACTAAGAACGTAATTGTTGATATGAATGGCAACAATTGTGAAATATTGAATATGAAGATTCAATATGTGCTGGAAAAGCAAGAAGCACTAGAAGCTCTTGACCATGTTATGGAAGATCTTGAGGATGCTGTGCACCACCTTGAGCTAGTAGAGGACTGCTTAACGGCATGTGAGCCGAGAATAAATATTTGCAATGCTGGTTCTAGCTCAAAAATGGCTTTGAGCTCTAAGCGCAAGCGTATTGATTCGTTCGATATGTGGGAATGCAAAGGATCAAGTCCTTATTGCAAGAGATCAAGAGTTAACCAACACAAGAGAGGAAAACGTCCTCAAGTGAAGAAAATGTCAAGGGTGAGGTGTTACAATTGTGACAAGAAGGGTCACTATGCTTGCAATTGTTGTGAGCCGAAAAAGGTAAATACCTCTTGTACATTTGAGAACTTTGCTTATGCGTCAAGTTCTGCATTATTAGCTGAATCCAATCCTTTGTGGACTGTAGATTCAGGAGCAACAGACGATGTAGCGAAGGATAGAGGATCCTTCGTGGAATTCCGACGAATACCAACTGGAACTAAGTGGATCTATGCGGGATATAACTCCAGAGATGAAGTTAAAGGGATTGGCACCTGCCAATTGAACGTGCGTGATGGACGCACCTTGTTCCTACATGAAGTTCTATATGCTCCGGAGATTCGTCGAAATTTAAGTGTCTGTTTTTGGTGTTGGTTAAGCTTGTTATTAGTGTGAACTTCTGTAATAGCAGTATAGATTTGTATTTGGATACAAACTATTATGGTTGTGGTCATTTTCTGGATGGTTTTATTGTACTAAATGTTGACTGTAGTGATGTCAATATTTGTTATTCCCTTGTTTCATGTCTTCTACTTCATATGGTAATGATGTGATTATGTGGTATGCTAGACTTGGCCATATTGACCAACATTGTATGAATAGACTAGCCAAAGAGGGCTTGTTGGGCAATATTGAAAAAGTCGATTTGCCCAGATGTGAGCATTGCCTAGTAGGGAAAACGACAAGGAAACCATTTGGAAAAGATAAAAGAGCTAAATTTCCTCTGCATTTAATCCATTCGACGTCGTGGTTCAATGAATGTGAGAGGAAGGCATTGGGCTGTTTATTTCATCACTTTTATAGATGATTATACTCGATTCGAATATGTCTATTTGATTTATCATAAATCTGAAGCATTAAGTTGTTTCAAAAGGTTTATGAACTTGGTAGAAAATCAATTAGACAAGAAAATAAAAGCATTGAGATCCGATCGAGGTCGATAATTTTTATCTAATGAGTTCAGAAAATTATGTTGTGAAAAAGGAATAGAAAGAAAGTTGTCTATTCCAAATACTCCTAAACAAAATGGTGTTGCAGAGAGAAGAAACAGAACCCTACTGGAAATGGTTAGGTCTATGATGGCGCATGCTAACTTACATATCACTTTTTTGGAGTGATGCGTTGTTAAATGTTGCCTATATACTTAACCGGGTGCCTTCCAAATTAGTTAGTTCCACTCCATATGAGTTATGGATAGGTAGAAAACCGGACTTAAGTTTACTTAAGCCATGGGGTTATGCTGCCTATACTCATAAGTCCTCTCACAAATTTGGGAAATTGGGTCCCAGATAAAAGAAGAGTATTTTAATGAGATACTCCGAACACTTGAAAGGGTATGTGTTCAAAGGTGAACAGGAAAGTGGGAGTATAACTGAATTTTAATCATGGGATGTCATATTCTTAGATAATGAATTTCCTAAGAAGGGCGAAATAGGGGAAGATTACTCCTATTTGAAACCTTGGATCAAGATAATGATATTAGTGGAGTTCGTCCAAGTGGGAGTAATATGAGAAGTGATGAATTGAATTCAACTCATTCTCAATTACAACCACATGATAAAATGATATTGTCATAATCTAATCCGAGTGGGAGCATAATGGGGAATGATGTGCTAAGTGTATAATCTCTCATATAGCGAACAAGTCGCCAAAGTATTCCCCGTCGACGTTTTGACATTGAAGGGGAAACTTTTATAATTGCTCCACGAGATAAGGATGAGCCAAGAAATATTAATGAGGCTTTGAAATGCGATAGTAAGGAAAAATGGATTTATGCAATGAAAGAGGAGATAGAGTCAATGAAGTCAAACCAAGTCTGGGAACTAGTTGATCTTCCAAAAGGACGTAGAGCTATTGGGAACAAGTGGGTTCTCAAAATAAAGCGAAAGGCTGATGGCTCGATAGAAAGGCATAAGGCTTGCCTTGTGGCGAAGGGGTATAATCTACATGAAGGAATTGATTATGAAGATACATTTTCTCCTGTAGTGAGATTTACCTTGATTCGCATTATTCTGGCAATAGTGGCTAGTATGGATCTTGAGTTACATCAAATGGATGTCAAGACTGCTTTCCTCAATGGAGAATTAGAGGAAGAAATATATATGGAACAACCTGCTGGTTTCATAGTGAAAGGCCAAGAAGAAAAGATATGTCGATTTTGGGGGTCGATATATGGCCTTAAGCAGTCGTCAAGACAATAGTATATACGTTTTCATAATGCCATAATGGCATATGACTTTACAATGATAGATGAGGATCATTGTGTATATATCAAAAGATCCAAGGATCAATTTGTGATCATATCATTATATGTTGATGATATACTAATTGCCGGCAGTAATATGGAGTTTGTTAATAATGTCAAGAGTTGGTTGTCTTCCAACTTTGAGATGAAAAACATGGGTGATGTTGCATACATTCTTGGAGTTAAGATTTCAAGATTGTAAACCCATAGATACTCCATATTACTAAAGGCGAGGGATTGAGCCACAGATTGTGTTCAAAGACTCCACAAGAGAAGGAACAAATGAAATGTGTTCTTTATGTTAGTGCTGTTGGAAGCTTTATGTACATTATGATGTGTACAAGACCTGACACATGTTTTGCAGTTGGAATGATGAGTAGATACCAATCCAATCCAGGTCAAGCACATTGGAAAGCCGTTAATAGAATTCTAAGGTATCTAAAGGGAACTGCTGATTATACGCTGAGTTATTGTGGAAAGGATCTGCGACTCTGAGGCTATCTTGATGTTGATTGGGGATGAGATTTAAATGAAAGGAAATCTACCTCTGGGTTTGTTCTCTTACCAAATAATGGCACCATATGTTGGAGCAGTAAGAAACAAAAGTGTATAGCCTTGTCCACGATGTAAGTTGAGTTCGTGGCATTATCAGTAACAGTATAAGAAGGTGTTTGGCTTAAGATATTTTTTGGATCATTTAGGTGTTATTGGAAGTGCTGCAGATTAATTGTTGGTTAATTATGATAGCCAAGCAGCAAAAGCGTACACCAAAGATTCAAAATATCATGGCAAGACCAAACTTATAGATACCAAGTACAATCTTGTCAAAGATAAGATTGCACAAAAAGATGTGAACTTAGAGTACATACTATGCATAGAATGGTATCAGATCCTATGACAAAGCCAATACCTAGAGATGTATTTTGTGGCCATATGAAATCTCTAGGATTGTGTAGAGGCTGATGTACTGAATATTGTAATATCCCTAAGTGTTCACATTTGATGAATTTGTGTTTTCATCATTAATGCCTATGAATCTTTGTTTGATCTTTATGCATCTTAATGCTCAGTGCACTACTTTAAGTTGAGAAAGTATGTCGGACAGATATAAGATTAGCCCACTCACACGGGTAATCGCCTCTATTTACTGTGTGATAAATAGAGATGAGACTGTTTTTAAGCTTATTATCTAGATGATAATCGAGAGCTCAAGCTTAAAATACGTATGTCGCCTTAACTGGGTGTTAAGATGAGGGCATAATACTTACTATGTCCGAAAGTAAAATATCCCACATATTTTACTTTATCTGTCTGTGATGCCAGATGTGAGTTCTGATGAATTTTGTGAATGAGTAGATACGTGAACTCAAGTTAGACATTGGGTATGTCTGAACTATCATCTGTACGGTATTGAAAGGTGTAGATATACGCTCAATGGGAAATGAGTTAATACCGTAATACGTATTTCATACTACGTATGCATGAAACAACCAATAAGAGTGGCAAAAGTTTGATCTCAACTTTTTATGTCGTGTGAGACTCTTGAGGAAAAGAGTTCCTCAATTTTTTAGTCCTCTCATGACTCTTACTTATTCTCAAGATTTCTATTTAGTGTTTGCTATCTTAGGATGTTGCCAATGGTCATGAGTTGATTCGATCTAATGGGGCATTTCTAGAAAAGCAAGCTGAACTGAAATTGAGAGTTTGAAGGGAAGAGGAAGATCGGATTTGGAGAATCACATTGTAGTTTTTTATTCACTGGTTAACCAATTATGACTGTCTTTGGGATAATCATAATTGTGAATACAATATATATATATATATATATATATATATATATCATTGTTTAAAAGAGATCAAGAGAGATATAAATGTGATCGATCGATCTAGGGTACTGCATACTAAATCTACTCAGAGTGTGATGCCCATTATGAGCTGTTATATATTCCTAACATATGTATAGCAATGAGCTCTCAAAGTATGCTGGTCGCACGGATTATTTACCGGTATGAATGTTGAAGAGAGGTAAAGAGAATTGTGTTCAGCTCACCATGTGCGAGTGGGAGATGATGGTTTTTTATATGAGATGGGCTTAAGGCCTGTCCGACCATGTTGGGCCTAAAAGCTCGGCCCAAAAGATTATGGCTCATGGATGAAGGGTACGATTTTTGTTTTTTGGAGGGATGTATATAAGGGAGGAGAGAGAGGGAGAACGTACCTTTTGACATTACGTACGTTCCTTCCTCCCTCTCTCCCTCCAAAATGAACAGTAAGCAAAAGAGGCGACGCTGTCTTCCCTTCAAGGCCAATTGACATCATCGGATTGAACATGATCGGTTTCTCTTCCTCAATCTTCAGCATTGGTGTTTAATCTGTGGCTAACAAGGTATGCTCGAATCCGTGGTGTGCTTTAGGATCGGTGATATGTGATTTTCCCGGGCTTCGTCTTTCGCATTCGTTTTTATGGGTTCGATTTAGTGTCGAATCCGATTTTGGGAATCCTTTAATCCCAACAACTAACTTAAAAAAACAATTTCAGGGGCCACTCTAAGTAAAGGGTTGAATAGAGGATTAGCGACGTTGCTTGCCGGTGCACTTGGTGTTGGTGCTACTCATTTGGCGAGTCTCTCAGGAAAAACCGGCGAGCCCATAATGCTTGGTTTCTTCGTCTTTCTTCAAGGTAAAGTTATTGCAATATTAAAACGAGAAATTAGAAAAGCACTCAAGAAGAAGTGAAAAATAACGGGGTTTGACTTGATTGAGCTGAATTGGTGATTGACATAATGTTGCAAAATGCAGCCGCCGGTACGATGTTCGTGAGGTTCTTCCCCTGAATCAAGGCGAAGTATGACTACGGCATGCCGATATTCATACTAACGTTCGCGCTGGTGTCGGTGTCAGGTTTTCGGGAAGACAAGATAGTGGAGTTTGCGCACAAGTGGCTCTCCACCGTCGTCATCAGTGGTAGCGCTTGCCTCATCGTCTCGATCATCGTGTGTCCCGTCTGGGCCGGCGAAGGCCTCCACTGGCTCATCACTTCCCACATGGAAAAGCTTGCCAACTTCTTGGAAGGTACACACAAATCAATCTACAAAATTTTCCAAAAAAAAAAAAAACATAGGAAGGAGTATGCGAAAGAAAATTCACCAAACCCTAAAAACAATGTCAAAAGAGATAAAACGTATTGTAATTATAGGGAAAAAGATTGATTGCAACATTTTTTTTCCCTTAGGATTTGGGGCTGAATATTTGAGAGAATCAGAAGACGGTAACTCGAATCGAGACAAGTCACTTTTTCGAGAATACAAAAGTGTTCTTGGAACGAAGAGGAACAAAGAGCAACGAAGAATCTTTGGTGGGCACAAGTTCTTTTGTTTTTTCCTCTTATCTCTAGTTGACACTTACGCATGTGAATTGTCACTTAACTATGTTCACATGATAATGACACATGATTATGTCAGGCAAATTTAGCAAGTTGGGAACCATGTCATGGCCAGTTTGGCTTTCGTCATCCGTGGAAGCAATACCTAAAAGTTGGAGCTTTGATTCGTCAGTGTGCCTATAGGATTGAAGTTCTTGAGGGCTACCTCACCACTAAATCCCAAGTAAGTTAGATGCTTGAGTGCATTAACTATAAGAGACTATTTGGGTGCACCAACCAATGGAGTTTATATATATTTTTAGATCATATGAGTTTCACTCGAATCCCGTCTTATTCAATGATAGATGTGAATTAGGCTTACATGCAATGGATGGAACTAAGAATTTTCCATAACACTTGAGAATGTTTGACATTACATTATTTAAACATGGTAAAATAATGTGCGTTGCTAGAAATTCTCTTTTTGTAACGTAATCACTCACTCTCGTCATTTTTAGGCGCCACCACAAGTTCAAACCAGACTCAAGGAGCTCTGCGCAGAGATGCGCATGGAAGCCGCCGGAGCTTTGAGGCAACTCTCATCTTCCCTCAAGACGATGACTGCGCCATCCTCCGCAACTCCCCACCTTGAGAAGTCCCGAATTGCCGCAAAAGCCCTCGAGTCGCTGCTCAAGACAACCTCCTGGAAGGATGCGACCGACCTCCTCGCCGTCGTCCATGCCACCACCGTCACCTCGCTCCTCATCGACATTCCTGACTGCACGGACAAGATTGCAGAGTCTGTCAACGAGTTTGCCTCCCTTGCCGGCTTCAAGACTGCAGAGAAGGCGAAGAATCATCTCAAGTGCAATGAAGTCGTGCTGACTGTAACTGCACCTGAGGTGACAGTCTCGTCGGAAAATGGGAGTCCTCTGGTCAAATCGCCTCCAGCGCCGGTGTTGTAGATATGTAGGCATCGTATATACGAACGACAACGTACATAATACCTGGACTTAATGGATATTTGAGAAAGTTCAGGTATAATGGAGGAGTTTTATGAGAATAATTACGACCAACGAGGAGCTTGACGAGAACGTTGCTAAAATTTCATATTAGCTTTCATTCTGTCTGTACTTCATAAAAATAATATGGTCGGGCACGTTTTCTATCTTTCTTTTAATATGGTCGTACATAATAGCTGTAGATCATCATTCTTATTCGCACCACTTTGACACAAAGTTGTTTTTACCGGCAACATACGTAAGTATGAACACAAAAGAAAAAGTGGGAGGTGAAGTCTCTTGGTCTGGGAAATTATTCCATCCTTAGATCATGACATACAAGGCATAGCCATCAGTGGATTTACAACATGCAACTAAAAAACAAAATATTAAAATATAGATTCAGATCAAAGTTCCATTTTAATATCATTTTTTTGTTAGTGGGGCGCTCGTGTGTTGGTGTAAAGGAGAGGTAATATTCTTGGATCAAGCAAAAAAGAAACTAATCAAAAATAGAAAACAAAGGAGTGTACAAGTTGGATACTGCTGTTGACATTGTTAAGTGCTGACACTGCAGGGTTAGAATAAAAAGTTAATGGATTAAAAAAAAAATTAAAAAAAGGATTAACAAGACTTGACGAAGTTCTGACGTCGACAAAGTCTAAAAAAACTTATCATCTCTCACATGCTGATTGCAATAAAAGTTTCCAGATAATTCAAAAAATTATAGAAAACACTCTCTACAATTGAAAATCAAATGATAGTCAATTTAGAGTCCTGAAAAGCACGTGATTGATCACCACTCGAGTTTGGGTTCCTGAAGTTGATATTGCTAGCATATATATCATTATGGTTTTCTATCGTTCAACTTACATTAAACCAATTGAATTTATTCGATGCTTAATGAGCTAGTCAGATTAATAACTATGTAACCTTTATTTTGTCCCAACACATGCACAAAAGTTTGAATCAGTGTAGAAGAATTATATTTGTGAATTTGCAATCTAAAAATTGATTATGCTTTCATTGTAAGTAAGCTTACCTCTTTTGACGTGAAATAATAAATTAAAGAAAAATTATGTTAGGCAACTTTGCATGCTCGCGACGTGCAACTTGTGTGTGGAAATTTAGTATTTTATTTTTTTCTAGATTCATGGTCTGGCCAGTTTCTGTTATGTTAGGAGCGAATTAGGTCATTAGAATTTACTAAAGGGGTTGAATTTGCCATCCATTTAAAAAATACAAGGTGCAGTTATGCCATCCAATTTAGAAAAACAAATTGAAAATCTCAATTCAATCTCTAAATAGAGAAGATTTTGAATTCCAATTGAAAACCAAAAGAAGGGGAGATTATAAATGTTTGGGGGTATTCGCCAACCCCGAAGCTTGAGAGATAAATCAATTACTAGTGACCATGATTTTATCTATAAGAAATTCATAGCCATAATGAAAGATGGAGAATGTATGAGATTTAGGGTTTATGTGGAGCATAGTTTTAACCGTTGTTGTCTATTGGGCCGAGGCATGGTTCATCGGTCAAAATTCCTCAGAATAGGAGAAGCCCATAAAGCTGCTACGAGACCGGACAAATTATGTGAGAGAATGAGCTTGAATTAGACTATTAAGGGCGGGTAATGATAATCCTTATAAATCTGTTCCAAAATTATTTTTTGTTCTAGAATTATTTCTGGAATAAAAATCCCTTTGGTATCATAAATTTATTCTTTTATTTATAGAACAAATTTTTAGTCAATAAATATATTTGGAATAGAAATAAAAAGTAATTTTTTTTATTTCTCTATTTCTAAAACAAAAATGAGAAATAAAAACTCTTATTATCATTCATCCTCACTACTAGCTAGCCTACACACCCACTGTTGCGGCACGCCGTTCGTTGTTGCCAGCCACCACCGATTATCCCACCCCGTCTATCACTACTTGAGATGGAGAAATCTTGTATTGTTATCAAAATTTTATTTATTTATTTTAGGAATAAAAATTTTGTGTCGTTATTAAACACATGTTTTTGCTCAGAAACTCATTTAAGAAAAGAAATATAAAAATCTATTTCTATTTTAGAAATGAATTTCTGATCGAAATGGTTATCATTCATATCTTAAAATTTATCTATCACCTTCTCTTGTTGTTTGAAAGAAAGGAAGAAGCAAACTCATTCTCACTTTGCATTCAATTAGTCCAAGCTTTTGTGAAACTCTGGCCAAAAGTTGGTTGCGTTGGTTCGGTTTTAGGGTAATGAAAAGCCATTTTCACAAATGTCTTTTCCTCCATGTCTATTTAGTGATAAAAAATAGTGTTTCAATAATTGATTTTTGGTTAAGTAATTTTGAAGGAAATAATTAAAGGAAAAAAAGAGATTGAAGCAACAGGAGCTGGAACCGAAAGCTTTACAAAGAAGAAGCAACAAAAGTAAGTTTCAAGCGAGGGCCGTCGTGAGCCCAAGCGAGAGCTTTGAGGTTGCACGACCTAGGTGCAGTGAGCAGGGGAAACAAACTTCTTTAATAAAAATTACCATCACTGGAAAAAGTTGAACAGATTAAAAACATCACGTCGCCTACTTCTTTTTATAAGATTTTTTGGAATTGTTGCCGACTCTAAAAGCCTAAGTCGTTAGGTGAAAGCATTATTTCATATTTAAATACTTTTTTACTCCGTCTCGTGTGTAATTTGTGTTGAGAAAATATGACTTTGAATCAATAGAACAATTAAATCGGACTTTAAGACGTAATATAACTTTTTAAAAGAATTTATTTGTCTTATGAAGTTATTAATATTCACCGACAAATATGTTTTAGGATATAATAAAGTCTTAAAATTTATATAATAATTTTAGTATTTCTCCATGATTTTCAAAATTGCGCTTTTATTCGCATACTCGTATGTGAGTATGGAGGGTCTAGCTTAGACTCAATCTTTTCTTTAGGTATATTAAAGGAACTCTGGCTCACCTCCTCCCATTTTTTCAATGTAGGATAAGGAAACACTCACTTAGTAACAAACTTCCCACAATTCCTTACTTTATATGTAAAATAAGATTTTAAAAATAATTTTTTTTAAATCATACACCTAAAATTTCAGTTAAGTTAATATACATAAATAAAATCTTTCGAGTTAAATATTACAAAATACAATTGAGTTAAATATTTACAAAGTACAAGTATTTCAAAACTTGACAAGTAATCGGGTTTAAACTTGTTCTTTTAAATAATAGAATCGGAGATGCTGCACATATACTAATCCCTTTCTCCCTTTCTCCCTCTCTTCCTCTGTGGGAATTTGCAGTAGCTTTAGAGCTCATCGCTTTGCTGAGAAACTCTCTGTGGGTGGTGAGAATGGAGCAAATTATGGCCACGTACAAGCTCGAAGCCTTCGGCATCATTTGAGCTTTCTGGGTTCTCTCTCTTTCCCGATCTCCTCCCCTTCTCTCTCTCTCTCTCTCTCTCTCTATCTCTCTCTCTCTCTCTCAAAACTTATCGCCGGAGACGGTGGGCTGAGGACTAAGCAGGCGGGACGAGGATCGTGCGTGCATGCTTGGTCCCCGCGTGCGCGCTGCTCTGTCGTGACGCCCTCGTTTTTTGCTGTCCGGAGCTTCGTCGGAGCTCGGAGCGATATGGGGTACTTGCTGAAAGAAGCGCTCAAGACGATCTGCAGCGTGAATCAGTGGTCGTACGCCGTGTTCTGGAAGTTCGGCTGCCAAAATCCGAAGTAAGCCTGTCCTCTTCGCTTTCGTCCTTTCCCTTCTGGTTTCACCGACCGTTTTGGTTGCAGAGGATTCTTTGCGGTCTCGTAATCACCGGGAAAATTCGAACTTTTTTCTTGGTTCTTCATTATCTCCCCCATATGCATGGATCGAACTCTTGCTGCGAGTTCTGTTTCGGCTGTTTTTCCAGGAGAACTGGACGAAAGAGAGAGTTTCAAGTTTTTTCCTCAGCTGGGAAATATATATATAAAGCAGTACTTTGCCAATTTTCTGGAACGAAAACATTTAACAAATCGAAATGTTTGCATTTTCTGATGAATTTTCCTGTTTTCATTCGGAAGAAAAATTAGACGACTGAAGAGATTTCTATAAACGAAAGTGAATTTTGTTGTCGGTGTTGAGCCCCTTGAGCGTTGAAGATGGAGTCAAACTGTCAAAGTGGCCGCGTCAGGCCTGTCTTGTTTTCTAGTTTGTGTCGCTGCGGTTTTCCTTTCTCTCTCTTTTTGGGTCGATGGGTAGTGTAGGAAATTTCAGACCTTTCGTTGCTTGTCGTCGTGGGTATGCTGGAAAAGTCAAAGAAATCGACGCAGCAGTCCAATAAACCGAATCCTAAAAAAAATTTCTTACTTTTAAAAGAGGATCTGTTATGCATGTGCAGCTTAAAGTCTTCTTAGTCTATGGTTCGTTTAATTTACTTTATCTTTGATAATATTTCGCATTAACTTTGTTGTGGGACATGGTAATATTGTCGTTGCTTTTCCTTTAAAATTTTCTGGTTTGGATGAAGATCCAATCAAATAGGTGAAAAATTAAGTTTTTCGTGCTTTCACTGCGCGCAGTAAGTGCTCTGACCTGTTATAATCTGCACTTGCCGTAGACAATTATTATGTACTGGCCATTTGGTTCCTTCTGTTAAAATAATTGCTAAAATAAAAAAAAAGTTGTTACATCCAAGATGCGGCTGGTTGCAAATTTCCTTAGAAGCTTGTTTGTAGCAGTGAAAGGTCTATGACATACCGTGACACGAAATTAATTCTCAAACTGTGTGAATTTGTCATATGACGAGGTAAATGATTCCTTAGTTGTATAGACCATGTGATTATGATAACCAAGCTCAGGAATTAATTATTAGGAAGGATTCACCAGCCAGGTTTGAATTTGGTTATAGAATATTTGACAAAATTGTCAATAATGAATCATTGGATTTGCCCACCAGGCACCCATTTGACTTTTGGCTGTTCAGACTTCAGAGCAAAGAACTTATTCTAAAAGCTGATTCAAGATTCATTAGGAAAAAAACTTGTTCCAAGCATTGTGCATGTCGTGAACTTGTAGTTCTGGGATGGGAGATGGAACTGATATCAAGTTTCTGAGATGAGCCTCAGGCACCTTTTTCCCTTCAGCATTTTTTGTCTGCACTAACTCTAGCCCAAAAACTGAATTTCGTTGTCAAACACTTTTAAAAATTCTTAACACGAGCTTGAGACGTGTCATCATCCTTGTTGAATTTGAGAAATGTACATATCCATTGCAGGCTGTTAATATGGGAAGAATGTTACTATGAGCCTCTACGATGTTGTGTTCCTCCTTCAACTGCTGTATCTGTGATTGGCAAAGTGCCTATGGGGGAGTTTGATGGATGCTTGGTCACTCCTGAAAATCAGTTTGCTATGCCTGAAAATCATGCAGCGGATAAAATTGAGTCACTGATTGACAAGATGATGATAAAAGATCATATCAATATTGTAGGTGAAGGGTATGCATCGGTTTCTTCTTCTGCTTTTTCCTTTACTTTTGCTTGCTTTCCTCATTTTTGTCATTTCAGTTTGTACAATGTTGGTTATTATATTTTCAGAATAATAGGACGAGCTGCGTTCACAGGAAATCATCTGTGGATACTTTCAAGTAGTTATAATGGGGATGCCTATCCACCTGAGGTATGACAAAGATGGACTCTGAGAAATTTTGTTCGAACATGGCAAAGCATATATTGAATTGGGTCTCGGAAAATATGGTTTATGTTCTCGAGTTTTTATCAAAATCTGCTGCTAATAACAGTCACGGAGAATAGGGAAGTCTAATCATGTATGTTTTCATATTATTTTGGAGTGAATACACACTTTTGGTGATAGTTTTTCCTTTGATGGAGTTGAGTGAGGATATCAGTAATTAAGCTATGGGGCCATACTACAGTTCAGCGCATCTTTTTCCTCTTCAATTTCTAGCACTTTGAGAGGGATTTTTGTATTGGACAATTAATATGGTCAGAGATATTTCCGTTCAGATTTTTTTTCTTCTATTCATAAGATATTGTAATATTTCAATGGGTATTGTTGCATTTCGATTGCATATGGCTTCCTACATTTCGAATATTAATTAACATGGGAAGAATGCACCTATATATTCTTTTTTGAGGGGAATTCTGGATTGAGGAGTTGTTGGGTGGTTGTTCTGTTTTTAGGATTGGAACATAAATTTTCAAAACCAAAAAATGACAAGTTAATCTAACTCTTTTTTTGTCGATGCATGTTCATTGTTCAAGGTACAAAATGAGATGCTTCACCAATTTTTGGCCGGAATGCAGTTAACCCAGTCTTTTATATATTCTCGGATGTTCTTCTCTTTCACGCTTGTTTATGAATTTTTTTTTTTAATTATTATTTATATACGGTCCACAGACAATTGTGGTCATTCCAATAACTCCACATGGAGTTATACAAGTCGGTTCTTCTTTACATGTAAGTCTTCCTTCTGAAGTTGAATTTATCCCTTGTTTTTTCCTTTCCATTCACTTGGATCTCTTCCCTTTCATTGATTTTGTCCGGATCCTCATTTTCTTCGGAAAATTTATAATACCCGGAGACATCGGAGAACAGCCTCCCACTTCTATTGTTTAGCTGCTTTGCTTTCATCAACTTCAGTTTGAGCATTATTTGATCTTTTTGTTATTTGTTATTGGCTCTGTGATTGTCTTAGAACTTCTTGCAGCATATCTTAAGCAGGATTCTAGAATTCTCATATTGAGTTTTGTGGAATGTAACAGTTATAGTAGGCGTCACTGGGCTTCCAGAAGGCAGTTAATAAGTTAGTAAACAAATTAAATGTCACTCTTAACAAGTTCCCTTTTAGAGCTGAACTAATTATGGAGTACTCATATTCAAACATGGCTTCTGCGTGCAAATTTGTTGGTTGTGGTACTATTGGTTCTTTCTTCTCTATTAGCATGGGAGGATTTGTTCTTAGTCTTTTGTTAAAAAATGCTACTTATCATGAAGAGTCTTATATATGGGCAATTGAAAAATCTTTGACCATTCACCAACCCAACCTCTGGCCTGGACATGAAAGCGACAGTCTGGGAAGAAAATAGTGGTTGGTGGGGGGTGTAATTTTGCATTTATTAATGTGGGCCAATGATTCCTGTAGAGTCATATACAAAATTCTTTTTTACTTGGTTAATCAATGGCTCAATTACTTCTCCAAGATGCAAGTGTGCGCGGTAATGGTAGATTTGAATATGCATTTCTAATCTATTGGTGGGTGTCCCTTCAGATTATGGAGAATGTGAGATTTGTGGATGAAGTGAGGAGTTTGATCCTGCGACTGGGGTTTGTCCAAGGTTCCGTGTGTTCTGACACTTATGCAACCAAATTAGCTGTTTCTCTTGGAATGCCTGCTGCAAATCTGTCTGGAAATGGTAAGGTCATGATCACAAATACTAATTTGTCAGGGCTTGCTAATCATCAATCTTGTTCTCAAATAACGTGAGTTCAAGATAATCATTTGACCACTGCTGTAGGATTTCAGACTTCTAACCAGCCATTGAGTTTTGCTGGAGTCCCATGGCCAACTTGGAGCTGGAGATTTTGGATCCCAATCAGTTTGCAGTGCACTTGAGGTACGGCCGCACCAGCAGGCTGCTTCATCTAACATAAGGACAGGATCTTATCATCAAAGTGGTTTTGGCCAATTAGGTGCTAACCGCAACCACTTGACATCAGAGATGAATTTGTATTTGGATGTCTGTGCTCGAAACCTTATCATTGAAAAGAGTCATGCATTAGATGGCCGTGTCACTTCTCAGTTGAGAACAAACGGGGCAGTGCACATTGATATGCTTAAAGTTTCAGACATAACTGCATTGCATGGGGTCAATAATGGAATGAGTTGTCAACAAAAGGAAATTTCGAGACTGGTTTTCACAAAGACGGATGAGGTCAAAGTCCGCAGCAATGATTCATCAAGCTTGGAGGGTATCCCTTTAATGAGGGTAGACGACAGTACATCCACTAAAATGAGCCATTTGCTTTCAGGAGGCTTAAATCAGACAAATCATCCCATGGACATGAAAGCTACAGGAATTGATCTTCCTTCTGGGCAAGTGAAGATGGAAAGTGCTCTGGCAGGAGCCTTCAATGGTTCAAATGAGCATGTGTCAGTGAAGGAGCTCATTCCCCAGTCTCTTCATGCTTATGAGAAGTGTAATAGCACAAGTTTTCGCTTTGTGGAAGAAACTTCAAATAATTCATCAGGAGTTGATTTATTTGACGTATTGGGTGTGGAATTCAAAAATAAAATACTAAACAGCAATTTCAGTAAAGTAAATGGTGGTGGGCTTGATGGTAGCCCTGGGAAGATGGGCAAGGAAATGCTGATTTCAGTGTTGAAGGACTCTGGTTCGGCTTTATACTCAACTAGTGAGAGCTTTTCAGAAAGTGGTGTTTTCCTGGGGGCTGGTGCTGGAGATGGTGATCTTTTAGATGCTGTAGTTACTAGAGCTCCAAAGCAATGTGCAGATGATGCTGTATCCTGTAAGACGACATTGACAAATATCAGTAGCTCCAGTGTCCCTAGTGGTTCTTCCAGCTATAGCTGCTTTAGTGCGCTGGACAAGGTGCCACGGGAGTCTTTTGGATTCCCAAAGCCTCTGGAAAAAATTGGGACAACAGCCCCTTGTTCTTTCATATCTGGCTGTAGCAAGGAGGGAACACGCAGTCATTCCTTCCGTGGATCCCAGATTAGTTCCTGGGTTGAGCAGAGTCATGCAATGAAGCGTGACAGTAGTGTCTGCACTGGTTATTCCAAGAAGCCTGACGAACTGATAAAATCAAATCACAAAAGGTTAAAACCTGGAGAGAATCCTAGACCCAGGCCAAAGGACCGCCAGATGATCCAAGATCGTGTAAAGGAGCTGTGGGAGATTGTACCCAATGGGGCAAAAGTAATGCTCTCTTTACTTATTTTCCCACTATTTACTATCTGCTGTTTAATCTTTATGATGTTCACATTACGATGCCTATATAACTTAAAATGCTATGGGCCTCAACAGTGTAGTATAGATGCTCTGCTGGAACGCACCATCAAGCACATGCTTTTCCTTCAAGGTGTCACGAAGCATGCTGCAAGCTAAAACAAACTGCCGAATCCAAAGTATATCTCTCTCTCTCCAGAGATATCACACATACTAGTGTGCATGAATATATCACCCTAGGTAGCTCATGAGTTTCTTGTCTTAAGATGCAGATTATTGACAGAGAAGGTGGATTGCTTTTGAAAGACAATTTTGACGGCGGAGCAACATGGGCATTTGAAGTAGGTTCACAGTCAATGGTCTGCCCAATCATAGTCGAGGATCTTAACCCACCTGGTCAGATGCTTGTAGAGGTATTGACTATGATATCCTACTTCATTCTCTCTGAAGTTTTCCAGATATGCCTTATTTACATTAAGGGTTGCAACAGATGCTTTGTCAAGAACGAGGTTACTTTCTAGAGATAGCTGACATTATCCAGAATTAGGATCGACAATTCTTAAGGGGAAGGTGGAAGCCCGGAATGACAAGATTTGGGCACAATTTGCCGTGGAGGTGATAATCTAATTTAACACTTTGCCCCGCTATCATTTTCCATTCTTTGGCATATTACAGAGTATCTACTTACAAAGGTGGAGTTGGTGCGTTTCAAGTTTAAATGAATGCTCCTTTTTCCAATCATCATTCTGAACTCATTCCTACTTCCCTTGAGAGGATCTCCTCCTTTGTTCGTTAAGCGCTGTCTTTTTCACTTTTGCAACTTTTTGCAGGCAAATCGAGATGTGACGAGGATGGAAATATTTATGTCACTCGTTCCTCTTTTGGAGAAAACTACCAAGGGCAGTCCAGTGCAGGACACTGCCATGGAGAGAATTCAGATGGTCCAGCCCTGTATTGCTGCTGCAATACCCAAGATTGTGCAGTGACCACCTGCTTTATATTATCCTTGGTCTGGCTAAGTGTTGAGAGCGAGCTTGGTTCTTGCTTGCAATGACTAACATGGACTCCAGCCCAATTCTGTCTAGCTGTTTTTACGTGGCTTAACTTTCTAGTATCTCCCGCAAAAGATGATCCATGTCCTCACAGCACACCGCTCAATGGTCGACCCATGCGAATGTTGTGGTAGGGCTTTTCTAGGATGATTGATCTGCTCCTCTCGCACAATGGTTCGATATGGGATAGGCGGGGAAAATCTGCAATTCATTTGTTGATTTTTGTTGCAGTTGTTCCTGAGGGAACTTAACATTGCTGGGCTGGACATATTGATCAAATTGTCTACTCGGGATTGGCCGTCTGTAAAATGCTTTGCCTGTTATCTTCGTGGAACTCCTTGTAATCTCTCACGTGGACTCTTGTAATTTGTATTCTTTTCACTAATCTTGCTTGTCCGAGGATTTGAACATTCTCAAATGGCCGCTCTCTCTCTCTCTCTCTCTCTCTCGGGAAAGAATATGAGAAAGCAAAATCTCTACGTCATGTTAAACAACTTGTTATTTTCCTTGAGATCCTATGTTGCTTCCTCAAGGATCTACATTTTACTTGAGAAGCAAAAGGTTTTGAGGCAATGGGGGATAAAAAGAACTCTTTGCGAATTCTACAAACGATCTTTTTGAAATGGACACTAGAAATGCTTATACAAAATGGGCTCCTCGAAGTTCTTTCACATTTTTAAATGGGTCGTACAGGAGCTCCATGTGCCTAGCAGAAAAGGCGAAAGGATGATCTCGTGGCCACCGTCGAACTTGGAGGTATATGCTCTGAATCTGGGTATAAAAAATGATAAGTTATACTCCAAGTGGATGTCATGATCAAGCCCACATCGACATATTCTCTATTTTCTTAAGCATTGAAAGGAGCTGTGGTCGAGTCTATGATGGCCTAACCTGCTTATCACAATCGAAAGGGAAAACAAAGTATTCAACATTGAAATTATTACGCCGGGGGCTTCAAGATTCCCCACCGAAGCCTCCGTTTTCACTTTAAGAAAATACAGATACACTAATCATTAAAAAAGCTCCTTTTGAGTGGGAAAAAAAGAGTTTCTTTAAAAATTCATGTAGAACTTGTTTTATAGAAATTTAATGTAGAGATTTCGGAAAGTCTTATGATGTAAGGGGGGTTAAGTATATACAGTCTGCGTTTGAACTTTGAAAAGCACTTAGTGATGCTTCCTATAGTTGGAAGTACTTGATTCTAACTTAAAGCGTTGTCACATCTATGTTGAAGTGCTAAGTGTGTAGATGGTAATTCGATGTCGTGTGGCCTGATAATTGGCATCCAATAGTTTTTTGCTTGGAAGATTTCTTCTTAGGATGTTGCATAATGTCGCTTCGCCAGAGTACAATGATTCCTTTATCATCTATCTCCAGCATATAGTTGGAATTGGCATCTTCCCAAGTTCGATTAATAGGTGCAAGCACAAACCCTAACCGAGTTTGATGTCGCAATTCTCAAGACTGAATGTTTTCGTCATTGCAGCTCAGATAATGAAGTTCTCAGTAGGTAGGTGACTGAGATGCTATTTTAGTTTCATGGCAATAAACGATCGGGACAAACTAATGTGGTTTAGCCTAAGTAACACCTAAGTCTTTGTCATATTGCACGGTGTTGCTTGTGCTTAATTATATGCTCGAGATAGAACCCAAAAACTGGAATTCATGTTGCTTCTACTAATCCGCACAAAATATGCATTGGGGACAGATGAAGACCTATGTATCTTTTGGTTTCGATGGAGCAGTAGGGGATTTACTACTTCCTGTTTGTTTCTCTATGTTATTTGGTGTGTGCTTATACGTATAGCTTGCTGTCTTTCTTCCTCGATGAGTAGACTGAAGAGAAGAGAATGACGGAGATTTTAGGGCTCTTATTGGTGAAATACACATGAACGGCACAGCCAAGTGCTTAAACAGCGCAGCACGCCAACTCCAAAAAGCCTAGTCTTAGGAATTGCAAGACTGGGGTTATAGCAACTTCAACCCTCTAATGCAAGTGGAAGAGGTAGAAAGGAAGCCGAACTAACAACGATATGATGCTTTGGAATCAACCATGTCGTGAGCTCATGATTGCCCTTATCATCATGCTATCATCACCATTCTCGTGAACAATTACCAAATGGGTGTAATGTAATCGAATGTGCATAAATGAATCAGAGTGACCAAACCTCATTTCAATACACAAGAACATGATTCCAAAAAGAGAAAATATTCAGTGAATGTGGGGTGCTGCGTTCGCAAGCTCTCCAGTCCATCAATCCGAAAGCTGGGTCAAGGAACTCATCTTCAACCATATTTCAACATCCATTCGGGATATTTATTTTATTTTATTTTGGACAGCTACCCGATATGAAAAGATTAAAAAAGGAGTAATCCCTACGAATGAAATTATTCTTCGGAAGTACTGAAATGTTTAGCCTAAAATTAGACATGCTCGATGTTGATTTGATTTCTTAAGATATGGTCTTTCTTATGTGCTCCAATGCTTTTGAGTCGGATGCATTTGACCATTGCTTTCTGCTTTTTTTTTTTTTGGTGAAAAAAGAAGGGTTGAGAATTGTTCGTATTTCGAAACTATAATGACAGAGCCTTTATTCTCAATAGAAAAATAGAAAGCATATTCCCTTCATACCCTGCCAAGTTGGAACAATGGATGTAATCTTTATATATATTGTGTACAATGCGGACTTTTTTTTTTTTTTTTTGGTCGATCAATGCGGACTTAGATGCGTTATTTTTTATTACATTTTGTTGTTCCGGAGATAAGGGGAGTTGATACTTTGACTATTTCCGGATTGCTTGTAAAATGGTATATAAGATTATTGAAACAGTAGTCCTTTTTCGAAGTCTAATTTGTTTATTGACTACTCTCTAATTTTCCAAAGCATTTTGAATTAACCTCGACCGGACCCTTCGCTTATTAGAATCTTCCATGTTATACTATGCTTATACAGTCCATAATTCTTATCATATACTAGCTCGAGGTGGATTTCACATGGTTCAACATTGAAAATTAAAAACAAAAGTTCTAAACCTATTGTATTTACATCAATTCAATCCTAAATATTTTAATTATACTAATTTAATCTTAAAATTTTTTATGATGTGCCAATTGAGTCCATCCGGCTAATTTAGACTGGACATCATTGATATGAATGTCGACGGTTTAACGTGGCACGGCAATTGTTGACATGGATGCCTTGATAAGATTTGGGCTAGGTGAAGGCACTGTGAACCCCTCACCCAATGTTGGTGATGGTCGAATGACAACCCTTGTTGGCATTCGATCCATAATATATATAAGTTAAAAATTATTAAAAATGTTATCGTTAGTGCCAGTTGCGCCATGGAGAATGATCAATGTCTACATCTACAATTATTGGCCGGATAGACTTAATTGACAAAACATAAAAATGTTTAGGACTAAATTGCGATATTTGAAATATTTAGGACTTTATTGGCACAAGTGTAATAGGCTTAAGATTTTTTTTTTTTTTTTTGGTAATTCTCCTGTCTAGCACTAGTTGAGCTAAGCTTATACGGTCCAGAACCTTTATCATATACTCCCTCAAAATTAGTGTTAATGGATACTTTTCTAAATTCGATCAAGGTAGATTTCACATGGTTCAACATCAAAAATTAAAAACAAAAGTTCTAAATCTATTGTATTTACACAAATTCAATCATAAATATTTTAATTGTGTTAATTTAATCCTAAAATTTTTCATGGTGTGTCAATTGATTCTATTTGGCTAATCTAGGTTGGACATCACTAACATGGATACCAATAGTCTAACGTGGCATGACCATTGTTGACACGGATGTCTTCACGAGATTTGAGCTAGGTGAGGGCACTATAATGCCCTCGCCCAATGTTGGCGAGGGTCGGCTGACAATCCCTATTAGCATTTAGTCCTCCAAAAAAAAAAAAATAATGAAAAAATAGTAAAAAATTATTAAAAAATGTTATCATTAATACTAATTGTGCCACGAAGGATGATTAGTGTTTACATCAGTAATTATTGACTAGATAGACTCAATTGATAAAACATGAAAATGCTTAGAACTAAGTTGGTATAGTTGAAATATTTATAACTAAATTGATACAAGCGTAAAAGGCTTACAAATTTTTTTTTTTTTTGGTAATTTTCTCGTCTAGCACTATCTGTGATGATTCCAAACTAGATGATCCGATTGAGTGTGGGTGATTTAATTCCAAAAACACGTATATCTCTCTTTGCACAATCAAAGAAAGATAAATGTGTTTTGGAATTAAAGCATAGAAATATGTAATAGGGGAGGCAAGTAGAGGGCTTGAAAAGATTTGAATTCATAACCTTATGCTTCAATATAATGTAAGCTTTTATAGGATCACCATCAATTTTCTTAAAAGTTTAAGCCTTTAGATAAATATGCGATTTAATATTTAAAATATTCTAACATGTTTTCTCACACATATTGCATGCAAAAATAAATTTGTCCACTTCATGAGAAAAAAGAGAGCAGTATATTGTCATAAATTTTTTGGAAAAATTACTAATAAAGTCTTAAACCTATTGTAATTATACTAATTTTTTTCATAAACTTATATTTTTGGTCAATTGAGTTCTAAACCTTTTGTAATTATGCAAATTTTTTCATCGACCGAATTTGGCCAGCTAATGTTGATATTGATAATTTTTTAACAATATGTTATATTTTCAATTATTTCATTTCTTTTCTCTTTTTTCTTTTTCCTCCTTTCTCCTTGTTCCTCTAGTTAGTCATTGAATTGAGGTGATCGCGTCGGATTAGATGAGGGCTCACCTCACCAATGGCTTAGCGAGAGCTCACTCTTGCCCGCCGACGTCGAGGTAAGCCTTGCCACTAGTCGGTGAGATTGCCTCGTTGTGGATCGGCCCTCACCTCGATCGGTCGCCTCGGTTGCCGAGATCGACCAAAGGAGGAAGGAGGAAGGAGGAAAAAAAAAAAAAAAAAAGGAAAAAGAAAAGAAAAATAAATTAAAACTACAAATAAAATAAAATAAAATATTATTAAGAAATTATCCACATTAACATTAGTCGACAGCTAGTGCCTCTATTAGCGTTGGCTGGCCAAATTTGACCGAGTGAATTGAATTGACACAATTACAAAATCTTTATAACTCAATTGGCTAAAATAATAAGTTTAAAACTTAATTGACACAATTGTGATAGGTTTATAATTCTTTTGATAATTCTCCCTAACTTTCTTTCTCTATTATATAAAACTTTTCGAGTTGGAGTGCAACAATTTAAATTAAATCAACAAAGTTTAGAAAGTTTCCTACAATGGATTTGTCATTTATGATGAAGGTTGCATATTCGATCGACAGTAAAATATGAATAAGAGTACAAAGAAAGTTGAAATAGCATAAGGTTACTCGATGTCCATTATTACTGGCACGATTTTCTCACATTCTCTCACCATGTTCATCAAGTTACAATCTTTTCGACTTCATTTTCAATTTTATATACGCGGAGCATGGGTACCATTTATGTTTTATAAACAGACACAAAATTGCTCATGCGACGATAGTCCCAAAAGACAAGCTTTGACTTATGGCATCGTTTAAGTTTGGACAATACTCGAGGCGAGAATATCCAATTGACTTGGGCCAGGGGGAAAACAGTCATGGAGGTGATTGAAAATTGGTGGTGACGGGATTTTAGGATTAATACCACATCAAATTTTCAATTGTGCTCATTGTGATAAAATATTTTAAATTTTTTTTGTATCACTAAAAATCCTAAATTTACCTATTATAACACAAATACTCCAAACTTTTTTTTTTGGTATAATAAAAAAACCCTGAACTTATACCTTATTATAAATAGAATTGAAATGGAGTGTGTACATGTCTAACATATATAAGTTTGAATTTTTTCATGAAAAAAATGAAAGTTAGAGGCATTTGTGTCATAACTGGTAAGGTTAGGATTTGTGGTGACACATAAAAATATTTGGGGTTAATACAATGGGTATAGTTTAATTTTTTTTTCTTTTTGGTATTTGCATACAATTTGTCTTTTTCTGTCATGTGGGCTGCTCCAAATGGGAAACACTCGCACGCCGTAGGCGCTGGCGTTTGGAACAACCCACTAAAGTCCCACCTCCTTAGAAAACTCCACCTTGTACCCCCACCGTACGACTTATAAAGACCAACTGTTGACATTGTGGTCATCTCCACTCGCTTTTTCTCCTTCATAAATAGGAGACCCTTGAGAGCCCTCCTCACGAATAAGGCATTTTCAGACTTCATCCCAGTCAAAACGGAGGCCTCTCGCTATCCTCTTTCTCCCTTCTGTCCGCATGCAAGTCTGTGCTCACTCGTTGAGCCATGGAGAGCTTGGAAATGGGTGTTGCGACAAGCCAAGAGAGAGTCGGAGCCCTCGCTAGCGCAGGGAGGCAGTTGATGGGCTTTTCCAAGAAAGTGACGGCAAAAGTGGTGGAGGTGGCCAAGAAGGTGATGAAGCTCGGGCAAGATGACCCGAGGCGAGTCGTTCATTCACTTAAAGTAGGATTTGCACTTTCCTTAGTGTCGCTGATCTATTACCTCCAGCCGCTCTACAACAGCTTCGGCATCAACGCAATGTGGGCGGTCATGACTGTGGTGGTCGTCTTCGAATTCTACGTTGGTAAGTTTATGGTAGACCCACAGTCAGATCTTCGTCGGATTTTACCGTATATGCATTCAGTTGTTTCCATTTACTAACTTAAAAAACAATTTCAGGGGCCACTCTAGGTAAAGGGTTGAATAGAGGATTAGCGACGTTGCTTGCCGGTGCACTTGGTGTTGGTGCTACTCACTTGGCGAGTCTCACAGGAAAAACCGGCGAGCCCATAATGCTTGGTTTCTTCGTCTTTCTTCAAGGTAAAGTTATTGCAATATTAAAAGGAGAAATTAGAAAAGCACTCAAGAATTGAAGAATAACGGGGTTTGACTTGATTGAGCTGAATTGGTGACTGACATAATGTTGCAAAATGCAGCCGCCGGCACGACGTTCGTGAGGTTCTTCCCCCGAATCAAGGCGAAATACGACTACGGGATGCTGATATTCATACTAACGTTCGCGTTGGTGTCGGTGTCAGGTTTTCGGGAAGACAAGATAGTGGAGTTTGCGCACAAGCGGCTCTCCACCGTCGTCATCGGTGGCAGCGCTTGCCTCATCATCTCGATCATCGTGTGTCCCGTCTGGGCCGGCGAAGACCTCCACCTGCTCATCGCTTCCAACATGGAAAAGCTTGCCAACTTCTTGGAAGGTACACACAAATCAATCTACAAAATTTTCCAAAAAAAAAAAAAAAAAAAAAAAAACATAGGAAGGAGAATGCGAAAGAAAATTCACCAAACCCTAAAAACAATGTCAAAAGAGATAAAACCTATTGTAATTATAGGAAAAAAGATTGAATGCAACAATTTTTTTTTTTCCGTAGGATTTGAGGTTGAATATTTGGGAGAATCAGAAGATGGTGACTCGAATCGAGACAAGTCGCTTTTTCAAGAATACAAAAGTGTTCTTGGAACGAAAAGCAAAGAAGAATCTTTGGTGAGTACAAGTTCTTTTGTTTTTTCCTCTAATCTCTAGTTGACACTTATGCATGTGAATTGTCACTTACTATATTCACATGATAATGACACATGATTATGTCAGGCAAATTTTGCAAGTTGGGAACCATGTCACGGCCCGTTTGGCTTTCGTCATCCGTGGAAGCAATACCTAAAAGTTGGAGCTTCGATTCGTCAGTGCGCCTATAGGATTGAAGCCCTTGAGGGCTACCTCACCACTAAATTCCAAGTAAGTTAGATGCTTGAGTGCATTAACTATAAGGGACTATTTGGGTGCACCGACCAATAAAGTTTATATATATTTTTAGATCATATGAGTTTCACTCGAATCCCGTCTTATTCAATGATAGATGTGAATTAGGCTCACATTAAATGCATGGAACTAAGAATTTTTCATAATACTAGAGAATGTTTAACATTACATAATTTAAACATGGTAAAATCATGTGCGTTGCTAGAAATTCTCTTTTTGTAACGTAATCACTCACTCTCGTCATTTTTAGGCGCCACCACAAGTTCAAACCAGACTCAAGGAGTTCTGCGCAGAGATGGCCATGGAAGCCGCCGAAGCTTTGAGGCAACTCTCATCTTCCCTCAAGACGATGGCTACGCCGTCCTCCGCGATTCCCCACCTTGAGAAGTCCCGAACTGCCGCGAAAGCCCTCAAGTCGCTGCTCAAGACAACCTCCTGGAAGGATGCGACCGACCTCCTCGCCGTCGTCCACGCCACCACCGTCACCTCGCTCCTCATTGACATCACTGACTGCACGGACAAGATTGCAGAGTCTGTCAACGAGCTTGCCTCCCTTACCGGCTTCAAGACTGCAGAGAAGGCGAAGAAGCATCTCAAGTGCGATGAAGTCGTGCTGACTGTAACTGCACCTGAGGTGACAGTCTCGTCGGAAAATGGGAGTCCTCTGGTCAAATCGCCTCCAGCGCCGGTGTTGTAGATATGTAGGCATCGTATGTACGAACGACAACGTACATAATACCTGGACTTTATGGATATTTGGGAAAGTTCAGGTATAATGGAGGAGTTTTATGAGAATAATTACGACCAACGAGGAGCTTGACGAGAACGTTGCTAAAATTTTCATATTAGCTTTCATTCTGTCTGTACTTCATAAAAATGATATGGTCGGGCACGTTTTCTATCTTTCTTTTAATTGTCCATCCAAATTATGGTAGTATCAGCAGATATTTTACTTATGAAGTGGCAATGTATATGAAAATTAAAACTTAACAATTTTTTTTGGGTTGATTAAACTTCACTTTCTAGCTTGCACATCCCGAAATCATGTCAAGAATCTCATGCATAGTTTCAATCAGTGCAACCAACCAAGTTGTAATTTTTAAAGTATCAACATAATTCTGAATATTCATTAAAAGACGTATCATGGTATCTCCGAATTAACTTGAATAATACTTTTGTATTTTACTCATGATTAGCCATGGGTGCACTGGTCACGGTATTACCGGCACATGCTAAATTTAGACTAGTATAAGCCATAGCATACATAGTACTACCAGCAATACGGGGTTGAGGACCACCAGAAATTGGATTTATCTCATTTATCAGTTTGCATTTGCGATGTAGGCCAGGAGACTGGTAACAGTCTTTACATTTTCCATATCAAAACACTCCAAAAGGTTCTTGTCATCCAAGTATATAGAGCAAGGTGGCGGACGTCTGTTGAAGATCCTTTATCGAGCACGGTGCTCTCGCTGGCGTATCTCATACAATCTCTACCGTCGATGCATAAGGGATGCCTTAGCGACTGAGATTGGCCAAGATACAAAGAAATGTACAGTATGTGCGGGATAGAGGATCGATCAACGGCATCCCACTCAAGCACCAAACCAGTTGTGCACGCGGCATGTTGCCCTTCGAACCCCTCGAGTACTAGATACAAGTGACACGGCCGCAGATGTAGCATGATCCAAGACCGTCCATGATGTGGCCGTGTCATGCACAAGGGCCTTGCTTGTGGGCAGCCTAATCGATCCAAGCATGATTTGTCAATCATGCGTGATCGGTCTATGCGTGATGCAAGCAAAGGCCCGTGCACGGCCAGTGACCGACTCATGATCAACGTTCGGCCAGCCCCCGTTCAAACTGCGGTTGTTCAACTACTTTGTGTTAGGCGGCCATGCTGACCCTGATCTTGCTTCTTACATGCGCCCATGGGTATTTCCAAGGCATAGAGCCCTTGAGTGGCATGATATGTAGACTTGACATCATTCAAACTCCACCGTTGGATCGGAGGGACGATCAACAGCTGGGAAAATACTTGAACTTATATAAATAGAGGTTCCTCCCCTCATTAAGCTCAGCTTGTTCATAGTGAATACACTTGCCCCTTTGTGTCTACGATCCCTGTGAACGTGCATGTGCGTATAAGGCTGACTTGGGATCGTAAATCCCTAACGCCACATGGGTGATTGATCAATTGGAAACGACCGACCCATGACACAAGTCTCATCTTCACGTCGGATGAACTTCACGGTGTGATTGCAATCCAACTCGAGATTAATAAAGCACAAATTCGAGTCACAAAATTAAAACAATAAAAAGAAAAAAACATGACGGACTGTGATCTAAGCTACATGTGACTGATAGCGAAGAAAGATCTAGAAAACTGTTTGACTATATCGGCCAATTGCACTAGAAAAACTTTATCAATCCAAATGCTTAGAGAATTCAATTCAGTCAAATTTATCATTGATTCGACAAAGAAGATTTTTTCAAACAGCACGAACGAAGCATTCTTTACCACTATAAAAGATAATCGAAGACAGCTTTTCTCGTAAATCGTCTTATGTCCAGAGAATATTCGATGTTATTCTGATAACTTGCTTCTTGAAAACCCTATAAAATATAGTATCAGCATGATCATGGTCACACAATTATCTATGTCCTAGATTGATAGTTTGTGCCTTGTGCATCAATCGAGAATGCAGATCTACGTAGTGTTCCTGAAATTTCCAGAGTGTCTCTTATGTTTTAGTAGATAAATAGCTCGACAATTCAAGTTTGGATGACCGCATAGAACCATAATAAGTTCATTCTCTTATATGTTCATTAAGTGGCAAAAGCACCACCAAAAAGCCGCCTGATGAACTCCCGAGAGTTCTTTTGTCATGAACACTTCAGCCACGGCCATTGGATAGAGCTGATTAATTTGACAAAGAATCTCTCTCCTTTCTAGCAATTGTTGTTAAAAATAAGTTGACGAATTGTGAACATGCACGAAGAATTCTTCATTCTTCTGCAGCAAGTCCACCAGCACCGCACAAAATGAAACATGAGTAAGTGGTGAACACAGAAAGCAAATCAACAAAGGGAGAACTTGGTGGGACTCTGAGTTGTTTCCCACCACACAAATCTTCCTCACGATGTCCTTGATGGTGATATTAACCTTTTTAATTTGTCTGGTGCTCCCGAGAATGTAGAACTCGACAACACCTTTTGAAAAGATAAATCGCACAAAGCATATATCACTTTTATAAACTACACTACTTATCGACGGTAGTTGTAGAGTCCTACCGAATACATTAATTAATCCAGAAATTTTCTGTGGTTCCATCTTCTGTGCGCTTATCAAGAATATTTTTTTTTTCGTTTTCTTTTGGCTGCGGAAGGACGGCATTACATGATAACTTTGTATTTTCTCTCTCTTTTCAACATACCCATGATAAAGTCCCTAGGGTTTCAAAAAAACATTAGGCTATGCCATTGTCATCCCTTTTTGGAGTGCCTTAATTTAAAAAGAAAAAAAAATCAAAAGAAAACTAGAAAGAAAGAATGAATATCGACGCTATATCAACGAAATGCATCTTGATTCTTGACTACTACCACAACCATTACGACCGCGTAGGCCGCCTGCTCAATTACTTCTCAAATTTCTAGCCTTCTTTATAGAACAGAATAGAGCAACTGCAAAAAAAGATAAAAGGAAAAAATAGAAGCACAAGCAAATTGCATGGTGGCCAGCTGTAGATCATCATTCTTATCGCACCACTTTGACACAAAGTTGTTTTTACCGGCAACAAACGTAAGTATGAACATAAAAGAAAAAGTGGGAGGTGAAGTCTCCTGGTCTGGGAAATTATTCCATCCTCAGATCTTGACATACAAGGCATAGCCATCAGTGGATTTACAACATGCAACTAAGAAGCAAAATATTAAAATATAGATTCAGATCAAAGTTCCACTTTAATATCATTTTCTTGTTAGTGGGGCGCTCGTGTTTTGGTGTAAAGGAGAAGGTAATATTCTTGGATCAAGCAAAAAAGAAACTATTTAAATATAGAAAACAAAGGAGAGTACAAGTTGGATACTGCTGTTGACATTGTTAAGTGCTGACACTGCAGAATTAAAGTAAAAGTTCATGGATTAATAAAACATTAAAAAAAGGATGAACAAGACTTGACGAAGTTCTGATGTCGACAAAGTCTAAAGAACTCATCATCTCTCACATGCTAATTGCAATAAAAGTTTCCAGATAATTCAGAAAATTATAGAAAACACTCTTTACAAGTGAAAATCAAATGATAGTCAATTTAGAGTCCTGAAAAGCACGTGATTGATCACCACTCGAGTTTGGCTTCCTGAAGTTGATATTGCTAGCATATATATCATTTTGATTTTGATCGTTCAACTTACATTAAACCACTTGAATTTATTCGATGCTTAATGAGCTAGTTAGATTAATAACTATGTAACCTTTATTTTGTGCCAACACATGCACAAAAGTTTGAATCAGTCTAGAAGAATTATACTTGTGAATTTGCAATCTAAAAATTGATTATGCTTTTGTTGTAAGTAAGCTTACCTCTTTTCATCTGAAATAATAAATTAAAGAAAAATTATGTTAGCCAACTTTGCATGCTCGCGACGTGCAACTTTGTGTGTCGAAATTTAGTATTTTTTTTTCTAGATTCATGGTATGACCAGTATTTGTTATGTTTGGAGAGAATTAGGTCATTAGAATTTACTAAAGGGGTTGAATGTGCCATCCATTTAAAAAATACAAGGTGCAGTTATGCCATCCAATTTAGAAAAGCAAATTGAACATCTCAATTCAATCTCTAAATAGAGAAGATTTTGAATTCCAATTGAAAACCAAAAGAAGGGGAGATTATAAATGTTTGGGGGTATTCGCAAACCTCGAAGCTTGAGAGATAAATCAAATACTAGTGACCATGATTTTATTTATAAGAAATTTATAGTCATTGTTAAAATATGTCTTGAGTTTGAGCCCAATGCAAAATTCCGAATATTCGAATTGGATATGTTGCGGACATTCGAAATTGAGCAAAGAAGATCCGAAGATCAACTTCCCAAAATTCGAATCTACGTTTGAGAATTTGGCCGCTAAAATAGGAAAGTCCAACTTTCACTTGGATTTGGATTTTGTTTAAAACATACAGAGATATGTTTTGGATAAAATCATTTAAGATAGGAAACAAAATCTTATGAGAAGTCGGTAAAAAGAATAAGGGTTTCACTTATATATATAGACTTGTAGCCGTGGGTGGTAGGGGTTGATCATGAAGAATTGGTCTTGAAGTGCCATCTTGTCGTCGAGTGCTTTGGAGGGATTTTCTTTGTCGTTATTGTTCGTGAATTACATCCAAGAAAGATTTAGTGTTCAAGTCAATTAAATCTTGTAGTAAGATTTACGTGTAATTCCATCGTGAGATTGAGAGAGTATTTCTTGAGGAATTTCGAGGAATTTTGAGGCTAAACACTACATGCGTTATTGGATGTAATTGGGGCTTGGAAAACACTAAGAGAGTGTTTGAGTGACTCGAGTGTGTAATCTTCTTATATTGCTTGATCTATAGTGAAATTCATCGATGCTCTTCCCGTGGACGTAGGTCTCTACGACCAAACCAAGTAAATCCGATGTTCGATTTATTTTCTTTTTTTGTTTATATTATTGTTTAATCACTTGCCTTATCGCAACAATTGGTATTAGAGCTAGACTTGGCTAAGTTGAAGCAAATCGATGGCGATTGAAGAAGTAAAAGTGAGAATCAACAATTTTGATGAGAAGGATTTTCGTTTCGGAAGATGCAGATTGAGGATTATCTTTACCAGATGAAACTATACTTGCCCTTATATAGGGAGAAACTAGAGTCGATGAAGCAAGTTGATTGAGATTTGCTGGATAGATGAGCTATGGGTGTTATTCGGTTGATGTTGGCTCGTAATGTCACGTTTAACATCTTGAAGGAAAAGACCATTGCTGATTTGATGCAAGCCTTGTCGGATATGTACGATAAGCCCTCCGCGATGTCTGTTTAATTTGAAGATGAGCGAAGGTGTGTCGGTTGCATATCATATTAATGAATTCAATGTGATTATTAGTCAATTGAGTTCAGTTGAGATTGACTTTAAAGATGAGGTACGTGCTTTAATTCTATTATCCTCATTGCCTGATAATTGGAATGCTACTGTTACTGTCGTTAATAATTCCTATGGATCAACAAGTTTGATATTTGATGGGGTTCGAGATTTGATTTTGAGTGAGGACATCTGTAGAAGAGAACTCAGAATCAAATTTGGTGAACCTGTATATGTTGCTTTAGTAGGTGAAAATAGATGAAGATTTAGAACACGTGTTAGTAAAAGTAGTACTAATATAAACAGGCATAGTCGGTCTAGGACTAGTGATCTTGTCTCTTTGGAGCTGTGGCAAGAGAGGACATCTTAGAAGGAATTGCTGTAAGCTGAAGAATGAGAATGGTAAGGGAATTATAATTGATTCTACAGATAATATTGCAGCTGTAACATATAATACCAATTATGTCTTGCCTGTCACTAATAATTTATCGTTTGATGGATGGATTATGGATTTTGGTTGTTCTTTTATGTCACACCAAATAGAAACTGGTTTATTACTTATCAGTGCATGGATGATAGTAAAGTACAGTTGGGAAACAACATTGAATGCGATGTCATCGATGTTGGTAATGTTAGAATCAGAATGCATGATAGTATTGTGAGGACATTGACTGGAGTAAGGCATGTTCCAGAGTTGAAAAAGAACTTAATTTCTTTGAGTGCCCTGGATTTAGTTGGGTATTGATATATTTCAGAATGTGGTATTCTGAAAATTGTTCAAGGTGCTTTGATAATAATGAAAGGAATCAAGCACAATAGTGTCACGCCCAAGAGGTTCCAGTGCAAAAAGGACGTGACAATGCCGCGGTGGACCTCCTGTGCTCACTCGACTTCCCCACTAGTCTCCTTCCAGACGCCAAGTTCTAGAAGTTTCTAGCTTTATTTATGTCGGTAGACGGTAGTTAACATTAGTGTCGGTAGTTGAGGTGGTGCGATCTCGCCCGCCGGATAAAAGTTAGATCAACGGATGTAATCCGAGGGCCTCGAGTATAAGAAGGGGTGTCCCCCCCTCATTTGTATCATCCAACATTTCAGAATACAAAGGTCTTTTCTTTCTAGAGTTCCTCTCTCTAGAAGCTTTCTTTCTCTACGATTCGGGTGTGCGAGCGAGTTGTGCATTCGATTGAGCAAGACTTGGCTTGGGTGATCCAAAATAGCCCGAGTCGCCGCACGGTCACAATCCCAATCGATCGACCCGTGACAATAGCTTGTATGAGCTTCAAGGTGAGATAGTGACAAATTTCACTGTGGAGATGTTGGACGCATCGTTCGAGAGTCCGAATTGTGGCATATGCGTTTGGGGCACATTGGCGAGAGAAGCTGAAGGTTTTAAGTGAAAGAAATCTGCCATGTGGTTATGTTTCTAACGAGCTGAATGTATGCAGGTGCTGTGATTTAGATCAACGGCGGAAAGTGCAGTTTAGTACAACTTGTCAAAGAAACCATGGAAATTGCGAGTTAATTTACTTGAATGTTCGCAGGTTGTCGCAGGTTTCGTCGAGGAAAAGTGCTAGATATATGTTAATAGTTGTTAATGGCTACTTGATGAAGATGTGAGTATTTGTGCTTAGGCACCGTTTGATGCTATTGTTAGGATCAAGCAAGCAGTTGATAGCTTTGATAAAAAAAAAAAAAAAAAAGAGACTAGTAAGATGATCAAGCGGAAAAAGGACTGACAGTAGCATGGAGTTTTACTCAAAGTTGTTAAACAAATTCTACATGAAGGAAGGTATAGTAAAACACCGCACTAATGCTGATGAACCACAATAAATTGCGGAATTGATGAGCAAAAACATTGCTAGAGACAGCCCATAAAATGCTCTCTAATGCTGGTATGGCTAGGAGATTCTTAGCGGACGCGCTAAGTACAGCATACTACCTGATGAATAGATCCCCATCGACTACGATTGAATATCAGACTCTCGAAGAAGTGGTCAGGTAATGTTGCTAATTATTCTGTTCTTAGAATATTTGGTTGCCCATGTGATGTTTGAGCGAGTGATGGTAAGCTCGATGGAAGGGTAAGAAAGTGCATATTCCTAGGCTATGCACGAGATGAGAGTGGTTATCGGTTGTGGTGCTCGGAGTTAAATTCACCTATTATTAGTAGAGAATTTACGTGTGACGAGTCTCTAGTACTTCTGGCTAGAAGTGATTATAGCAGTGTTCAAATGGATCTGAATGATGTTAAGCTTGAGGTGGAGTTGTGACCAGAAACTCCCGAGGTAGCGAGCAATGAGTATTAGCAAAAGTAATGGACACAGATGGTGCTTGTAGTGAGGTGGAGCCTATAGAGCCAATGGTTGTTGTAACTGCTGAAATTAACAAGGTATGTATTCGATCTCCTGATAGATATTGATGCAACAATGGTTTTGCTTTATCTGCGGTTGAGGAGGTTGCATCGGAAAATCCTTGTAGAGTAGTTAAAGGTGCATGTGGAGTTGGTATTCTGATGAGATCCTTGGTTATGGCAAAGTTCAAGCGAGGCTTAGACTTGGATAATATCTGTGGCGGTTGAGCCAATCTGGAGCTATGGGAAAGTAGTGGCAGAGTTTGAATTTTTGTGAAGCAGCGACTTGGCTCAAACGTCGAGCCAAAGTGAAGATTGTTAAAATATGTCTGAAGTTTGAGTCTAATATGAAATTCCGAATATTCCGAATTGGATATGTTGCAGACATTGGAAATTGAGCAAAGAAGATTCGAAGATCAACTTCCCAAAATTCAAATCTGCGTTGGAGAATTTAACCGGTAAAATAGGAAAGTCCAACTTTCACTTGGATTTGAATTTTGTTTAAGACATACAGAGATATGTTTTGGATAAAATCGTTTAAGATAGGAAACAAAATCCTATGAGAAGTCGGCAAAAGAACAAGGGTTTCACTATATATATATATATATATAGATTTGAGGCCGTGGGTGATAGGAGGTTGATCATGAAGAATTGGTCTTGAAATGCCGTCTTGTCGTCGAGTGCTTGGGAGGGATTTTCTTTGTCGTTATTGTTCGTGAATTACATCCAAGAAAGATTTAGTGTTCAAGCCAATTAAATCTTGTAGTAAAATTTGCGTGTAATTCATTCGTGAGATTGAGAGGTTATTTCTTGAGAAATTTCGAGGAATTTCGGGGCGAGACATTGCATGTGTTGTTGGATATAATTGGGGCTTGAGAAACACCAAGAGAGTGTTTGAGTGACTCGAGTGTGTAATCTCCTTGTATCGTTTGATCTATAGTGAAATTCGTCGCTGCTTTCCCCGTGGACGTAGGTCTTGACGATCGAACCACGTAAATTCGGTGTCCGATTTATTTTTTTTCTTCTATCTATATTATTATTTGATCACTCGCCTTATTGCAACAGCCATAATGAAATATGGAGAATGTATGAGATTTAGGGTTTATGTGGAGCACAGTCTTAACCATTGTTGTCTATTGGTTGAGGCATGGTTCATTGGATAAAATCCCTCAGAATAGGAGAAGCCCATAAAGCTGCAACGAGACCGGACACATTATGTGAAAGAATGAGTTGAGTTGGACTACTAAAGGCGCATATGATAACCGTTCTAAATTTGTTCCAAAACTATTTTTGTTTTGTTTTAGAATTATTTTTGGAATAGAAATCCGTTTGGTATCATAATTTTATTCTTTTATTTTTAGAACAAATTTTTAGTCAAGAAATATATTTGGAATAAAAATAAGAAGTATTTTTTTATTTCTTTATTTCTAAAACAAAAATGAGAAATAAGAACTCTTATTATCGCTCATCCTTACTACTAGCCGGCCTACCCACCCATTGCTGCCACAAGCCATTGCTAGTCACCACCGACTACCCCACGTTGTCTATCACCACCTAGGAGGGAGAAATTTTGTGTTGTTATCAAACAAATTTATATTCTAGGAATATAAATTTTGTGTCATTATTAAATGTGCGTTTTTGCTCGTAAACTCATCCAAGAATAGAAATATGAAAATCTATTTCTGTTTCAGAAATAAATTTCTGATCAGAATGGTTATCATTCGCGTCTTAAAATTTGTCTATCACCTTCTCTTGTTGTTTGAAAGAAAGGAAGAAGCAAACTCATTCTCACTTTGCATTCAATTAGTCCAAGCTTCTCTGGCCAAAAGTTGATTGCATTGGTTTGGTTTTAGGAAATGAAAAGCCATTTTTGCAAATGTCTTTTACTCCATGTGCATTTAATGATAACAAATAGTGTTTTGATAATTTATTTTTGTGTATTTTTTTGGTTAAGTAATTTTGAAAGAAATAATTAAAAAGAAAAAAAAGAGATTGAAGCAACAAGAGTTGAACCGGAAGCTTTACAAAGAAGAAGCAACAAAAGTAAGTTTCAAGTGAGGGCTGTCGTGAGCCCAATCTAGAGCTTTGAGGTTGCACGACCTAGGTGCAGTGAGTGGGGAAAGAAACTTCTTTTATAAAAAATACTATCACTGGAAAAAGTTGAATAGATTAAAAACATCACATCACATCGTCTACTTTTTTTTTTTGGGTACCCGGGAACCTCAGGCGCGCTTGCGGTGGAGTAAACCCCGGAGGAGCAAGTAGAGTCACCACCACCCTTGCTGTCCCGGGTAAGTCGTGGGTTCCTTTCTCGCAAGGCAGACGGCGCAGGGATTCGAACTCAGGACCTCTCCCGAAAGGAACTTGCGCTCAACCACTACGCCGCCACCACATCGTCTACTTCTTTTTGAAAGATTTTTTGGAATTGTTGTCAACTCTAAAAGCTTAAGTCATTAGATGGAAGCATGTTTCATATTTAAATACTTTTTACTCCGCCTTGCGAGTAGTTTGTGTTGGAAAAATATGGCTTCGAATCAATAGAGTAATCAAGTTAGACTTTGAGGCATAATATTGTTGGAGAAAACTTCCTTGAGTGTTTTGAAGTTGACAAAACGTTTCAATCAGTCTAGTCTGAAGACTTGCATACTCTTTCATCAAAGTCTGAGGACCTTCGGACTGCCAAACTCAAGACCCAAAGTCTATCCTCATTGACAATTTCTAGATCGTCGAATAAGGCTTATCTAGAACTGAATGTTTCATTAAGCATTTGATTCTATCGACTGGAGAAGATCTCTTGGCTGTATACGGTTATTTCGGAATCCATTATTCAAATTGAGATTGATTCAGGGATTTTGGATCCGTTGATTGGCGAAGTATACTTGGAAGGTTCTACTTATGGAAACCTAGATCCTGATTGTATGGGCGAGCATGATTGGTGGGCTATCGTCATATTCCTTAAATAGCTCGAAATCTTCCTAATTGATTCTGTCCAACGGGTAGATTGGAAGAATTTCTTTGGTAAGTGCCAATAGGTGTGATGGCATGAAGAAGTATATAAGGAAGACATTCCAGTTGTTTGAGTGTGCGCGATAGAAGAATTCCAAAGTTTGAAGCTCCTTGTTCTTAGTCAATTAAATTGTTGAGCCAAATCTTGTATTCAAAAGAGAGTTTGAGTCTTTGTGAGACCTTGAGGAAGTGTAGCAGAATCTCTACACTTTGTGGAATCAAGGAAGAGTTTTGTAACAACTCTTTTGATTAATAGTGAAATTCAGAGTGAGCTATCGGTGCGGAAGAGTGGACATAGGCTTGGATTAAGCCGAACCACTATAAACTCGTGTTCTTATTCTCTTCTCTACGCTCTTTCACTTTGATCGTAATTCATTTAGTCTGCAAGAGTCTAACTTCATTTTCATCATCTATTGTTGATTAGTGTTGAACACTTATCTCGGAAATTTGTTTTTACACTTATTCACCCCCTCTAGGTGCTCATACTAGCTTTTACAAATATCTTTTGAAGAATTTATTTGCCTCACAAAATTGCTAATGGTCACCGGCAAATATCTTCTAGGATAAAATAAAGTCTCAAAATGAAAATACATGATAGCAATTTTAGTATTTCTCCATGATCTCTCTAGGAAACAATTGATAATATGGTTGTAGTTTTGGAAATAAGACTTGAAATGATCTCATATTCGTTCATATAGAATAATGACATATACAAATCGATTTTAAAGAACATAGACAACTCTTTGTGAAAAATTGCAAAGTGAACAAATGTATCATTTTGAAAGAAATTGCAAAATGAACAAAAGTGTCCATTTAGAAGAAGTTGAAAAATGAACAAATGCAATCCTTTGAGAAATGTTACAAACTGAACAAGTATCATTTCCAAAAGTTGTCTTAAAAAAGACACAAATATAAAAATTCAGAATAATAAACTAATTTTCATAAATTTTAAAAATTATCAATAAACAAAAACAACCTTTGACCTAATAAAAGTTAGTAAGATAACTGTATAGAATAAAATAAAAAAATAAAGGGGTTAGTGCTAGTTAAACCGTGGGCGTGCAAGCGTGCAAAGTTCTAAGTGTGTCTAATGATCGTGCCAAAATCGTGTGCATGTGAGTATGGTGGGGTCTAACTTGCACCCAATCTTTTCTTTAGATACACTAAAGAAGTTCCATACTTATTAACTGGCCCACCTCCTCCCATTTTTCTATGTGAGATAAGGAAACATACACTTAGTTTGTTTTACAAACAAACTTCCAACAATCTCTCACTTTGTTTGTAAAACAAAGTAAAATCATATAGCAAAAAATTTCAGTACGATTAACATATATACACAAAAGTCTCTTTCAAGTTAAACCTTTTCTTAATATAAGTATCTCAAAACTCTATCAAAGTGACAAGTAGCTCGGCTTTAAACTTATACTTTTAAATGATAGAATTGGACATACTACACATATACTAACCTTTGTTTTAGTAAGAAGTTCTATATTATTTCGCATTATTACGGCTGTTGGTGAAATCTCGGTGAAAGTGTTTTGAAGTTGACAAAACGTTTCCATCGGTCTAGTCGAAGGTGCAGACTCGTTAGTCAAAGTCGAAGACTTCCGGACAGCCGACTCAAGACTCAAAGTCTATCCTCATTGTGAGTCTCTAATCCGTTGAAGAAAGGTTATCCAACTCGGGATGTTTTGTTCAAGATTTAACCTTATCATCGGAGAAGATCTCGTGGGCGGAGAAGACGTATCAGAATCCTTTGATTGATCAAGTTTGATTCAATGACTGAAGATTCGATGATTGTCTAAATATTATTGGAAGGTTCTACTTATGGAAACCGAGATCCTGATTGTATGGGCGAACATGATTGATGGGCTATCAACACGTTCCTTTAATAGCTCGAACAATCTTCCTAATTGATTCCGTCCAACGGGTAGATTGGAGGAATTCCTTTTGGTAAGTGCCAACGGGTATGATGGCATAAAGGAGTATATAAGGAAGATGTTCTTAGTTGTTCGAGGTGTGCGCGATAGAAGAATTCCAAAGTCTGAAGCTCCTATTTGTTTAGATAAATCCTTTGAGCGAATACTTGTATACAAAAGAGAGTCTATATTTGTGAGAGACCTTGAGGAGGTGTGGTAGAACATCTACACTGTGGAATCAAGGCAAAGTTGTGCTATAACTTCTCTTTTGATCATAGTGAAATCCAGCCGGTGGGTTGTCAGTGCGGAAGAGTGGACGTAGGCTTGGAATAAGCCGAACCATTATAAATCCTGTGTTCAATTTTCTCTTCCTTACTCTCTTTACCTCGATTGTATTTCAATTTGTTAAGAATTGCTTCTGTATTTGGGACAAATTGTTTGTGCGCCTATTCACTCCCCCTCTAGGTGTTTATACTAGCAATATCAATTGGTATCGAAACTGTGTACTTACTTTATTTGAAGTGTTTTACTTCATAGTAAAAGATCCATGGCTAGTATGCTAGCACCGGGGCGATGGAAGGACAAAGCAATACCTGACCACCCTACTTTGATGGAAAGGATTACAACATCCGGAAGAACAAGATGAAAGCTTTCCTACGATCAAAGGATCCTCTCGGAATGGGACGTTGTAGAAAAGGAATTACTCCTACCACCGCATCGGTCCCGAAAGAGGAAAAGAAACCGAAGAAACCAAATGGAATGTCTCGGGAAGAAATAACCAAGAGACAAACACTCGATGCAAAAGCAATTTACTCCTTATATTGTGCTTTATCACCAAGCGAGTATAATAGAATATCTTCTTGTGGTACAGCAAAAGAAGTTTGGGACAGATTGCATATCACCTATGAAGGAAGATCGAGTGAAGGAAACAAGAATCAACATTCTTCTTGGTCAATACGAAGCCTTGAGAATGAAACCAGGAGAATCAATATCGACATGTTTAGTCGTTTTACGGATATTGTGAATGGTCTTGAAAATCAAGGTCAACCAACTTCGATCCCATGAAGGTAAACAAGCTCTGCGTGGACTCTCTGGATTGGAATCACATAAAGACTTCGATAAGAGAGACACGAGAATTATGCCACTATCCGTTGACGAGCTGATTGGAACTCTTCAAATTCTATGAAGTGGAAAGGATCAATGAAGATGAAGATCCAAAAGGTAAGAAATCCATTGCATTAAAATCAAATGATGATTATGATGATACAGATTCTGAAGATGATATGGATGATGAGGAACTTGCTCTCATGATAAGAAGATTCAGAAAACTAAATAGAAAAGGAAGAAGGTTCAACTCAAAGAAACAAAGCTTTCAAAGACAGCGGACCAAGTCTCAAGTTGATGATGAGGAACCAAATAAAGATGTAGTCGCTTTGAATGCAAGAAAAAGGAACACATCGACCAACTGTCCTCTTCAAGAAGAAGAAAGGAAAAGCTGAAAAATTTCGAAAAGCTCTCAAAGCTGAAACACTAGGGAGTGATACCGAGTGTGAAGAAAGTGATAATGAATATGCCAATCTATGTCGATGGCACAACAGTTTCGGACTCTGGACTGGATCGACTCGCATCGGACCATAAAGTGAATTTGAGGCAAGTAATTTTAAAATTCCTGTCAAAGTTTCTAAATACATTGATGAACTATGTTTGATCTTAAGACTTCTCTCAAAAGAATTTCCAAACTAAAAAAGAAAACTCAGCTCTAAAACAAAAAAGAAAATGTTTTAGCAGAAAGAGTTAAAGTCTAGACTTGTCTGTTTCCAATCTTAAAGAAAATGAAGAAAATCTTTTAAAAGAAAATGCTTTTTAAAAACAGACTTATCAAATATATCAAAGAAATTTTCTATAGGGTCTGAAAAACTTGAGAAAATTCTTTCAGCACAAAGACCTTACTTCAATAAGTCCTGGTCTTGGTATGACGAAGAAACAATTCCCTTGATTGATTTTCCTAAAGTAAAAGAAAGAATTAAGAAAAGTCTTTCAAGTGAGGTTTACAAAAATCACTTCAAGAAAGTTTTGTAAAACCCGTAGGAAGAAATGCTCTCGAGATGTTCTAAGTGCAACGGTCGGATCACTTTGAAAAATAGTGTCCTATGGTATGGAAACCTATTAAGAAAGTTTGGGCTAATATCTTGTTTTATCTTACTAACACCAAAGGACCCAAGAAAATTTGGGTACCAAAGAAAGCTTGAGACTTTATTTTAAATGCAGGTCTCCGTCAAGAAACAGTAAAGTGGTATCTTGACGAGGCGGATGCTCAAGACACATGTGGGAGACTCAAATTGCTTTATAAAGCTTGCTCAAGTAAATGGTGGAAAATTTTCATTTGGAGGAAACAGCAAAGGAAGTATTGTGGGATTTGGAACCGTGAAAATTGGAACTCTCACAATAAGTAATGTTTCCTTAGTGGAAGGACTCAATTACAATCTTCTCAAAAGCATTAGTCAATTGTGTGATACTTGGTTTCAAGATCTTCTTTCAAGAAGGAACATGTTCTAGAATCGAAAAGACTCTACTCAGTCTTTCATGGGTCGAAGACATGGAAATATCTATCTTCCTGGATGTGAAACCAAATGAATCGCAATGCCTTATCTCAATTCAAGACGAAGCAAGCTTATGGCACAAAAAGCTTGGTCATGTCAACATGAAGCAATTAGCCAAAATCTCATCAAAGCAGCTTGTTCGAGGTCTACCCAAATTGCCATACCAAAAGACGATTCATGCACTCCATGTATTCTGGGAAAGCAAGTAAGAAATTCTTTTAAGCCAATAAATCATGTCTCTACTAATCATGTACTACGGTTGCTGCATATGAATCTCTTCGGACCAAACGTAACTCAGTATTGGGGTAAGAAGTATTGCCTAGTAATTGTTGATGATTACTCCCGTTTACTTGGGTATATTTCCTTTCAAGTAAGTCCGAAACCTTTTCGTATTTTGAAAAATTTGCTAAAAAGGTTCAAAATGAAAAAGGATGTGTTATCTCTAATATAAGAACAGATCATGGAGGTGAATTTGAAAATCAAGATTTTACAAAATTCTGTGATCAATCGGGCTTTTAAGCATGTGTTCTCCTCTTCATATACTCCTCAGCAAAATGGAGTTGTGGAAAGAAAGAACAGATCTCTTCAAGAAATGGCTAGAACTCTTTTAATTGAAAGTAAAATTTCTTCTCGATTTTGGGGTGTTGTTTTCAACAGCTTGCTATATCATCAATAGAGTCTTCTTAAGATATATTCTTCAGAAAACCCCTTATGAGTTATTCAAAGAAAAGAAGCCTATTGTTTCATATTTTCATGTATTTGGTTGCAAATGTTTTATATTGAAAAATGCAAAAGATCGAGTTGGTAAGTTTGAAGAAAGATCATATGAAGGTATCTTCCTTGGATATTCTACTTCAAGCAAAGCTTACAAGAGTCTATAACAAGAAGAGTCGACCGTAGAGGAGTCAATGAATGTCAAATTTCAAGACTCAACGCAAGATGAATCAAGTCGAGACTCATCAAGAAGAGTCCGAACTGCTCCACCCTCTAAAGTCTACAACTCAAGAAGCATCTCGAGCACAGGAAAACCAGCATCGGGTTGTTAGTGAAGATCCAAATAAAGAAAGAGATCATCAACGCAGACAAATCAACAAGTAACTGGAAGCATAAGTCCGGTCATCCCAAAGATCTTATAATTGGCGAAATTAATGAAGGAATTCGCACAGCATCCAAAAGGCGAGAAGAGTCTAGTCTTGTGGCACTTGTTTCTGAAATTGAACCAAAGAGCATAGAAGAAGCTTTGTCGATGAAAGCTGGATTGAAGCTATGCAAGAAGAGCTCGGAGACAGTTCATCATTAATGATGTCCGGGAATTGACATCCAAACCAAAAGGTAAAAACGTTATGGAGCTAAATGGGTGTTCAAAAACAAGATGAATGAGAAAGGAAAAGTCGTACGAAACAAAGCAAGACTCGTGGCCAAAGGATATACGCAAGAAGAAGGAATAGACTATGATGAGACTTACGCTCCCAAAGAAGGTTAGAAGCTATTCGACTATTACTTGCGTTTACTTGTTATAAGAATTTCAGGTTATTCCAAATGGACGTCAAAAGCGTCTTCCTAAATGGATTTATCCATGAGGAAGTTTATGTGGAACAACCACCAGGGTTTGAAGACCCAAAGAAGCCAGACTCGGTCTTGGTCACCGAAAAGGCTTTGTATGGTTTAAAGCAAGCACCTCGGGCTTGGTACGACAGTTAAGTAAGTTCTAATACAAAATGGTTTTGTCAAAGGTAAAGTAGATACGATTTTATTTATCAAGAAGGAAAACAAAAGTTTCTTTCTTGTTCAAATATATGTGGATGATATTATTTTTGGATCCTCTAATGAAAGTCGTGCAAGAAATTTTCAAAGTCTATGCGGGATGAGTTTGAAATGAGTATGATGGGAGAGTTAACATTCTTTCTTGGTCTTCAAGTAAAACAATTGAAGGAAGGAACTTTTATTTATCAAGAAAATATGTTAATGATCTTGTCAAAAGGTTTGGACAAGAAAAGTGCAAAAAGACCGACATACCAATGTCAAGTTCTTTAAAGATAGACAAAGATGAAGAAGGAAGAAAGTTGATCAAAAGGCATGACAGAGCATTATTGGATCACTTCTTTATCTAACTGCCTCTAGACCTGATATTTTGTTGAGTGTTTGCATACATTGCTAGGTTTCAATCGAGATCCTAGAGAATCTCATCTCAGTCTTTGCAAAACGCATCATTAAATACATCGCTTCATCATCAAGCATCGGTCTTTAGTATCCTAAGAAGGAGACTTTAAACTTACGGGATATTCGAGACGCAGATCTGGCGGTTGCGAGTTGATAGAAAGAGCACCTTAGGAACTTGCCGTTGCTTAGGCGAAGCAGTGTCTTGGTTTTCAAGGAAACAAAGCACTATGTCTCTTTCAACAACGAAGCAGTATGTAGCTCTTGGAAGCTGCATTCGCAAATTCTATGGATAAAACAACAGCTAAGAGATTTTGAAATTGAAGACTCATGCACGGAGATTAATTGCGACAACACCAGCGCTATCAACCTCACCAAAAATCCAATTCTCCATTCAAGAGCAAAGCATATAGAGATTCGACATCACTTTATTAGAGATCATGTTCAAAATGGAGATGTTTCAATTCAATTTGTTGACTCAAAGAATCAAGCGGCTGATATACTCACAAAGCCTATGGAGAAAAATCAATTTGAGTCTATACGGTCCGGACTCAACATTTTGGTATGAGGATATCAAAATCTAAAGACTTTTAGACTCGAGGCCTACAAGACTTTATCTACGGTCTTGGCTCGACCTTGGAGCGTAAAAGTCTTTCTCTCTCCAATCTTATCTTGAAAAGGTACGATCATCAGACTTGTTTAAATTGTTGCTATATTTAACGTAAAAAATTGCATCGATTCATTGTCAAAAGGGAAGTTATTTTTTTGAAATAGCTATTTTTGCGGATAAAGACAGTTATTTTGAAAAGGCATATTTTTATTTCCTTTGTGACGGTTCGTTTACCCTTCTTTTTAACCGAACGAGCACTGTCGATTTCTCTTCACTTTTCTATTCACTTTTCTCTCAAAAACCCTAGAAAGCATCGATCCTCCATTCCCGTTTGTCTTCTTCGCTCAATCTTCAAAAAGTTGTCATCTTTTTGGGAAAGTCAAGCAAGGAATCTTCCAAACACCGATAAAGATGTCATCTTCGCGAAAGTCCTCAAGAATCGCAAGCGGGGACCACAGAGAATGAGTGAGGGGCCTACGCACTTCGATCTTCTGAAGATGAGTTACTCCGGATCAGCAACCGAGCCCATAAAATTCTCAGCAGCGTCATTCTCCACCAACTAGTCCTCAGGCGTTGTTCATCAGCATCGGAAGAAATCATCGAGGATGCCAGATCCCAAAAAGGATATAGGAACGAATATATCTTTCTGCGAAAAATGGAAAGTTTGGGAATCGCTCGTAAAGGGGTGGCTGAGGAAACCCTTGCGAATATCCCAAGTGATCCTCATGACTGGGGGCCGAATCTTGTAGATGGAAATGACGATGATAATCTGTTCAGTCTATTTCAACCGAAAATGGGTATTGCGGCTGAAATTCAAGGAAAAAGGGGAGATTTGTTCAGATCAAAGGAACAAAAGGATCCGTACTCAAAATTGCTGAGCGTGGGGTAATAAACCTAGGAGTGTGGACTTTGATTTTCTGGATCTTTGTGAAAGTGAACTTGAGGGAAAAGTTCAGTTATCTTCAACTTGAAAAGTTACGTTCCGACTCAACCGAGGCATATGCTGAATTGATTCGCATATTTCTATTCAAATCTTAGCTTTTAGATGCGAATAGATTCTCCTTCAGCGTTAAAGAACAAGACTATGTTGTGGATATGAATATGCTGGCTGATGTGTTAGAAGTTGAGAGAGGCAGATATCAACCAATCAAAGTTTCCATTGCTCGGGCCACACTTGAACTGGTGAAAGACGGGAGAACGGATGAGAAGATCACCTACTCAAGGATGAATGCATTCAACATCTTGCTTCACAAGATTGTGATTAATTGCCTCCGGCCGAAATCAACTTCCAAAACGATGTTTCAAGCTCGAGGCAAAGTTGATGTATGCCATCCTCTCGTGGAAAGAAGTTTTTCTCCTCATACTTGTCATGTTTCACATGTATAGAACGTTGATGAAGGACAGAGGTCAACTCCCTTACCCAAGCCTTGTTACGAAGTTATTCAGACATCTGAATATTCAGCCTCCATAAATCTTTGTGTTCGATCATGCGATCATATGGTGGTAGGACTGAAAATGGTGACCAAAATGCGTCCTCGAAGGAACTAAGCAAGGAATTGGAGAAATTCAAGGAAGACTCGCCAAATCTCATCTCTTCTGCTACTAAGAGAAAAGGAAGGAGCCCATGACTCCATCAAAGAGAAGAAGAGCTCTCCTCGTTGAGGATGAAGATGATGATGAAGACATCACCATCTCTGCAATGGCTTTGAAGAATTTAAGTCGTCCCTGTTCCCTGAAAGAATCGGAACAAAAGACGAAGAAGCGAGAGGAGAAAGAAGAAGAAGAAAGAGAAAAGAGGAGAAGGAAGAAGAAGAAAGAGAAGCAAGAGCAAGAAGCGAGAGGAAGAAAGACTGAAGAAGAAAGAAGAGAAGAAGGAGAACCCGAGGAAATCTCTTCTCCACCTGTAGGCATGGAAACAAAGGGGGAGATCGGGAGAAAGGAGTGACGCATCTTCATATCTTGATGCAAGTGAAGGAGTCGCCGCTCGCCCGCAAGACCCATAAGATGTTTATGCATCTCATTTCCAGAGGAAGGTCATGAAGCTTCATCGCCAAACCTCGCGAGATTATGCTGATCCACCATCGTCTGCTTTTACTCTATCGATCGAGCCGAAGCAAGTATTTTCGGTGACTGATAATGGAGCAGATTTTCAAAATCATGGATATTCTCTTGGAGATGAAAGGTCGATTTATGCCTTGGGATGCGAAGTTCAAAGCTTGAAGAATGAAAGTCAAGCTTCCTTCCTGTTCATTGAATGATAAGATGCAAGCCCTCTCTATTCAGAGAATCGAGGCAAATGCCAAGAGTGAGGAGGTTGTACATTTTGAAAGGAAGACTTTAAAAAGGTGAAGGCATCATTGTCTATGGAAGATATCCAACTTGTCCGCGTTCCCAAGCAATCTTAACTTCATCTCATCCTTTTTAATGATGACAAAAGGGGGGGGAGAGATGCAAGATTTGATTCAAAAATCTTTTCATTCATTAAACTTTTTGTTGGATTGTTTTGAGGTTTATGGTTTGAACTTTGTTTGACTTTGTTTTGTGTCGGATAAGAACCGCCTAGACTTGGACTTGACTTGACTTGCTTCTATTAATCAATATTGATATCTTATGAATGGCTTAATCATATACTAGACTAACCTATTTTCTGTGGTTGCAGATTCTAGTGTTATTCTATTAGCTAGATTAGCCATTTATTTCTATAAGATATGCATATGTGTTTGAGAAATGTTTTGAGTTAAAGTTATCCAAATCTGCGGGAAGGTTTTGTCACCATCAAAAAAAGGGGGAGATTGTTGGAGAAATCTCAGTGAAAGTGTTTTGAAGTTGACAAAACGTTTCCATTAGTCTAGTCTCGAAGGATGCGGACTCACGGTAGTCAAAGTCCGAAGACTTCCCGGACAGCCGAGACTCAAGACTCAAAGTCTATCCTCATTGACAGATCTCTAATCCGTTGAAGAAAGGTTATCCCGAATCGGATGTTTTGTTGGGATTTAACCTTATCATCCTGAGAAGATCTCGTATTGGAGAAGACGTATCGGAATCCTTTGATTGATCAAGTTTGATTCAATGACTGAAGATTCGATGATTGTCTAAATATTATTGGAAGGTTCTACTTATGGAAACCGAGATCTGATTGTATGGGCGAACAGGATTGATGGGCTATCAACACGTTCCTTTAATAGCTCGAACAATCTTCCTAATTGATTCCGTCCAACGGGTAGATTGGAGGAATTCCTTTGGTAAAGTGCCAATGGGTATGATGGCATAAAGGAGTATATAAGGAAGATGTTCTTAGTTGTTCGTGTGCGCGATAATAATTCCAAAGTCTGAAGCTCCTATTTGTTTAGATAAATCCTTTGAGCGAATACTTGTATACAAAAAGAGAGTCTATATTTGTGAGAGACCTTGAGGAGGTAGAACATCTACAACGTGGAATCCAAGGCAAAGCCGTGCTGTAACTTCTCTTTTGATCATAGTGAAATCCAGCCGGTGGGTTGTCGGTGCGGAAGAGTGGACGTAGGCTTGGAATAAGCCGAACCACTATAAATCCTGTGTTCAATTTTCTCTTCCTTACTCTCTATCTCGATTGTATTTCAATTTGTTAAGAATTAGCTTCTGTATTTGGGACAAATTGTTTGTGCGCCTATTCACCCCCTCTAGGTGTTTATACTAGCAATATCAATGGCTTTGTGCTTGATCCTATTTCATGGGCTCTCTATAAAGCAATTTTAATTTTCGTATGAAACGGTACCACTTCTAAACTCATATAGGTGAAGTATTTACTATGTGTTTCTGTTACTATTAATACATTACGAGTTTGTATTATATCTCATTAAGAATTTAATTCACTTACAAACCGTAACGGACGATTCGACTTCTTATATCGGGCTACGTTAGTATCAAACAATCATATTCAGTAACTTGTCATTGTTGGAGAAAACTTCTAATTGTTTTGAAGCTAACAAACCTTTCCCATAGTTTGAAGAACTCCATAACTGTCAAAA